>NC_057724.1:61671197-61701250 GCF_004010195.1 Chiloscyllium plagiosum
GTGCAGGTGAATTTGTGGCGGATATGGAAGGATCCCATTGGGGCCTTGGAGGGAAGTAAGGGGGGAGGTGTGGGCACAAGTTTTGCATTTCTTGCGGTTGCAGGGGAGGGTGCGGGGAGTGGAGGTTGGGTTGGTGGGGGGTGTGGATCTGACGAGGGAGTCATGGAGGGAGTGGTCTTTACGGAATGCTGATAGGGGAGGGGAGGGAAATATATCCTTGGTGGTGGGGTCCGTTTGGAGGTGGCGGAAATTCTCCTGTTCCCTGGATGCTGCCTGACCTGCTGCGCTTTTCCAGCAACACATTTTCAGCACAGAGTTGAGGAAGAACTTCTTCACCCAAACTGTTGTGCATTTGTGGAATTTCCTTGCCCAGTGAAGCAGTTGAAGCTGCCTCATTGAATGTGTTTAAGTCAAGGATTGATTTTTGAACAATAATGGAATTAAGGGTTATGGTGAGCGGATGGGTAAGTGGAGCTGAGTCAATGTAAAGATCAGCCATGATCTTATTGAATGGTGGAGCAGGCTCAAGGGGCCAGATAGTTTACTCCTACTCCTAGTTGTTATGGTCTAATGCCTTAACACTGTCAATGAGTCACCAGAGGCCAGTGCAGATTCCTGGTTTACGCACTCTGACGGTGTTATACTTGAGGAGTGGTAGCAACTTCAACAAAGTTACTGACTGGATCGTGTTTTCCACCATAATGTAGTTACTTCAATGAAGTTAATGAGATGGTTGGAAAAAAAAACAGGAAACCTTTGAGCTGTACTCCTCTACAATAGGCACCCTTATGGGACCCACTGCCTGAAGTAATGGGAAGCCATTGAATGTTCCCAATAAGAACACGGATAAAGGTGGATCAAAGTAGGCAGTAATAAGAAACTGTGGTAATCTCACATTCACCATTATTACCACCAAAGCGATATTGCCTGCAACACGACACTGATGTTCAGTCCTGTTCAGGGCAAGTAGACAGCTGTGTAAAATATCGTTTAGCCCCCTCCAGCAGCAGGATCAATTTCAGCATGATCCATTTACTCCTCACACCCTGTTAAATTTAATTTGTTTTAAAAAGGGCCTGAATTGGCCCGCAAGCAGCCATTGCTGCTGGAACCGTTTACCAGTCCCTTGTTGGGTGGGCTGCCTGATGCAGGTGGGATTCTGACCAGGTGCAGATCCACAGGAACTCAGAGCAGGAGCAGGCCATTCAGCCCTGGAGCCTGCTGTGCCTTTCAGTAAGGTCGTGGCTGATCTGATTGTATTCTTCCCTATCACACAATCTTTCATCCCTTTTCTTCACGAGAACCTATCTGCCTCTGCCTTCAAAATATTCAAGAATTCTGCTACCACTATATTTTGAGGGAGAGGGTTCCAAAGACTCACAACCCTCCCAGAGAACGAAAAAAATGGCCTCATCTCTGATTTACATGGGTGTAAAACATTGAGTTTTGAACAACAACCCCCAGTTCCAGATTTTTCCATAAAAGGATGCATCCTCTCCAAATCCAGCCTTTTAAGGCACTATATTTCAGTGCCTGCCTCAAACATACAAATTTTGCTGTGGTTCTGGAGTCACATATTGCGCAGAACAGATAGGGATGACAGATTTCCTTCCCTGAAGGATATAGTGAACCAAATGTTTATTTGCAATAGGTAACCGTGATTACATGGCTGCCACAAAGCTAGTTTTTTATTGCACATTTTAAAAAGATAATTCAGATTTCACCATCTGTCATGGTGGAACTCAAACCCCTATCCCCAGAATATTAGTCTGGAGATTTGCATTGCTAGTCCAATGACACTATCACCATCATCACTGCACACCCAAGGCAACACAATGTATAGTTTCAGCTGGTAGTACATTCCCTCTGAGTCAGAGATTCTGGATTTAAATCCCACTCCAGGTCTTCAGCTATCAATCAAGCTGACACTCCAGTGGAATTAGGCGAAAGTGATGACTGCAGATGCTGGAGATCAGAGTCAAGATTAGAGTGGTGCTGGAAAAGCACAGCAGGTCAGGCAGCATCTGAGGAGCAGGAAAATCGACGTTTCGGACAAAAGCCCTTCATCAGGAACCGAAACGTCGATTTTCCTGCTCCTCGGATGCTGCCTGTCCCTGCTGTGCTTTTCCAGCACCACTCTAATCTTGACTCCAGTGGAATTGTTGCACTATTGTAGCTGGTGTCTTATGTTTGAGAACAATGCCCCATTTGGTTAGATGCAGAAGATCCCATGGACCCTGCAGTATGTTGATGAAGAGCAACGTGTTCGCCTCAATGTCGTGGTCAATATTTATCCCACAGTCAACATCCCAAAAACTGAAATTTTGTCATTATCGTGTTGTTGATGGTGTTAGTTTGTAGTGTGCAAATTCTATATTGTGTGACATTGCCACAATGACTGACTTCAATGCTTCAAGTAGTTACAAAGTGCTTCAAGACATTCAGTGGCTACTCAAAGCACCATCGAAATGCAAGTCTTCCTTGTGTTTTTTTTCTTTATTAAATCTATTGGGGTCTGTGTTTGGGTGGACAGCAAATCCTGTAATGCCATTTTTACTCTACAATTTTGCTAAGGTGACAAATTGCAGTCATTATTTGTTGACTAAGTGTTGCAGCATGAAACAGGACAAATTCTGAGTCAAAGCAGAACCGTTTAAAAGTAATGATCAGAGCTTGATAGAAAAAGGTGGGGTTTAAGGCATGTTCAAGACCAGGAACTAAGGAATTTAGGAGAGGAATTCCAAGGAATGGGACCTAATGGCTGAATTCCAAACACAATTGAAATAAAACACCTTCAAAATTTATATATGACTCGGTTGACGGGAATAGAAGGATTGAGTTTTCGGGAGAGTTGGGTAGGCTGGGACTTTTTTCATTGGAGAGTAGGAGATTGAGGGGTGACCTTCAATTTTTAAAATCATGTGGGATATACATAAGATAACTGGCAGGTTATCTTTGCCCTAGGATGGGGGAATTTCAAGTCTGAGGGCACATTTTTAAGATAAGAGGAGAAAGGTTTAAAAAGGACATGAGAGACAACCTTTTTACACAGAGAGTGGGTTTGTGTGTGGAATGAACTTCCAGTGGTTATAGTTACAACGTCTAAAAGACATTTAGATAAGTACATGAATAGGAAAGTTAAAAATCACACAACACCAGTGTGCTTCCAATTAAACTTGTTGGACTATAACCTGGTGTTGTGTGATTTTTAACTTTGTACACCCCAGTCCAACACCGGCATCTCCAAATCATGAATAGGAAAGGTTTGGAGGGATAAAGCCAAGTGCAGGCAGGTGGGACTAGTTTAATTTGGGATTATGGTCAGCATGGACTGGTTGTTCCGAATGGTCTGTTTCTGTACTGTATGACTCTATGACTTGAATCCACAAATGAATAAACCTCCAGAACAATTGGGATTAATGAAAGTGATTTTTAGGGCTCCTTATAAAGATACAGTTGGATTTTCATGAACAAGTGCTGAAGAAATTGTTCTATCTCATCTTTAGAAAGTAACGTGAGTGAACAGGAAAGGTATTTTGTCAATGAATAATGAGCTGAGATTAATCAAGAGTTTCCCACACCCAGCCTCTGTTATTAACAGGAGGTGACCCCAGGACCCTTTACATGTATCTGATTACAAACCAACCTGTGGAGTGCAGTGGAAGTGAAGCCATTCTTTGGCTTGACAAAGATTTTGGGGAAAAAGACAAGCAGGAAGCAAGTGTTTTGCACCAAAGCACTATCCGAGTGATGATTTTAATACCTTTGAATTACACATGTTTGGAACGCAAAGCAAATTCCTTATGAGCTACGTGCTAAGGTGCTGCCATTTTACTTGGTGGTGTCCCGCTGGTAAGGTCTTTTCCCAGAGAGGTGAAGTTAAGTTCTGTCTGTTAAATAACGGTGACATTGAAGCATTTCAGAACAACTGATTGTGACCAGATCCCCACAAACTAAAATCACCCTCACCTTGTTGAACACAGACCCTGGGATCTGTTTTCTCATATTCAAAAGAAAAGTATGTGTTTTTATTGCTTACAAAAGACTCGCTGTCAAGACTAATGAAAGGGCATCGTTGTCACCTGCACTGTTGTATCCCATGAAGAAATGGCGAAAGGCTAAGAGAAAATGCAAATAATTTAATGTCTTTTGCAGAGTGGGCCTTGTCTTTTGCACAGTGGGCCTTGTCTTTTGCAGAGTGGGCCTTGCCTTTTGCAGAGTGGGCCTTGTCTTTTGCACAGTGGGCCTTGCCTTTTGCAGAGTGGGCCTTGCCATTGTTCCATGTTGAAGTACTGTGATGCTGCAGTCCCGGGACAGTGACTGAAGCAGAAAATCAGGACCACTGCAAGTCAGACCTACTTGATCTGTGGCTCAGATGAAGTACTCTCCGTACTTTGGAGTGTTAGCTCACAACATTTAAAGTAATTTCTACCAGATATTCTCCTGAAGTAAAAAAAAAACAAAAAGCTGCTGGAGAAACTCAGCAGGTTTGGCAACATCTGTGGAGCAAGAGACAGAATTAACATTTCAAGTCCAGGATAACTGTTTTTCAGACTGGCTCTGGAACATTAACCCTGCTTCTCTCTCCACTGATGTTGCAGACCTGCTGAGTTTCTCTGCACTTCTTGACTTAATTTCAGATTTCAAGCATCCACAATAGTTTGCTCACATACTTTGAAGTATTATTTTATTTATATTTGAGGTATTCTCCTGATCTTTATTGTAAATTCAGCAATTTTCCAAAATGCCTGAGCAATAGCCTGTGGTGTCATTACTTCTGGGATTTATGCTCGATTTTGAGTTCAGAGAGTGGGGACCTCCTCTGGAAATGTAGCTCAGCAAGTTTTTAGAGATGGCGCCACAAATCACCGTGAATCTGTCAATGAACCAGGCTTTCTGTAAGTTTATGAGGTGATAAAAATCTGTAGAGTGAAAATCAGCATCGTATACATTAAAATTGTTTATCTAATGTGTTAAATAATGTCTTTTACCAACTTTTCCGTCTCTTAAAGTGTTTCCACTGCCACGCTTTTAAGACTTTTACTACAAGCTTGCGAAAGATGCAATTTTCTGCCACCTTCACCCAAGCAACAAATTCCTGCTGATGTTAAGGGCTTTAAACTTCCCTGTGCATTTGTACCAGAGTTCATCAGCTCTCCCTTCCCAGTTGAGGGATAAAGCTTTTAAGCAGTTCAATGGCCTGAGACCACACAAAATCAGCAATGCTCCCAGCAGACTCTTTGCTTATGTATTATTACAAAGTGAAAACATATGAGACCTGAACAAATGGTTCATGAACATGAAAGCTCATGTGACATGTCAACATCTCTTCATAACCTCACACTTATCCCATCACCCCACACCTCCCAAACACTACACTTTTTTTCACCCGCTCTGCTGAAGGGAGTGCCTCATATTGGGGTAATATTCAAAGCTGGGCTCAGCTTTCAGCTGCTAAGTCAAGTGAATAATATTCAGCTGTGAAGACAGAATAAAGCCTAAATTCTCCAGTCAGAATTTCGCAATTTGCTGTCACGAATTGATTGGAAAAGTTGCTTCTCTACTCTACCTCAAGTTACTTTGCATTATTGTTTCTGTAGAAGGGCCACTGGATTTGAAACATTGACTCTCCACAAATGCTGCCAGACCTGCTAAGGTTATGAGTTTGTTCTGGTTTCCAGCATCCCCGATTCTTTATTTTTTTTCGCGTTGCATTATACACAGTTTCCCATGAAGAAGTAATGTCAGTGAAGAATAGCTGCTTCAAGCAGGATCAGCATTAATTTTAATACAATTGGATTAAGGTGTGAACAAGGCTTTTGGTGCATACCAACACCTGAATTTCAGCTGTGATAGACTGCTGTCACCAGTGGCACAGTGGCTAGCTCTGCTGCCTCACAATGCTAGGGATCCAGGTTCAATTCTACCCTTGGATGATTGTTTGTGTGGGCTTTGCCCGTTTTCCCTGTGTCTGTAGGGATTTCCTTCGGGTGCTCTGGTTTCCTCTCGCAATCACAAAGATGTGTAGGTTAGGTGGATTGGCCATGCCAAATTATCCATAGTGTTCAGGGAAGTGTGTTAGCCATGAGAAATTCAGGTGTAGAGAGATGGGTCTGAGTGGGATGCTGTTTGGAGGGTCGGTGTGGATTTGTTCCGCTGAATGGCCTGCTTCCACACTATGGTCTGCCATTCTCACCTGTCTTTAGCCATCCCCACGCATCCACTGAAGCCTGTCTGAAACAGTGGGGATCTCTCCAGGAAAACCACTTTGCCTGCCCACCCTCCCCTCCTTTTTGCTTTGACAGTTACCCTCCCTCCCCTTCTACACTCAAGTGCATTCAGAATGATGGCTGTCATTGTTTCATTTGTGTTCAACCCTCCTTTATTACATAGTAAAACATGGAAGATGGGGAAGATGTAGAAAAGATTGGGATGCTTGAAGTGATTGCATAATGTATTGGTGCCGAGGGCTTTCTGAGTGCCAAGGCAGCAGGGGGCATGAGATCAAACGATGGAACCCCAATGGTTACGGACGTTAAAAGCAGAGGTGGAGAAGATTGAGTTGTCATAAGAATTTTGGAGCTGTCAGATTTGTTTGAAATGGAAACCAAAGATAACAGTTGCAAGAGTGATGACTGTAATGTTGGACTTCTTGTTTTTTTAAAATTTCTTAAGAATTTGGACTCAGTAATATGTAGCTCGGCACCTTTCTACCTACGGTGGTGCCGTAAATGCCAACTTGTAAACTTTTTACTGTCCTCATGTGAGTATAAGCGACAAGAAAGCTCATTCAATTCAATTCAAGTATACCTCCTTTATCTGGGGTGGGCATGGGAGGGGTTCAATCTGCGGTTGCCAAATTGCTGTCAGCCTGTTAAAATGGCCCGGACTGGGGCAGATTACCCAATTCTGATTTCACTGCCATTAGAATTTCCTGCCAGTGATATCCCAACCCATCTCCCCGTGTCCTCACAATGACCGGGGACTTTAGAATCCAGTTGTTTGTTTGCTGAAGCAAAGAACTGCAGTGTGCCTTTTCATGTGGTGTAGATGTGAGTGCTCGTGATGGGAAGTATTAACTCATGCAAATATGCCACTGACTCAGTCTCAGAATGACCCATCATACCTCCCAATCAATGTATTATTCTCAATGATGCCAGCTTGCTTTTGCAGGGAGTGCAACAGCCAATTTGTGCAGAGCAAGATGTCACAAGCAGGGAATTGGATGGTTTGTTGGCTAGGTAGGGGGAGGGAGGTGGGGTTGGTGATGGAGACAGTGCCTGTCAGGACAAGTCTCTCTTTACAATTTTACACTCTGGCTGACCAGGCAAACAGGCAAATCTTCTGCCTCGGAACCCTTCAATGCCAGGGCATTAATGTGGATGTCACCAGTTTCCTCATTTCCCCTCCACTCACCTTAGCCCAGTTCCAAACTTTCAACTCAGCACCATCTTCATGACCTGTCCCACCTGTCAATCTTCCTTCCCACCTATCCGCTCCACCCTCCTCTCCAATCTATCACCTTTACCCCTTCCTCCATCCACCTATTGCACTCTCAATTACCTTCTCCCCAGCCCCACCCCTCCCATTTATCTCTCCAGCCCCAAGGCTTCCAGCCTCAACCCTGATGAAGGGCTCCTGCCTAAAACGTGGCTTTTCCAGCTCCTTAGATGCTGCCTGACCTGCCGTGCTTTTCCAGCACCACTCTAATCTTGTCTCTAATCTCCAATATTGCGGTTCTCACAGGCAAACAGGCAGGACTGAAGAAGAGTCACATTAGACTGGAAATGTTAACTCTCTTTCTCTCTCCACAGCTGCTGCCAGACCTGTTGAGTTTCTCTAGCAATTTCTGCTTTTATTCCAAATTTCCAGCACCCACAGTATTTTGCATTTACATAAAAAACGGGTAGGATCTCAACCTTGGATTGAATCTGAGATCCAGCACTTGTGACAATATATACATCCCTCAGCATAGCACTGAGCCACAGTCCAACTTGTGCACTCAGGCCGTCTAGCTGTGCTTAAGCCCACAACCGTTTGCCGCACAGCTGCCTCTGAACCAAGTCGACATTTGAGTCAGATCTTGCCTCACTGTTTGGTATTGTCTTGTAAAAATGGAAGGAAGGGTCAACAAATGTCTCAGTGAATGTCCTTTGACCTGCTGTGATTTATAATTTCAGTACAGACATCCCGCTGTTAATATCACGTAAGCAGAAACTGAGGTTTCTTTATGTAATTTCAAATGATTAAAATTCCTACCAAAAACTCAGTAGGCAACAGAGTCTTGGACTTGTGAAGATTACATATTTCTTTCCCCAATGCTGCTGCCTGCCCAGGGTTGCCTGGGAGCCTGAGCTCTTACTCACTGCTGCATTCACATCTTTCCCTGGAGAAAAGGGAAAGATTTCGAAATTAATTATTCTCATGAATATTCTGGCATTTATTGTCCATTCCTTCTTGTCCTGTAGCAAGATTGCTTCAGAGGGGAGTTATAGGTTAATGTGTTGGCACAGGATAAGAATCACATATCAGCCAAGCTGTATGAGGATAGTAATTCTCATTCTTGAAAGGATATTAATGATACCTGTTAAGTTTTGTAACAATCTGACAGCTTCATGATTACCTTTACTGACACTAGAGTTTTCACTTGCTGATTTTATTTTGGAACTGAAATCAAATTAAGAGTTACAATAAGATTGGAACTCACTTTTTTATTGGCTTAGCTCTTTTGGCAAGTTATTAGTTCAAATCGCTAGACTGCTAGTCCTTTAGTGTAACCATTGCGCTGCCTTGGTGAATGGAAACTATGCTGCAACCAGTGATATGAGACAGTGAACTGCGGGGGCCAAGTCAGAGACCTGCAGCTCTGTTAATTAAAATGTTATGAATATTTCACTTTGGTCTGAAACACCCAGCATTGTTTCTTCCTAAAGGATCCTGACAAAATGGCTTGTTGAAGTGGGTGGAGGGGTCATCATTTTTCTCAAGAAATTGAAACAACCAGAGGACTTGTACATAGCTTTTTCTCCATGTTGACAACACACAGTCAGTAATGCTGCTGTTATAAAGGTGGCTGCTCGCTGACGTGAATTCGAAGAGACTGCAGCACCTTGGGCTTGTGAGACACTCCTGTCAAGTTAAGTGGGAAGGTTTGAGGTAATGTGTGGCTTGTAGAGATGCTACGTGCAATCAGTGCACAGCATGGTGGAAGTTTGTGTTCAGATTCTCCCCAAGCCTTATCAAGGGTTCCAGTTGCTAAGCTTTGACAGATCAGGCCCAAAAACTTAGGGTCTGGGATCCAAAAGATTGCACTGTTATCTGACTGCGTGAGTAGTGCTCCAACTATTTGCTAGGTAATTTGAAAGCTATTTTCATTCATTGTAGGTATTTATTTAATTTTCTTCCCAGGCATGTTATATTGGTCACTCATCATTAAAACTGTCCAATTTTTATTTCCAGTGAAATGACTTTCAGCAACTGGTTCTGTTTTGTTAGCGCATTTTTGCAGTCAGTTGTTTGTGTTCATAGTCTCAGACTTTGTATAGGGCTGATTCAGTGATATGGAGGGCAGCCCTATTAACACACATTGGAAAGTGAAATACAGGTGTGAGATGCGGTGAGGTAGATCCATCGAGAACAACATGAGGCTTTCAGTTATGGCACAGTTGCTTATTTTCCCCATCCTTTAAAATGGCAAGGTAAATCTGAGGCACTGAGGGGAAGAACACTGGAATCAATGTGCATGTGACAATGCTGCCAGGTTCTATTTATAATCCTGCTTTTTCACCTGCAAGCTGCAATGTTAGGCTAGTTAAAGGCAGCAACAAATGGTAGCCCAACACTTTGAACTAATATCATTTGCATCAACAAGTTCCAGCACATAGACTTGCTTTTGTCAACCCTGGTCCAGAGTTCTGGATCTTGTCAGTTTATGTCCCAAGGCAGAGCACATAATGAGACTGCCAGTCTTGGGCAGTGCTGAAGGATTGCTGCTTTGGAAGAGATGTCACCTTCTGGGTGATATGTTAAACCAAGATCACATGTGCCTCTCTCAGATAAACACTGTGGCAATACCTGATGAGGAGCAGATGAATTCTTCTGACCAACATATACCTTTCAATCAATTCCGATATACCAGACTATCTGGTTGGTTATGTTATTGTGTGTGGGAGCTTGCTACTTGCAAATGGTTGCAATATTTCCAACATGTCAAGTAACCATATTTCAAAAGTACTCATCAGCAGAAAAGCACTTTGGGAATGTTCCAAAGTTGTGAAAGTTGACAAATAAATGCAAATCAATTCCATCTTATTCTTCTCATATATAGATCAAGTGCTTAAGAAGGCATTTAGCACTCTTGCTATCTTTACTCAGATCTTTGAACATAGGAGTTGGGATGTTATGTTGAGGTTGTACAATCCATTGGTGAGGTCTTTTGGAGTACTGTGGTAATTTCTGGTCTTATAAAAAAAAACATGTTTGGAAGGATGTGAGTCAATTGCAGCAGGTGGGAATGGTATAATTTGGGATTATGGCCAGCATGGTTTGGTTGGATCAAAGGGTCTGTTTCCATGCTGTATGATTCTATGACTCTCACCCACTACTGAAAAACATCATATTTTGTGAATCCCCTGTGGCCAAAGTTGATCTAGCAAGACTATATTTTATTAAACCCATTATTACCTCTATTTCTGTTTCTCCTGGTGGCACTGGTTTTGTCTTATTTAGGTCCTTGCCTCATTCACTGATTGGCAAGACTAAGACTGGATCAGCTGTGAAAAGTCATAGTAGGCAGTCTCAGGGGAATGCTGGGTGATCTTAAATGTGTGGCTGTTATCCAAACAAATGCCTTATCCTAATGTACTGGAATCTTGGCAACACAAGTACTGCTTCTAAGAAAAAAAACAATGTCTAGTCTTTTTGCTTCCAGCTGTGCTCAACCTGTCCTTGATACTGGTCAGTGTTTTGAGGAATAATTGCCAAACCCAGAGTTATGAGCCAACTGGGCGAAGTTGAGCTAATTCTGGAAACAGAAAAGCATTGTAAAAAAGACAGCCTTTTAAGGATGGACTCTTGTGCATTCAAAATAAACAAAATGAGAGAAAACTACTGATACTGTTGGCAGCAAGGCACTATATAGTTTTCCCAAGAACTAGAGCTCTCTAAACCAATTAAGACAGATGAAAGGTCAGTCTTGGAAGTACCCAGTTCCAATTTATGTCATTTGTTGAATTAGTAGGTCTCAGGAACAGTTGTCAAAATAATTGTTACAATTGACCATGACTTCCTGAGAAAGAGATAAGAAAAATTGGCATGTGACCATAAACTTGTGATCCCTGCTGGAGTGTGTGTATGTGTGTGGTAGATTGGCTCATTCCTGAGGTCCTGCACTGTGTACAGTTTTAGCCTCTATACGAAAGGATGAATATAAATGCATTAGATATAGTTCAGGAACATTCTCTCAACTGATTCCTAGAATGAAGAGGTCAAATAGATTGGGTCCATACCCAGCAGAGATTAGAAAAGTGAAGGGTTATCTTATTGAAACATATAGCATCCTGAAAGGACTTGCAGGGTGGATGCTGAGAGGATGTTTTGCCTTGTGGTGGAGTCAAGAGCTATGGGGTGCTGATTTAAAAAGTTTGAGTTTCCCATTTAAAACTGAGATTAGAAGAACTTTTTTTCCCTCAGAGGGTTGTAAAATTCTCATCCCCAAGTGTATTCAAGGCTGAGTTAGATAGTTTTTTGATCAACAGAGTGGAAAGTGGAGTGAATGCCGCAATCTGATCGGACTGAACGGCGAAGCATGCTCATGGGACCCAAAGGCCTCCTCCCCCTCCTATCATATTTGGTATTCTTGTATTGTCCCAGAACAGGCAAAAGATCACACTCACTGACCAGGTTCACACATGCAAAGTAGTGAGGACTCCTAATGCTCATGGAGCTGTGCTTGGAGCCAAAAGAGAAAATATTTAACTAGTAAAAAAGAAGTTGCAGGTCCTTTAATTCAGTTTTGTTTTACAGTGTGCAAACCATTGGCCTGTGATTTTTGTTGAATTCTTTTCAAAGAGGATGTCAGGGCATGATGCACAATCCCCTGGCCCATTGTCAAATCTCACTGTTTTGGGGTTTGAGTAAGAAGTTAAGATTTTGTTCTGGTTCATAGTGATCCTCTGAGACAATTGGGAAGGGTTTGAAGCCCTGTACTTGTCAGATAGAGATGAATGGATCTTTCTCTTCACGATGAAGCAGATTTGCTCTTTGAGTCCGACCAAAGATTTCCCAGGTTCAGTGATGTCAGTAAGTTTTATGTTGATTCACATTTTGTGATCTCATTGAGTCACGGAAACAGACCCCTTGGTCCAACTTGTTCGTGCTGACCAGATATCCTAAATAAATCTAGTCCAATTTCCCAGCACTTGGTCCATATGCCTCTAAACCCACCCCATTCATAAACCTATCCTGGTGCCTTTTAAATGCTGTAATTGTGCCAGGCTCCATCACTTCCTCTGGCAGCTCATTCCATACACACACCACCCTCTGCGTGAAAAAGTTGCCCCTTAGGTCCCTTTTAAATCTTTTCCCTCTCACCTTAAACCTATGCCCTCTAGTTTTTGACTCCCCCACCCCAGAGAAAAGACCTTGTCTATTTACTCTATCCATGCCCTTCATGATTTTATAAATGTCTAAAAGGTCACCCCTCAGCTCTGACGCTGTAGGGAAAATAGCCCCAGTCTATTCATTATAGCTCAAACCCTCCAACCCTGGCAACCCTGAACTCTTTCAAGTTTCACAACATCCTTTCTATAACAGGGAGATCAGAGTTGCATGCAGAATTCCAAACATGGTCTAACCAATGTCCTGTACAGCTGCAATATGATATCCCACTCCTATACTCAATGCACTAACCAACAAAGGAAAGCATACCAAGTGCCTCTTCACTATCCTGTCTACTGTGACTCCACTTTCAAGGAGCTATGAACCTGCACTCCAAGGTCTCTTTGTCCAGCACCACTCCCATGCACTTTTGTTTGACCGTGTGATTAATCGGAAACAGCTGAATCAAAGTAAAATCCCACATGACGAAATCTGCCATACATTTTATTGTGATAGTGTTGGTGCCTGGGACAGAGTTACAATCTGTAATCTAACTGAGGAGCTGAGGTAATTTCCCAGTGGCTCTCAAAGACTGTTTTTTGTGGCCAATCCTTGTGGGGTCCAAGGACGAGAAAGTATGTCATTTTTATTGTCTTATTGTGGTGGGACGGACTCTGAAACAAGGGACTGGGGTGCAGTCAGATGTAAGGGCAGGGTGATGGCTTTCAGAAGCTACCTACCTGCAGCTTATCCATGTCCCCAATTGCCTCCAGATTTAGGTAATGGGAGGATCTTCCTTGCTACCAGATAGGCAAGTAGCATTAGATTCCCAGTCAGGAAACTAGCCACCTTTCTTTCCTACTTGATAGGCAGGTATATAGGGAGGTGATAAATTGAAACCCAAAAGTGGCAATTAAATGCGCTGGATCAAGAAGGTCCCCCATTGGCTTTCTTGTCCATAACCTAATTGACAGGGTGAAAAAAAAGTCAAATATCTCTCTAAGCCCAACTCGTTCAATTATTTTGCCTTCTTGTCATCTCCAGGGAAAGGAAGCTCATCCCCATAGGTCTCACCTCATCTTGATTCTTCTTTGCTCTGCCCCTTTTATAACATTGACTTCTGTTTGTTTGACCTCCCCACAGGAAATTATGCTGGAGTAAATCTCTGCCGGAATTGTTATAAAGAAAAGGTTGCCTTAACTTTAAAGGCAACCTTTTTAGTTCGTTTTTTTGCTCAGATCCTGTAACAGGATGAGTGTGACATCAGCAATAATGTTAATTGAGGAGCATAAGGAATTGTCAGAAGAGAAAATCAAAGGGTCATCCATTTTACTTCCTGTCATCCTGTTGATTAATTGTAACAGTTGAGCTTGTTTATCTAATTGACATGAGGAAAGACACAAATCAAAATCACCTCTTTTTCTCCCAAAAACAATATTTTTACTTCATATTGCACTCAACTTATTTTACAATGTACCAGAATGTTGTTTTTTGATTCGTTCAGGATCATAATCACTTCTATACATAGTCTTCTCCAAGACGTGAAAAATTGGAAGTTTTTTTTGACTGATCTCCTCAAAGTTGGATAGCTTCTTCATACTGTTATGACAAATTAAAAATAATCTTTGAAATAGTTTTGTGCTTTCAACCAGCTATAAATGGGAAACAAAATGAATACTCCAATTAGGAGGCATTTTGGACCAATTCCTAACTGGTCTTTTAAGGCATGCATTAAAAACAGGGTCAGGATTGCCAAAGGCACATTGGTTAAAAGCATTGGGCACTAAGCTACGCTGGTAAAATCCCACAGCTGTGTAGTGGTATGTGTTGCTTTGCTAGTTTCAGCCAGGGCACTTTTGATTATGATCACCTCAGGCAAGGAAGGAAATAAAATTAGCCATGTTTGGGCAGGATTTCCATCCAAGATCACTATTTAATGATAACTAAGAAAGTGTACCTTTTTTGGGAGAATACAAGGTTGTGAGACCATTTAGACCCACACGTGAAAAGTTCCAAAAGGCTGCTGTCAGGACATGATCCATGACTTAAAGGAGAGAAGACAAATGAGGGTAAAACCTCAGAAACGACTTGTGGTCAGAGGGCAGTTGTTAGTAGTTTCTGTTGAATTAGTCTATTTCTGGTGTGGTTTTGGTTTCAGGACCAAAGTTATACAGTCATCTGTGTGATGATTTGCATCATCAGCCACATTGCATGTTGTTTAAAACAACCACATGAAATGACTCTTGCATAACAGTCCAGTTAAACTTAAGAAATTGCACTGCAGAAATAAATTTGTGAGACCTTGTGGACTGGTGAAAATAGGGCAATCATTTAATGTTAATAGCAATCACTTTCAAACAATATTTGCTCATTAAAGGAAGGTGGAATTCTTTTATTTTATGCATTGCAACCCCTTCCTTCCCAATCAAAGATCTTAGTTTAGATGAGCATGGATGGAGCGTTGCATGACCAAAATCATTGACAGGAATTTCTCCAGCTCCATGGAGGTTGACAAGGGTAATTCAGGATACAGTGCATTTGGTCAGCTCCCCAGTGTGTTTCTGCCACTGGACAAATATCTGCTTGTGAGTGAAACCACATGACCTTTATCACAGTGACTACTGCCCAGGCAATGAAGATGAGAATGAACCGCCCTTAGTGCCAGCATCATTGATGATATGTGCCTTTATCTATATCAGCATTGGTTTTAAATAGAGCTAAATGTTGAGGATACCTAAACTCTAACATAAAAACAGACAATGGTGGACTACATTTAAAAGGTTAGGCAGCACATGTGAAGAGAGAAGCCAAGTTTAAGTTTCAATTAATAACTTGCCTTTGGAACTGGAAGCAGTTAGAGCTTTAAGATTTATTCTTGTATCTTTGAGTTCTGAAAGAAGTCAAAGATCTATAGTAAAGGCCTGGGTAATAGATGCCCCTGCCAGCCACGTTTTTGGTGGGTGGAATCAGAGGTAATGCCAATTCAGCACCCATCCCTAAGCATGCCCACATAATATACAGTGTGGATAGGAACCAAAAGCAACAGCCTGCCAGCCAGATGTCAATAAATAATGAACGGTCAATTGAACGTGTTAATGTGCTGCACATGCCCAAATGCAGTTGACATAGATGGGTGGGGCTGTCCATTTTTTGGCAAGTATTTTTAAAACAACGGGATTAAACAGAGTATAGTTCAAAGTTTGTGCGAAGATTTGTAGCTCGGGTGCTCGTTGTTGTGGTTCTGTTCGCCGAGCTGGAAGTTTTTGTTGCAAACGTTTCGTCCCCTGGCTAGGCGACATCATCAGTGCTTGGGAGCCTCCTGCGAAGCGCTTCTTTGATGTTTCCTCCGGTGTTTATAGTGGTCTGTCCCTGCCGCTTCCGGTTGTCAGTTTCAGCTGTCCGCTGTAGTGGTTGGTATATTGGGTCCAGGTCGATGTGTTTGTTGATGGAGTTTGTGGATGAATGCCATGCCTTTAGGAATTCCCTGGCTGTTCTCTGTCTGGCTTGCCCTATGATAGTAGTGTTTTCCCAGTCGAATTCATGTTGCTTGTTGTCTGCGTGTGTGGCTACTAGGGATAGCTGGTCGTGTCGTTTCGTGGCTGTTGGTTCATCTCGGAACTGACAGCCAGACTACTGCGACCCCCAGGACTCATAACGGCACACAAAGCAACAGCCACGCTCAGACAACAACTCACCAGAATGAAGGACTCGATACCCAACATGAGCAAGACGAATGTAGTGTACAAAATACCATGCAAGGACTGCACAAAACACTATATAGGACAAACAGGAAGACAGCTAACAATCCGCATACATGAACATCAACTAGCCACGAAACAACACGACCAGCTATCCTTAGTAGCCGCACACGCAGAGGCATGGCATTCATCCACAAACTCCATCAACAAACACATCGACCTGATGATGTCGCCTAGCCAGGGGACGAAACGTTTGCAACAAAAACTTCCAGCTCGGCGAACAGAACCACAACACAGAGTATAGTCCTTGAGGGGTTCCCTTTGCATATCAAGGCTCCAGAATTTAGTAGCTCCCCTTTATTCTTGCCGACTTTCGTTGCAAATTCCCCACCCCCATTTCCCCCGATCCCCCTCCCTAAATCACATCCCTGGTGTGTGACTGCCTGCTTTCAGTGCCAGCAGCAGCCACTGCTGAGCTCTGAACCTCCTGACACTGCATGAACTTTGACTGGCAACTCACCCAGTGAGAGTCAGGAGGCTCACTGTCACCTTGTTCATACTAGCCATTGCATACCATCCCTGTGGCTGGATTTGGTTTTGATTGGTCATGTTTCTGCCTGATATCTGTTCAGGTCAGTGAGCACTCCATTCCTTCAGTAAATGCAGACCATGAGTTGCTGTTGACCAATTTCCAGCACTGATTTTTTTTGTTAATTGCAGCCTGATTCTATTTATGATTGGGAATGTCAGATTGGAGATCTGAAAGTTAATAAAACTTCAACAGTGCAATGCAACCTCAACAATGAATGAAGAAATTTGGCAATGTGTTTGTCAAACTGACTTTTTACAAGATGGGTCATCTTGACCCCGTGTTAATCCCACTGCCTGAGACACAAATTCTGTTATCTTGGCTCTAACACCATACATATCAGTGACTTCCTAGCTAACATAAAGGCACTCCTTATTCGAACATTGTCTTCTTCTGAGTCCCACAGGAAATGATATGGAAGGTGAACTGTCAATGGATAAAATTTCCATTTCACCACCCCAGCATCAAATAATACACATGTGCTCAAGTACTGAGCACGTATACTTTTTATATATGTGTATGTTGCATCAGAATTCAAAGGATGAGCTAACTACACTGTGTCGCACATTTCATATTGCAACGTACAGCCAGGCTTCCTGCTAACTAGCAAATGAATGAGTCCACCATTGCAGTTATCTGCTGAACAGCAGCAACCTTTTGGCCAGTTCCTACATGTGGGGTCGTGACTTGTGACATGTTGCATTGTCACTATCACAGCTACCACAAAAGAGTTGTAGGTATTTTAATCAGCGTTCTGGACATGTTAGGACACACCTCCAGAGCAGGTTACACTTAAGCTGAGAGGTAGGGACATCATTGTTGCACCACAAGACCCCCCTCCCCCCCGCAAAATGCGAGTTCTTTCACTATTTGAACCTGGGATTGCTTCCATGTTGTTGTACAACACATCTCAAAGCAGGAATCATACCCCTCAACTGATGAACCAATGGTTTAGAGTAGTAGGTATATACTGGTCCAGTCAGAAAGACACAGTTTAATAAGAAGACAAGTCTTCCTGGCTGCAGAAAATAAATCTGATAGATTTATTTGGAAATGGTAGACAGTTGTAAGTTATCAAAGATCAACATGAAAGCTGCTAAATTTGATCAAAGATGGGGATATAATTTTTTTGTTATGACTTAGATAACATTTTCCATTCGATCTGTTTCAGTAAAGCCTAATCAGTCACAACATAATTTCTCTGAAACTTCTCCCCTTCTCCTGACCCAACTTGATCTCTCTAACCTCCTCCAATCCTGCAAGCCTCCAAATGTTCTACATTCGCTTAAACTCTGGCCACTTGTACATCTTCCACAAGGAATTTTAAACAATTTTTGGCTTTGTGCTAAGATTTATCCAAGTAAGGTAAGATGCTTTGTAACATATGTAAACAAATGGTTATCCAACATCTGTAGAATTTGGAAAATAATCATATTCAGTTGATGAATTTGCTCTCATTATGGGAAACAGCCTTGTTTTACTGTGTCCTGTGTTTTACTTTGACAAATACAAAGATGTATATCTTGGCCAGCAAGCGTTATGTTGGAAAACCCTGTGGATGTTTGACTGCAAAATGAAGTTGCACAGCTACATTTAAAATTATTTTGAGCCCGGTTGAACTTCAAAGGCCAATCAAGTATATCATGGAAAATCCTGCTCCAGTTCACTGGTTTTATTGAAGCTCTTGAGTTAAGAATGGTGATTTGTTGGACCCAACAAAGCTCAAAGTATGCTGAAGACAAAAAATGCTGGAGGTCACAGCAAGTCAGACAGTATCCGTGGAGAGAGCAAGCTAACAGAGCTCTGATGAAGAGTCATCTCGACTCGAAACGTCAGCTTGCTGTCTCTCTCCATGGTTGCTGCCACCCACTGTGATCTCCAGCATTTTTTGTTTTCAGTACAGATTCCAGCGTCTGCAACAATTTGCTCCTCAATTCAAAGTATAGGTTGTGTTATGCATCCTGATATTCAATTAGCAAAGATTATATTGCTATCTTTGTGTAAAGGAATGAGAATTGTTTTTAGGACCACTTGCCCTTTACTTTGTTGTGTAGCTTATAGCCTGAAGTAGTGTCTAGGGGTCTAGAGATGACATCTGGCTCCGCCCATTTCTCTTCTGCCAATCCACCTTTCCTTTACAGAGCAAACTTGTGCAAGGCACAGAATGCTGGATGCTCTGTCTTGTGGTTCCTGCAGAGCTCCATCTGATTGGTCCCAGCAGCAGAACCACTTCTTGTGCGGTCCAATAGCCTGCTGTATTGCAGCTCTGGCTGAGCCATGAGTAGCATTGGAGCTCGGCTTTGTCCTGGTTTGTGGATTACACTGAAGACAATAATCTAGTCTTCCATTGCTTTCCCCTACAGCAAGGAGCCATCCATAGGTGATGAAAGGAGAGAGCACTTCTTCAGACACTTTCTAAAGGCCAACACATTGCATGAGGATTTGAGTCCTAATCGACTCACAAAATACAGGAATATGGATTTGGACTTGATCTGCACACATTACAGACTGTGTATGTAAATTCACACACTGATTTATGAATGTAGAAAACAGTATATCCTATAGTAGGCATTCATAAGGTGGGTTCACGAACTTCTGGAAGTCTGGAGAGACTTTCTTGGAGATCCATGCAGTGAGGTTACGGTGTGAGCAGGGAGTGGAATGTGACCTGCACATGGGCTGACTAAGCGAGGATTTCACTGAGAAGGAGGAATATCTGAGAGTGAGATAACATGAAGTATCTGTTTTGTGAAAAGAATGATAAATTACTCATTGCAGCCAGTGCTTTAATGTCATAAGTATTATAACTTAGATAGGGTTGGGGTGAGTGGTGAATGTAGTTTGATTGTCAATCAATGTGAGGAAATTTCATAACCTTTGCCAAACTATTTTCTAAACGAATGCCTCTGGCTATCAAGGATATTTAGGAAAGGTATGAACTCTTGTGTATCTGCTGATGTCTCCCTATATCCTGCCCACCGCCCCAACACTCTTCAATTCATTCCTCCCCTTCCCACCTCCCCAACACCTTCCAGCTTCATCCTTTCCTGCCCACATCCCCAACACCCTCCCAACTACATCCTCCCCTGCCCACCTCCCCAACACCCTCCCAACTACATCCTCCCCTGCCCACCTCCCCAACACCCTCCCAACTACATCCTCTCCTCCCACCTCCCCAATACCCTCCAACTTCATCCTCCCCTTCCCACCTCCCCAACACCCTCCAACTTCATCCTCTCCTGCCAACAAACACATTATTTTGTTAAAATAAACTTCCTTTCAGCTGCCAAGCATGGCACTTTGGAATAATTTCATCTCTAAAACTCATTGCCAAGATCCATGATAAAACTGGCAAACTATTGATAACCATTCCTAATATCTCCTTATTTGTTTGGCATCTCTCATATTTGAAAGTCTGACAGTTCTGTTGGAATTTGTTTTTCTAAATTAACAAAACTACAAGTACAGATTGGTGGAACAGGAAGGGGAGCTTGGTTGGAGTGGAAAAGGTGAAGAGGAAGAGGGTAATGCTCCTGTTCAATCCCAGTGCAAAATATTTTTACTGATAAAGGACATTAAGCCAAGGGGCTGTTGACGAGAAGGAGATGGATGCAGTTTCCAGTATAAGGCAGTAGCTTTCATTCAGACGGCTGGTAACATCACGAAAAGTAACATCAGATCATGTGACACCTAGTGTGTAGAAATACTCATTCCAAGACCATGGTGCAGGGATGCCTCCCTATTCTGTACACAGTGTATATAGTTCACTAAACAGTTTAGATTATCAAGATTTCCTCCTATGCCCATCTCTAAGCACATCCATAACAAAATTCCATGTGGAGAAATGGACTGTTTTTTGGACAGACACAAAACAATCCATTTGGGAAATATACCTGGAAGGTGTGTAATGACTATAAACATTTTAACTTTTATTTAACATCAGATGGCCCAAGTACTTTATTAGCCAATGCAGCACTATTGAAATGTAGTCACTGATGTAAGGTATGGCATTCAGCAATTGGCTTGCTCCTGTAAAAAGCAATGTATAATGACCAAATAATTTGTTTTTATGGTGTTGAGTGATGGACAAATATTGGCTATGGATGACCCAACTGGTCTTATTTGAAAAAGAGCCATGGAATCTTTGAGATCTGTTTGAGAGAGCAGCGTGAATCCTTGATTTAACATCCCATTCAAAAGACAGTGTCTTCAATGGTGCCACACTCTCTCAGTACTGCACTTGAGTCCCAGAAGGAAACAACGGAACAACTGCTGAAGGAGACACACTGGTCCAACTTGTATTGTATACTTCAAAATGGAGCTGTAGTGCAATCAGTGCATTTTTTTCCATTTTATATAATGCTACATCAAGGTTCGTGGAGTAGGGTATCATATTGGCATGGATTGAAGATTGGCTGGCTGACAGAAAGTAGACAGTAGGTATAAATAGGTCTTTTTCAGGTTGGCACAATGTAATGAGTGGTGTCCCACAGGGATTGGTGCTGGGACCTCAACTGTTTACTATTTATATGAATTTACTTGAATTAAGGGATGGAAGATATGGTTGGCAAATTTGCTGACAATACACATTCAGGTAAATTATGAAGAGGTCATAAGAAAGGTGCAAAATGATAAAGATGAAGTGAGCAGACAAAGATCTGACAAATTGATATAATGTGTGAAAATGTAACATAATCAATTTTGGCAGGAAAAAAATTAAGAAAAGAAATATCTTATCTAAATGGTGAGCGATTTCAGAGCTCTAAGATACAAAGCGATCTGGACGTCCGTGAATCGCAAAAGCTTAGTACAGACATACAGAAAATAATGAGGCAAAGTAATTGAATGCTATCACTTATCATGAGGGGAGATGAATATAAAAGTAATGAGGTTATGATTTAGTTATACAGGGCACTGGCAAGACTGAGTCTGGAATACTGTATTTAAGATGTATTTAAGCAAGCTTGTAAATTTGTTGGAGTCAGTTCAGGGAAGGTTTATGGGTCTACTCCCTGGAATGGGCAAGTTATCTTTGAGAAGAAGTTGGACAGGCTAGGCTTGTGACTGCTGAAGTTTAAATTTTGATTTTGATTTTATTGTCGTGTGTATCTTACAATAAGAATGCAATAAAACCCAGTGAAAAGCTTTCGTTTATCACCATTAAACAGCGCCATTTTGAATAATTTAAGAATAAGGAAAAAAGAAAACTATAGCTTGAAGAGAGTCCGTCAGTCTTGAGCCAGCTCATCACTGTCAATGACAATGTGGTGCCATTCCAAGGATGGATGACTTTATTGAAATGCATAAGATCTTGATGGCTCTTAAAAAGGTAGATGCGTAAAGGATGTTTCCTCTGATGGGGACAACTGCAATTATGGCTTTTTGTTTAAACCAGAGATGAGGCATTTTTGTTTCTCTCAACGAGGCTTATGAGTCATTGAAACTCTTGCAGAAAAGGTGGTGGAAGCAAAGTCCTTGAATATTTTTAAAGCAATGGTCGATAGACTTGATAAGCAAGGGGTTGAAAGGTTAACAAGGTTAGGTAGGGATGCGAATTTAAGGTTGCAGTCACATCAGCCATGATCTTATTGAATGGGCAGAACAAGCTTGAAGAGTTGAGTGGCCAACTCCTGCTCCTGATTCATTTGCATGTGAGTAATACTGCTTTTCAGTCCAGGGTTTCAGTCTTAATTTTTATCTTCAATGGATTGAGTAAGACTTGAGCCCACATTCTTATAATATAGAGGCAAGAGCTCTACCAACTCAGTCAACACCTAAATAATGTGAAACAGCAATGAATAAGCCACATAGGATGGTGGGCAACATATCTGGAATATAATGCATAGGAACATCCCAAGTGATCTGTGCAGGTGAGTTCAAATCGTTAGGAAGAATTTGTTTTGAGGAAGGATGACTAGACTCAAATGTTAACTCTGATTCCTCTCCACAGATACTGCCAGACTTGCTGAGATTTTCCAGCAATTTTTGTTTTTGTGTCAAATTTTTCAGAATTGTGCCATCATGAAGGCACACCTACAGTATTTCATTATTTTGCTGTTTTATTATCATTATGATAAATCTCTGTTCCTCTTGGAGTAATGTAGCATCCATTCATTCAGTCATCGACGGTCCCACACAGATGAGGATGACTATCTTCCACTCTCAGGATGAGTCCTGGGGTTTGGCTACTGCGGGCTCTGTTACCCTTGGGGCAAAAAAGGTCCACGTGGACTGGATGGGGCACTGGTGTCACTGTTTTCGCCTGGCTTCCACTTTTTCCTGACTGCAAGTCTTGAGGTGCTCCTCCTCCTGGATGCTCCTCCTCCACTTTGGATGGTCTTGGGCCAGTGATTCCCAGGTGTCAGTGGGAATGCCACACTGTGTCAGTGAGACCTTGAAGTGCTTCCTCTGTCCACCGGGGGCTCACTTCTGGTTTTGAAGCTGGGAGTAGAACACCTGCTTGATGAGTCGTGTGTCAGTAATCTGGCATGGCAGCCATGTTTACTAGAGTTTAGGTTCGCACTCTGCGTGCTGAAGAACTGTGACAGGAATCCCACTGCAGTAATTTTAGAAACCATTATCATAGTACTTCTTTTAGAAAGAGAAAGAAATGGTTTTCAGTACTTTGAAACAGCTTCAAGACTTTGGCATAAGAAGAGCACATAAGGTGAAGCCAAATGGATAATAAAAATATGTAACTAGTAGAAAGAAGTTTGTCTACGGAGTATAGTGACTTTACTGGTTTTGGATGAATCTGATCATTACTTCAGTTTCAAAGAAAATTTCTCATCCTGTCTGCTAGCTAAACATTTCGCAGCTGTCGTGATTCTCTGGTTATTCCATAACATTCAAAAATGCTAAACAGAATAGTTTTCTAGCCTTCTGTTTTTCTGTTTCTTCAGAAATAAACAGTCCAGGTTTGCAAAGTCCTGTTTGAGGAGCTGTTTGTTAACTGCTTTAACCTAGTATGGAAACATTTTCAAACTGCATAACTGGCCAAAATGCGTCATTGTGTTGATGAGCTTAAGTAACTTAATGATCTTCTGATATAACAGGTGATGTGTGATCCTTAAAAAACATCATTTGATGGGTCTTTTTGTTAGTAGCAGATACGAAATGATAACTAATTTTTTAACAGCTTAGGGGTTTGTTACCTGGATGCAGAGTGATGCCCAACAGCATGGATTCAATTCCTGCACTAGTTTGAGGTTACCATGAAGAACTCTCTTTGAAAAATGGTGAAATAAGACAATTTGTAACATTGACCACAAAAGGGGAGACTTGCCTTAATTGTGGTTTAGATTCCCAACAGCATAGAAACCGGCCCTTCAGCTCACACCAACCCTCCAAAGAGTAACCCACACAGACCCATTTCCCCCTGACTAATGCTCCTAACACTATGGACAATTTAGCATGGCCAATTCACCTGACCTGCACATCTTTGGACTGTGGGGGGAACCCCATGCAGGCACAGGGAGAACATGCAAACTCCACACAGACAGTCACCTAAGGCTGGAATCAAACTCAGGTCCCTGGTGCTGTGCGACAGCAGTGCTTACCACTGAGCCATTGTACCTTTGCATAGTCTTTAAACAGTCAGTAGCCTCATTGTACTCACATCAGGACTCCTTGCATCTCAGGTTTGTCATATTTGTTAAATCAATACCAACAGCACAAGTAGGAAAATGGCATTTGGCTCCAAGATTCTTGTTGAAGTTTGGTGTAATATTCCCTACCCCTGGACTGAGGGATCCGAGTTCAAATCCCACCTGTTCCAGAGTGTGTAATAACATTTTATGCACAGATAAATTTGGAAAAAAAAGAGTTTCCCTTTCCTATCAAAATCAATTGTGTGGTTGTATGGCACATTTTCACACCTCAGAGTGTCTTTATTCATTGTCTTAGTTGACTTGGATGACTCTAGCTACAAGTTATAGATCACTAGAACTAGAGTAGATTTATAGGTACTCAATGCAATGGATCAGTGTGAGGAATGAAATGTAACCTTTTCCCCTCGACTGTGTTTTCAATTTGAGCTACGTATGCCTGGGTAAAAAGGAGAATAAAGAGGAAAACTGAACCAATGACAGTCCATGCGTACAAATGGATTTGGAGTAGATGTAGGTGATTCGACCCATCGAGCCTGTTCTGCTATTCAGTGAGATCATGGCTGATCTGTTTGCATTTCCAATTACAAATTCAAAACTACTCCAGATAACCTTTGATTCTCCTGACTCTCAAAAATCTGTCTACCTCCAGAGACCTGGAATAAATCTCTAAAGGAGCTGGTTCAAATCCCAACACTTATGCTAGGGGAATGTGAAATTTCGTTAAGTAATAAGTCTGGGATGAGAAGCTCCTCTCAGTAAAGATGATCATGAAAATCCCAAACTGCAGTTAAAAAACCATTGGTTCACTCATGTCCTTCAAGGGAGGGAAATCTGTCATCATTATCTAATCTGGACCGTAGGTGACTTGAGACCTACAGCAATGTGGTTGATTCCTAACTGTCGTCTGAAATGGTCAAGCAAACCTTGTAGTTGAGGGAATTGGGGATGGGAAATAAATACTGGTTTTGCCAGCAATGCTCACATCTCAAGTATAAGTATATAAAAAAGTTAACACTCGCCACAGAGAATATCGGGATTTTGCTCTGGAAGTGGACTTGTCAGTACAACATATCCTAGTTGTAGCAATCATCGCCTCATAGCAAACTCAGAGATGTGTGCCAAAAGACAAGGAAGAATGGAAGGAACATTAGCTATGGGAAAAGGTGAAGTTACCATTGTCCTACTAGACCATAGGGCTGTTCTATCCTTACAGAGAGATGACTGGTGATGATTTAACCTGAAGGTCATCATGCCTCAGGCAAGGTGGAAATAGATTGAGAAAGTGAGCCTTTCATATTAACCTCAAGCTGGTGCAGGAATTGAACCCATGCTGTTGGCATCACTCTGCATCCAGATAACAAACGCCTCAGCTGTTAAAAAATTAGTAATCATATAATATCTGCTACAACTCGCATTGTATTCAGAATACTCAAGGTAAATGTTCCCAATACACTCGTCAAAGGTGTGAAGAAAAACGTTACCTATTTTACAAACTCTTTCATTGAACTGTGCTTGGAATAGCTTTTGGGTTTGGCTGCAGTGCTTATTGCAACAGTTCCTTTAGGCAGTGCTGAGGTTATTTACTTTTTGTGGTTTGGGTGTAATAAAGGTGCTCATTTTCTCAAAGTAAAATCTGCACCTTCAGGTTATGAAGCTTTTGCTGACTACGCACCAAAAGCTGATCAAATCTAACTAACCAAGCAGCTGGAAGGCTACTAGTCTACAAGACAGTAGAGACTACTGCTGTAAGGTATAAAAACATAATCTTGTGATAATTAATTCTCTGGGTGCGGTCCCCACATATTAGTATAGTTGGCATAGTTGATTGAATGACAGCAGAGGAATAGGTTCCTTTGTGTTGGAGCTTTTTCTTTTATTTTGCATCAAAAGAATCTATCCTGAGATAGATCTTTAGCCCAATAAGGGTAACCAGTCTCCCAGTGTGGCACTGTCACAATTTCTGGAACTCACAAAGCATGTCGCAACCAATGGTCCGATAGTTTTGAATTGTACTCACTGTTATGTTTTTTATTCAATCATGTGGCTGGGTCAACATTTATCATTCATCCCCAAATGCTCTTGAGAAGGGGGGTGGTGAGCTGCCTTCTTGAACTGATGCAGTCCCTGTGCTGTAGTTAAATCCTCAATGCCCTTAAAGTGGGAATTCCAGGATTTTGACCATCGACAATGAAGGAATGGCGATACATTTCCAAGGCAGGATGGTGAGTGGCTTGGAGAGGAACTTGCAAGGTGGTGGTGTTCCCATGTGTATGGTTCCCTTGTCCTTCAAGATTGAAGCAGTCATGGGTTTGGAAGGTGCAGTCTAAGGATCTTTGGTGAATTTCTGCAGTGCATCCTGTAGATAGCACATATTGCTGCTACTGAGCATTGGTGGTGGAGGGAGTGGACCTCTGTGGATGTGGTGCCATCCATGCGAGCTGCTTTGGTGTTGATGTTGTCAAGCCTTTTCAGTGTTGTTGGAGCTGCACCCATACAGGCAAGTGGGGAGTATTCCACCACACTCCCAACTTGTGCCTTGCAATGATGGACGGGCTTTGGGAAGTCAGGAGGTGAGTTATTTGCTGGAGTATTCCCAGCCTCTGCACCCAAACTGCCCCCCTCACCTCCGTCCAAGGCTCCAAGGGATCCCTCCATATCCAACAGAAAGTTACCTGTACCTCCACCAATATCATTTACTGAATTTGTTGCATCCGATGTTGTCTCCTCGACATTGGGGAGACAGAACACCAACTTGTGGATCATTTTAGAGAACATCTCCTGGACACCTGCACCCACCCACACCACCGCCCCGTGGCTGAGCACTTCAACATCCCCCCCCCCCCCCCCACTCTGTCAAGGACAGGCAGGTCCTGAGCCTCCTCCATTGCCAAACCCTAACCAGCTGACGCCTGGAGGAAGAATGACTCATCTTCCACCTTGGGACCCTGCAACCACACAGGATAAATGTGGATTTCACACGTTTCCTCATTTCTCCTCCCCCACCTCATCCCAGTTCCCAGCTTCCAACTCATCACTGCCCTCTTGACCTGTCCATCAACTTTCCCATCTATCTGCTCCACCCTCATCTCTGACCAATCACCTTCACCCCCACCTTCATCTACCTATTGCATTCTCATGTACTATCCCCCCAGCCCCATACCCTCTAATTTTTGTCTCAGCCCTCCACCGGCCCACAAGATGCATTCCTGATGAAGGGCTTGTGCCCAAAACATCGACTCTCCTGCTCTCGGATGTGGCCTGACTTGCTGTGCTTTTCCAGCACCACATTTTTCGACTCTGATCTCCAGCATCTGCACACTTTCTCCTATTCCGAGCCTCTAACCTGCTTTTGTAGCCACTGTGTTTATGTGGCAAGGTTAGTTGAGTTTTTGATCAATGTAAGCCTCAGGATGTTGATAATGGGGTATTCAGTGAGGGTAACACCACTGAATATCAAGGGGCAGTGGTTAGATTATCATTGATGGAAGATGGTCATTGCCTGTCATTTGTGTGTGTGAATGTTACTGCTAGTTTTCAGCCCAAGCCTGAATATTGGCTAGGTCTTGCTGTATTGGAATAGGGACTGCTTCAGTATCTGAGGAATCACAAATGGTGCTGAATGTTGTGCAATCATTGGCAAACATCACTACTTCTAATCTGATGATAGAGTGAGCATTGCCTGCAGCCAGATCAGAGTGAGGATGGTCAGTGGCCTGGGGCAGAGTGAGGATGGTCAGTGGCCTGGGGCAGAGTTATGATAGTCAGTGGCCTGGGGCAGAGTGAAGACGGTCAGTGGCCTGGGGCAGAGTGAGGGCGGTCAGTGGACTGGGGCAGAGTGAAGACGGTCAGCAGCCTGGGGCAGAGTGAAGACGGTCAGTGGCCTGGGGCAGAGTGAGGACTGTCAGTGGCCTGGGGCAGAGTGAAGGTGGTCAGTGGCCTTGGGAAGAGTGAGGACGGTCAGTGGCTTGGAGCAGAGTCAGGATGGTCAGTGGCTTGGGGCAGAGTGAGGGTGGTCAGTGGCCTGGGGCAGAGTGAGGATGGTCAGTGGCCTGGGGCAGAGTGAGGACGGTCAGTGGCCTGGAACAGAGTGAGGATGGTAAGTGGCCTGGGGCAGAGTGAAGACAGTCAGTGGCCTGGGACAGAATGAGGATGGTCAGTGGCCTGGGACAGAGTGAGGATGGTCAGCGGCCTGGGGCAGAGTGAGGGCATTCAGTGGCTTGGGGCAGAGTGAGGACGGCCAGTGGTCTGGGACAGAGTGAGGACGGTCAGTGGCCTGGAGCAGAGTGAGGGTGGTCAGTGGCCTGGGGCAGAGTGAGGACGGTCAGTGGCCTGGAGCAGAGTGAGGGTGGTCAGTGGCCTGGGGCAGAGTGAAGACAGTCAGTTGTCTGGGGCAGAGTGAGGGCAGTCAGTGGCTTGGGGCAGAGTGAGGGCGGTCAGTGGCCTGGGGCAGAGTGAGAATGATCAGTGGCCTGGGGCAGAGTGAGGATGATCAGTGGCCTGGAGCAGAGTGAAGACGGTCAGCGGCCTGGAGCAGAGTGAGGACGGTCAGTGGCCTGGGGCAGAGTGAGGATGGTCAGTGGCCTGGAGCAGAGTGAAGATAGTCAGCGGTCTGGGGCTGAGTGAGGATGGTCAGCGGCCTGAGGCAGTGTGATGACTGTCAGTGGCCTGGGGCAGAGCGAGGACGATCAGTGGCCTGGGACAGAGCGAGGACGGTCAGCAGCCTGGGGATAGAGTGAGGGCGGTCAGTGGCCTGGGGCAGAGCAAGGACGATCAGTGGCCTGGGACAGAGTGAGGACGGTCAGCAGCCTGGGGATAGAGTGAGGGCGGTCAGTGGCCTGGGGCAGAGCGAGGACGATCAGTGGCCTGGGACAGAGTGAATATAGTCAGCAGCCTGGGCAGAGTGAGGGCAGTCAGTGGCCTGGGGCAGAGTGAGGATGGTCAGTGGCCTGGGGCAGAGTGAAGACGGTCAGTGGCCTGGGGCAGAGTGAGCACGATCAGTGGCCTGGGGCAGAGTGAAGACGGTCAGCGGACTGGAGCAGAGTGAGGACGGTCAGTGGCCTGGGGCAGAGTGAGGATGGTCATTGCCCTGGTGCAGAGTGAAGACAGTCAGCGGTCTGGGGCTGAGTGAGGATGGTCAGTGGCCTGAGGCAGTGTGATGGCTGTCAGTGGCCTGGGGCAGAGCGAGGACAATCAGTGGCCTGGGACAGAGCGAGGACGGTCAGCAGCCTGGGGATAGAGTGAGGGCGGGCAGTGGCCTGGGGCAGAGCGAGGACGATCAGTGGCCTGGGACAGAGTGAGGACGGTCAGCAGCCTGGGGATAGAGTGAGGGCGGTCAGTGGCCTGGGGCAGAGCGAGGACGGTCAGCAGCCTGGGGATAGAGTGAGGGCGGTCAGTGGCCTGGGGCAGAGCGAGGACAATCAGTGGCCTGGGACAGAGTGAGGACGGTCAGCAGCCTGGGGATAGAGTGAGGGCGGGCAGTGGCCTGGGGCAGAGCGAGGACGATCAGTGGCCTGGGACAGAGTGAGGACGGTCAGCAGCCTGGGGATAGAGTGAGGGCGG
>NC_057724.1:61701325-61806476 GCF_004010195.1 Chiloscyllium plagiosum
GATGGTCAGTGGCCTGGGGCAGAGTGAATATGGTCAGCAGCCTGGGGCAGAGTGAAGACAGTCAGTGGCCTGGGGCAGAGTGAGGACAGTCAGTGGCCTGGGGCAGAGTGAGGACAGTCAGTGGCCTGGGGCAGAGTGAGGACAGTCAGTGGCCTGGGGCAGAGTGAGGACAGTCAGTGGCCTGGGGCAGAGTGAGGACAGTCAGTGGCCTGGGGCAGAGTGAGGACAGTCAGTGGCCTGGGGCAGAGTGAGGACAGTCAGTGGCCTGGGGCAGAGTGAGGACAGTCAGTGGCCTGGGGCAGAGTGAGGACAGTCAGTGGCCTGGGGCAGAGTGAGGACAGTCAGTGGCCTGGGGCAGAGTGAGGACAGTCAGTGGCCTGGGGCAGAGTGAGGACAGTCAGTGGCCTGGGGCAGAGTGAGGACAGTCAGTGGCCTGGGGCAGAGTGAAGATGGTCAGTGGCCTGGGGCAGAGTGAGGACAGTCAGTGGCCTGGGGCAGAGTGAGGATGATCAGTAGCCTGGGACAGAGTGAAGACGGTCAGCGGCCTGGGGCTGAGTGAGGATGGTCAGTGGCCTGAGGCAGAGTCACGATGGTCAGTGGCCTGAGGCTGAATGAGGACTGTCAGTGCCCTGGGGCAAAGTGAGGACGGTCAGTGGCCTGGGGCAGAGTGAATATGGTCAGCAGCCTGGGGCAGAGTGAAGACAGTCAGTGGCCTGGGGCAGAGTGAGGACGATCAGTGGCCTGGGGCAGAGTGAAGACGGTCAGCGGCCTGGGGCAGAGTGAGGACGGTCAGTGGCCTGGGGCAGAGTGAAGGCGGTCAGTGGCCTTGGGAAGAATTAGGACGGTCAGTGGCTTGGAGCAGAGTCAGGATGGTTAGTGGCCCGGGGCAGAGTGAGGATGGTCCGTGGCCTGGGACAGAGTGAGGATGGTCAGCGGCCTGGGGCAGAGTGAGGGAGGACAGTGGCCTGGAGCAGAGTGAGGATGGTCAGCAGCCTGGGGCAGATTGAGGGCCTGGGACAGAGTGAGGACGGTCAGCAGCCTGGAGCAGAGTGAGGACGGTCAGTGGCCTGGGACAGAGTGAGGACAGTCAGAGTTCCCAGACCAAAGATGGCTACTGGTTGGGGACTCGTGGAGGCCGGTGAGACTACATGGTATTCCTTATAGAAAAACTACCTTTTTTCTTTATGTAGTATTTTCCTAACTTCCACTGTATATATCTGTAATGTTGTGTAACTTTTTTTTATTTTCTCTAGTTGTAATGCCTAAGATTTGTACCTAAGTACCTTGTACCTAAGATGACACCATGAGTTGACGATGTTGTACACTTCTCACTCCTGTACTCGTGTCTGTTGTAACTTGAATATATGTGACAATAAAACAAATTCTAATTCTAATTCAATGAACTGTGGCTGAAGCAAAGTCTATTGGCTACCTACCTAGACTCATAAATGAATATAACTTTAAGGAACAATGTTTAGTCAGTGCTCTGTGATAATACCAACCATGAAGATGAAAAGTAGAAAGTGGTGGAGACTGGTACAATTATAATTTTAAAAGGCATATGAATAGGGCTTAGAGGGAAATGGTTTCTGTGGTGCACAACTCCATGTCTTCAAGTTTTCAGATCAATCCATTATGTGTTTCCAACATCTTCCAATCATGAAAATTTCCTTTCCTCCTCACTTTATTTTCTTTCATCCCATGGCCGTCATTTTTAAATAAAATGCTTTTTACCTGTCAACCCATTTTTACTCTAAGCTGAAACTCCCCTGCTTCCCCAGCAGACCTGTATTTCTGTTTACAGTGGTTGGGGGAGGGAAGGAGCTGCTATATTTGGCTGTCAAGAATTCAAGCCTGAGAGATAAGGAGCATCACTGTCACCAGGGCAAGCCAGCACTGGAGTCATTTCTGGGCATTAGTGTACCTGCTATTCAGATATTAAAGATGTCAACAGTGAATTGCTAAGTATATTACAAACATGCAGTAGGAAGTAGTGAGAATCATGACATTGAATATCTGTTTCAACCCTTCAGAAATATAGATTAAATCATCTCTCATAAATCTTTGTGAGAATTCCTTGCACACCAGGGTTGCTACAGCTACAGACTGATATGTTTGTGACAAGTGAAGAAAATGATCTGTGTTAAATAAAATTTCAGATTGATTGCTTCGGGCATTATTTTTGGTGGCAGTTTAAGATAGTACCTGAACTGTTTTGTTGTCACCAGCTCTAGAGTATCTATTGCAGTGAAAGTGCATGCTCAGCATTTTAGATAAAAGGTCAGCATTTGGGGGTCAAAGACTCATGAGTGCAAAGGTTGTTTTGTTCTGTTTTTGGAAACTAGTATCATGGTTAGTTGCAAAGAAAGTGCTCACTCGAAGTTTATATTGGGGCCTTTACTTTAAAACAGCACATGAAAACTTAATTTTAGATTGCTCCACAACAGTAAGGGCTTATGCCCGAAACATCGATTCTCCTGCTCCTTGGATGCTGCCTGACCTGCTGCGCTTTTCCAGCAATACATTTTTCAGCTCTGATCTCCAGCATCTGCAGTCCTCACTTTCTCCCACAACAGTACAGTAAACCTTTAGAAGGAGCATGGTGAAAATATTAAACCTGCATCTGCCATTTAATTAATAATCACACTGGCAATGACCTCTTGTTATTGCATAAAAACTGTCTATTTATGTTTAAACAATGCACCATAAAATTGCAGCTTGTTATTAGTTTGTTGACAACATTTTTCTAAAAATTTTCAGTAGTTTTTTCTTGATTACTACCACTCCCAGTGCAGTGAGAAATGAACTGAAAATAAATTCTCCAGAGCTGTAGGGTATGCAGTCGGTTTGATCTTATCTGCTTTTGCTTTCTGGTAACAAGTAAAGTAGTATTAAAGTGGGTGCCAGGTGAAAGCTACAGCTGTCTTACATTCACTCTGCTGCCTCAAGCCTTGTAGTGCAGTGGCAGTGTTCCTATCTCTGAACCAGGATGGCTCAGGTTCAAGTTCCACTTGCTCCAGAGATGCGTGATAATGTATCTCTGAGCAGATGATTAGTAAAACATCCATTCCCCTTGCTTGGGGGGCTAGATTAGGTTAGATTAGATTCTCTCCAGTATGGAAACAGGCCCTTCGGCCCAACAAGTCTACACCGACCCTGGTCTCCTTCCTATTGGAAAGATGTTGTGAAACTTGAAAGGGTTCAGAAAAGATTTATAAGGATGTTGCCAGGATTTGAGGATTTGAGCAATAAGGAGAGGATGAACAGGCTGGGGGTATTTTCCCTGGAGCGTTGAGGCTGAGGGGTGACCTTATAGAGGTTTACAAAATTATGAGGTGCATGGATAGGATAAATAGTCAAAGTCTTTTCCCTGGGATGGGGGAGTCCAGAACTAGAGGGCATAGGTTTAGGGTGAGAAGGGAAAGATATAAAAGAGGCCTAAGGGGCAACTTTTTCACGCAGAGGGTGGTGCCTGTATAGAATGAGCTGCCAGAGGAAGTGTTTGAGGCTGGTACAATTGCAACATTTAAGAGGCATTTGGATGGGTATATGAATAGGAAGGGTTTGGAGGGATATGGGCTGGGTGCTGGCAGGTAGGACTAAATTGAGTTGGGATATCTGATTGGCATGGACAGGGTGGACCGAAGGGTCTGTTTCCGTGCTGTACAACTCTATGACTCTTTGACCCTTTGAAGAATAACCCATCCAGACCCATTCCCCTACCCTATATTTACCCCTGACTAATGTACCTAACACTATGGGCAATTTAGCATGGCCAATTCACCTGACCTGCACATCTTTGGATTGTGGGAGGAAATCTGGGCACCCGGAGGAAACTCACACAGACACGGGGAGAATGTACAAACTCCACACAGACAGTCGTCTGAGGTGGGTATCGAACCCTCTTCTGTTAAAGTGGTAGTGCCCATACCTTAGTACCAGGATACCTGGTTCAGGTCCTACCTGTGCCAGAGGTGTATAACAACATCTCTGAACTTTTCTTTCGCAAAATAACTTGCTATATTTACTGAGTAAATGGGAAATAAACTTGCTAGAAAATATTAGATCATTCTCCTGCCCTAACCCTTACGACAATAACTAGCCCCATTCTGGCATATAAGTTCCCAGCCCTTTGGGACTACATGGATCTCTCAAATGGTGAAATACTGGGTTTCTTTGAGACCATCTGACCAGGAACACAGATTAAACTTGAAGCTGCATGATTCACATGTGGTGTCCAAGGTGCCAGCAAAAAAAGCAGCTTTGGGGGGGAAACACATGGGGAGGCTTGTGGCCTTTTAAGATCCCTGGGTTTTTGAGTAGTCTAGAAGGTGACTTCTGTCAGAGCCTGGTGAGAATGCTGAGATTTCTGAATTATTTATTATCACATGTATTTTCTCACAAAATGCAGTGAAAATATTGTATAGTGTTGTTACACTCTGGCACCAGCTTAAAACACAGAAAAATAAACCAAAACATAGACTACAAAGGCTGAAGAATAATGAAATAAAGAAAAAGTGTTCATCTTTACAGTCCTTTTTGATAAGTGCTCAGTCATGGGTCTGATGGTTAGACAGGAGTCCCCTCTGCTGTGCTGCTGTCACTGGAACAGTAGTCAGTTCTGTTAGGCACCATCTCGCTTCCATTGATGCCCTCACCACTACGGGTCCTCGATGGACTGCGCCAAAGCAGACATCACCGGGTACCACTCCGGCCCAAACCCAACTCCACCACCGCCATTAGTCTGCTTCGGGCCCACTTCGCCAATGCTGCCGATACAGTGAGGTCTCGTACTGGACCCAAACTCATCTCCGCCGCTGCCTCCATGAATCTGTGCAAACAAGCTCAAACTCGCCTCAGCTGCCATGTGTCTGCGCTGGGCCCTGAGAGCGCACTGAGCTCACTCACTGATGCTGTCACTGTAACCACCCTCTTCAACAAGAAGTAAGTCGACTATCAGAGAAGAGAAAAGAGAGGGAAAAAAAGAAACAAGAAAAAAGTGGACAGAGCAGACGAGCCCCGGGCACAAAAGCCCTACTCCATTGCCATCTTACTGGAACCAAAGAGTGAATCACTCCACCACGTCAGGTGGAGAAAAAAATAGAGGCAATGAGCTCTGGGTGTCATATTTGTTGGAGGTCTCGCAGGTCAACATGGATGGTCTCTACATTTGGTTTCTACATGGTGTGTAAGGATAATGTCCAATCTTTTTTTATTTCTCCATTTGGGAAGGTGCACCATTCAATTGTTCTTGCGAATGTGTGGCTCATGTGGGTTTAACCCTGAGAGTAATCATTAGGAACAGGATTCTCTTCAAACTTGTTCCGACATTTAGCGGCCTTCTTCACCATTTCCCAATGGGATGACATGTACTTGCAAAATCAGTCCAGTCGCCCTCTATTTTCTTGCCTGTTTGGTGGTGAAGATGTTGGTTTTGATATGATATATGTCAAGTGAGGAGTGCTTTGGTAATGATCAAACACACACCTGTGAATGAGACAACCTCTCTCCTACATGGATGGGGAAATCTCTTCCCTCTGTACTTGTATCAACAAGATTGTAACGCTGATCTCTAACTGTGTGTCTATACAAGTTCCAGTGCTCCTGTATTGAGAACTTCTGAGCAATGCCCAGTGGGCTCTGCTACAAAATACGTGAGTGTCTGTGTTACGTGAGAAGATGGTTCGTGGCTGCCTGGTGTTTTCTGGTCTGGAGCAATCAGTAATGGAAATGTGAGTGGCATAGCGCCAAGGTTGATGCAACTTCCAGGATTGGCATCATTTATATTTTACTGGGCAGATGCCAAAAGATTGTTATAGCATCTTTTATGGCTCTGATAACCTAGAATTTCGAAACACTTTAGGGGATTCTCCTGTTCCCTGGATGCTGCCTGACCTGCTGCGCTGTTCCAGCAACACATTTCCAGCTCTGATCTCCAGCATCTGCAGTCCTCACTTTCTCCTCTGAGCCAGAAAGCCCAGGTTTAATCCCTGATGTAGGGCTTCTGCCCAAAATGTCGAATCTCCTGCTCCTCAGATGCAGCCTGACCTGCTGTTCTTTTCCAGTGTTATACTCTCGACCCAGATTCAAATCTTTCCTGTTTCAGAGATGTGCAATAGGTTGATTAGAAAATAATTCTCTCTTACAGCCATGAGTTGTGATCATGTACTGGAGCTCCAGTGTTACCATGGTGATCGTGACGAATGTGTAAACTGGGTTTAGATTAGATTAGATTACTTACAGTGTGGAAACAGGCCCTTCGGCCCAACAAGTCCACACTGACCCGCCGAAGCGCAACCCACCCAGACCCATTCCCCTACATTTACCCCTTCACCTAACACTACGGGCAATTTAGCATGGCCAATTCACCTAACCAGCACACTTTTGGATTGTGGGAGGAAACCGGAGGACCCGTAGGAAACCCACGCAGACACGGGAAGAATATGCAAACTCCACACAGTTCTTTCTGCCCCTTCGAGTAATATTTTGGGAGACTCCAGGTATCTCCCTTCGCTTCCAGCTCAAAGTTCAGCAGAACTGGTTGAACCACAATTAATGATTTTGCCAAACTGTTCAATGCCAGGACCATTAATAAAAAGTGACCGAAGCATAGCAGAGTAGCCTGACTTTACTGTCTGTGTTTGCACACTCAGAGAAAGACAGCTGAAAGAGTTCCCCGCAGGATGGCCAGCACCTGTTCAGCTATAAATCAGCACCTTCGGGTGGCGGGGGAGGAAGTAAAGGGGAAAAGAAGATCTGGTTTAATCCATGAATAGTACACTGTGGTGGGCTCGGCCTCAGAGGGTTAATACAATCACACTGCTTCCTGCCCAGGCCCATTCACATCAACAGTCCTGTTGCAGTTTCAGGGCAAGTGCTGTTACTGAGCTCGACTCGTTGAATGCAGTCCCACTGACAAATGGGCTGCTTCCATTTCCTCCAGATCACATTTCCTGGCTGCTGCCAGGCTTTGTGCAGGGGGCATACGTCAGTGGCATCTCCATGTGTTGGCATTGATTCAGCTGCCTGAAGTGAGCCTGAGATCAGAGTGCACTGTTACCTCAGAAAACTGCTGCTACATTGACGTCCCCACACACTCCCTCCTCCCCAATCAGTTGAGTGATTAAAAGAGTCTGTGGGGAATTACTTTCTGTGACCAAGGCATGTCCTTTTAAAAAGTTCTTCTTTCCAGTTTTATCTGTTCTTTTCCTGAAGCAGGGAACTTGTGTAGCTGCATGCTTTTATGAAGTGTGATTTGAATGCCGACATTGAGTTCTGTTTGTTAACCTGTGGCTTTTGGTAGAATGTGTAATATTCTCAGGATTTCTTTCAAATTGCCAATTTATTTATTCACGAGTGCATTTGGGACTGCAGAATCTCACTTGGGTGACCATTCCTGCGATGGTGACAGAACCAATGGATTCAGAGAGGCCCTGTGAAATTCAGCAAGGTTGTTTTTATTTTAGAGAGACATTATCTGAATATATAAACCAGGTGATGTTTTTGGGTCTGTTCCACCATTCAATTAGAGCATGACACTTTGCCTACTACACATTCCTGCTTACTTCCAATAGCATTTCACCCTCTTGTTTATCAAAAAACAATATATATCTGCCTTTAAAATATCTAAGGACTCTTCCTGTACTGCCTTTCAAAGAAGGAAGTTCCAAATTTTCACCATTCCTGATGAGAAAATAATTCTCCGCATATCGCTGTCATAAATAGCTAACCCCTTATTTTAAGTGATGGACTCTATAGTTCTACATTCTCCAACAGGGGAAACATCCTCTCCACATGATTCAAGACTCCTCAGGATTGTATGTTTCAATCTAGACGTCTCTTACTCTGCTAACTCTTGTATACACAAGCCCAGCTTGGACAACGTTTCTTCAAGACAACCCAACCCATTCCTGGTAGTTAGTCTAGTAAACATTCACTGAATTACTTCTGATGTGTTTACATTTTCCATTAAAGAATGAGTTTAGTACTATACACAGTATACCAGATGTGGTCTGTGGCCTGTTTAACTGAAGCATAATCTCTTAATTCAGTATTTAATTCTCCATGCAATAAACAATAACATTTATGAGCTTTCCTCGTTACTTGCTGCATCAGCACTCTATCCTTGTATGAATCATTCAGCAGAACTCCTAGATCCTCTGTATTCCAGAACTCTGTAGTTTCTCACCATTAAAGTCATAACGTCAGAAGAAGAGGCCCTTTGGCACAGCAAGTATGTGCCAATCTAACTACAGTAATCCCACCTTACAGCATTTGGCCCATAGCTTTGAATGTTATTGCATTTCAAATGTTCATCCACATTTTGTTTAAAGGTTGTAAGGTGTCCTGTCTGTATTACTTTCCCAGGCAATAGATTCCTACCACACTCTGGATGAAGGATATTTTTTCATCAAATCTCCCCTTCACCTTAAAATTATGTTCCCTCATTAAGGGGAATGTCTGCTTTCTATCCACCCTGTCCATGGCATTTATAACCTTAAACACATCAACCAGGTTCCCCCCTCAGTCTTTTCTGCTCTAAAGGAACTATCCTGAGCCTATCCAGTCTCTCTTCATAGCTAAAATGCTTTAAGAGCATTGATAGATCCTTTGCCCACTCATCCAGTAAGCAATCCATCGTGTTGTTCGCATGTCATTCTCTCTACGTGGTGAGGCCTCCCACTAACCACTGGGTTTATACCATTGGCTGTGGATGAGACCCTCGAGGGTGGGAGACCATCTACAGGCTTTCCTGATGTGGGCTTACTCGGGTGAAACAGGAAGGCGGTGAGGTGCTCAATTGTCACTGGAACATAGGATATAGAACATCACAGTGCAGTACAGGCCCTTGGGCTCTTGATGTTGCGCTGACCTGTGAAACGGATCTGATGCCCATCTAACCTACACTATTCCATTATAATCCATATGTTTATCCAATGACCATCTAAATGCCCTTAAAGTTGGCGAGTCCACTACTGTCACTCTCCCATCTTAATAAGTACCAGCTCCACCACCACAAATTACAACCCAGGAGGGAGTGAAACTCCACCCTATGTTGTAGATTGACCCATTTGTCCAGTCTTATTCAGGTGAATTGTTGACATTTTGGATATTCTTAATAATTGAACTCAAATTAGTACATTTCACTTCACCACCTCTTCAAATTCTGCCCATAGAAATATTCCAGTACTGCTTGCATGAGGGGTAGTGAGAACAAAGTAGGTGTCAGCATTAATTAATGATTTAGACAGCAAGTCCTGTTGTATATTAGGCAGGTCTCTGCAAGCCTTTGAATCAGAAGAACATTCATACAGTTCAAGGAATCAATCAGTCTTAATCTCAGTGTGATTCAGAATGGGGATTGGAGGAGAGAAGGCTGGGTGGAGAAGGGCATTATTCATAACTATAAATAAATATCAGATACCTGGCTAAATTATACGCACCTTTCCCATACTAAACAGGTGGTAATTTGTTGGTTTGAAACAAGTTTTTGTTAAATTTGTGCGTAGGCAACAAAGTTATAGATAAAATAATCTAAAATGAACTGAGCCAGTGTCTCTAGGAAAGTGCTGTTAACAATTTATCTCCAGAGTATTTCTGAACCCACAGTTGGTCTATGGGAGCCCTCTTGCTGTCATCTTCAGTGGGTTCACCAAGCCCTTAGAGAAGGAAAATGCTTTTATTTATTTTTCTATCAGCACTTGAAGACACTGCAACCCTGTGGATGTATGGGACCCTGAACCTGTCGAGTTTTGGTGATGTGGTTAACAATCTCAATAGTAATGACGAAGGATCACCAATTAAATTTTAAGACAAATGTATCCAGCTATTGTCTTCTGATGGAGCAGTATTTGACAGTGCTGTCAATCAGCCGGTTTGATTGGCAAACATCCACTCCCTCCATCACTGGTGCTCAGTAGCAGCAGTACAAAAGATGCACTGCAGACATTCACCAAAAATCCCTAGACAGCAGCTCCCAAACACATAACCACCTCCATCTAGAAGGACAAGGGCAACAGATTCATGGGAACACAGCAGCCTACACGTTCCCCTCCAAGTCACTCACTTGGTGACAAATACTTTGTTAAGATTTGTTTTTCTTTAAGAAATATAAGGCACACAACTGTGCACGTGAAAATAAACTCACGAGTAGTTAAGTATCAATACATTTTGAGAGACCAGGAGAAAGTTCCTAAATTGTGAACGTGAGTCACAGAACTGGCACTTTTCTAGGGAGGCTGCCCATTGGGATGTTTAACTTGCAACATTGAACTAGCAGTCTTGCCCAGAACTGCTTCCAGCTCAACTCTGCCCCACAGGCTTTGTACTTAATCATTCCTCCTAAATACATTAACACTCTTTCCCTTTCTGAAGATACCAAGTCATAATACCTTAAGTAGGAGAAAGTGAGGACTGCAGATGCTGGAGATCAGAGTTGAGAGTGTGGTGCTGGAAAAACACAGCAGGTCAGGCAGCATCGGAAGAGCAGGAGAATCAACGTTTCAGGCATAAGCCCTTCAACAGGAAATGATGAAGGGCTTATGCCTGAAACATCATTTCTCCTGCTCCTCAGATGCTGTGCTTTTCCAGCACCACACTCTCGACAATACCTTGAGTGAATCGCTTTTTATGTATGAATCTAGTCATTTGAATCTGGCAGCTATTTGATCACGATACTGTTGTCACAGTGTGCAGCCGTGATAGCGGGGATTAAAAGGCAGTAATCAGAAAGTATAAACCTGGCTCTTTTTTCTTTTCACCTTCTTGTGCATGATCAGGTTGTTGGCACCAACTGTCACTGCCCAAGTATAACATTAGCTGAGAATTCAGCACAGAAATCAGGTGAATGCAAACCATTCTGGTCTGATGATCTTAGTTCTGCATAAATCTAGTACATTTATTTTCTCAACCATTGAGGAATGGCCCATTTAAAAAAACATCAGGTGCTGCAAAGATGCACAGACAAACCTACCGAAACTCTTATGGTGTTGTGAACTGTCCCATACGTTTGCCTAGGTAAACATCAATGAACAGATATCTGGTCATTATATCATTGTTGCTAGTGCATGCTTGCTGTGGCCCCATTTTCTGCTGTGCTTCCTACGTTACAGCAGTGGAATGACGTTTCAAGCTTATTTAATTGCCTGTAAAGCAATTTGTGAAGTGCTAAGGCAGTGAAGGTTGCTATACAAATGCAAGTTTGTTTCTTTGTGGTGTGACCAAAGAAAGAGGTCAACAACCTGCATTTGGTGTTGATGTATTCATATGAATTTTGAGCTCTCCTGAATAAGTTGTGATGACTAAGATGGTAGACAGACACATGTTTGAGTTTGCTCTGTAGCTGAAGGTGCTGACCCAGTTGGAGGTCGGTGAAGCTTCCTGGATAGATTGGGTTGTCTGATGTCTCCATAGGTTTTCTTGAGAGTCATAAATGTGAATGAATCACCAACCAGATAACTCTTTTTTGGTTCAAGAAGGAATGTGGACCAGAATACGAGGAGGTCAACCAGTTGTTGGAGACATCAAACTGATCTGAACTGGCGGATGGGATCCATGTGGTTCAGTGTAAAGTCAACTGAAACATAATGCTTATTCAGAACTTGAAATATATAGTAGCTCATGAGGCAGAATCATCTATTCTCACCTATGGACGCAGGAAATTACCTGACATTCACACTTCAAGAACAAACAGTTAATTTGGGCCAATAAGGACATTTTTAAAAAATCCATTCACAGGTTGTAGGTGTCATTGGCAAGGCTAGCATTTATTACCCATCAGGCAGTTGGGAGTCAACCACGTTGTTGTGGTTCTGGAGTCACATGTAAGCCAGACCAGGTTCTTTCCCTAAATGGCATTAATGAACCAGGTGGATATTTCTTGACAATAGTTTCATAGTCATCATTAGCCTTCTAATTCTAGATGTTTATTGAATTCAAATTTCACCATCCACCATGACAAGATTTGAATCCACATCTCCAGCGCATTACCTGGGTTTCTGGATTAATGGCCAAGTGATAATACCACTGCGCCTCCCAGTTTGTCACCTTGAGATTACAGGAAAACAAGAAGAGAAAAAAGGCAGAAAAATGTTGAGGTTCCAAGGAAGTATTTGCATATCATGGATGCCTTGCTATAAGATGTTTGATTGAGATGAATTTCTTCAAGTCAGCATTTTTTTCCCTTAACCTTTCGGAGCAACTCTTGTTTGTAATCCCTTCCCCCAGTCTGGACTGTTTTGAGTTTGCTGCAACCTGCCACTTATCCACTTTATGAGCAGCAGGTATTTCAGATTGTGCGTATTTTTTTCAGAGGCCTTTGAGACACAGTGGTAGTGTCCCTACCTATGAGCATGGAGGCCTAGTTTCACATCCCATTTGCTACAGAGGTGTGCCATAACATACCCAGATACGTTGATTAGAAAAGAATGTTTGTGTATTTAACTGATACTGAGATGTCAGAATGATTTTAATATTTTTTTTAACTGACGATATAAAATGAACACATTTTGCACAGACCAAGAATTGCAACTGAAACTTCTGATTCTGTGTAGTTCAGTACAAAAGCAGTAGGTTCATTTAGTAGCCAATCATATTTTTACACTAACCCTCTTTTCATTGTATAAAAAACATACTTGCTTGTGAATGTTGGGGCTCACATTATTTGAAAGTTAAAACACCAACTTAACTTCCTTAAGAATATGCACCAAAGGTGACTTTTACTGCACATTCTCATTTCTTACACCAGTCACCTTTGAACTTTGTTACCACTTGGATACAGAGAGTCTTGTGTTAGGATTTGACAACAGTGACACTGACGCAGAACTCTATCCAAAGGCACACAGGGTGGAGCAGCCTAGCCAGTGGTCCTTAAAAGGACCACAAGGGTACTTCTGTCCTTTTCTTTATTAATTCACAGGATGAAAGCGTCACTGACTAGGCCAGCATTTATTGCCCATCCCTAATTGCCCAGAGGGCAGTTAAGCGTTAGCCACATTGCTGTAGGTCTGGAGTCACATATAGGCCAGACCAGGTAAGGATGGCAGTTTCCTTCCCTGAAGGACATTAGTGAACCTTAAAGGGTCACTGGGGATTGTTGATCAAAGAGCTAAGTTTTTCATTAGTTACATGTTTTTGTGCTTCCCCCACATACTGGTGAAACTTGTACCTCAAAATGCCATCAGATTATAAAGAACAAAGAAAATTTAAGCCCAGGAACAGGCCCTCTGGCCCTCCAAGCCTGAGCCGATCCAAATATACTGTCTAAATCTGTCGGTCAATTTCTAAGCATTCTTATCCCTCTGCTCCCCACCTACTCATGCATCTGTCCAAATGCATCTTAAATGAATCTACCGTGCCTGCCTCTACCACCTCTGCTGGCAACGCGTTCCAAACACCCATCACCCTCTGTGTGAAGTACTTGCCGTGTGTATCCCCCTCAAACTTTCCACCTCTCACCTTGAAAGTGTGACCTCTCGTTATTGAATCCTTCACCTTGGGAAAAAGCTTGTCTCTATCCACCCTGTCTATACCCTTGATGATTTTGTAAACCTCAATTAGGACCCCCCTCAATCTCCTTTTTTCTAATGAAAATAAACCTAATCTACTCAACCTCTCTTCATACCAGGCAACATCCTCGTAAACCTTCTCTGCACCCTCTCCAAAACGTCCACATCCTTTTGGTCATGTGGTGATCAGAACTGTCCACAGTATCTGCCATCTTACAATGGGTGAATAGGGTCTCTTGGCTCAGGTCTCTAAGTCACCGCCATATTGTTTTCTACTTAAAAATCAGATACCTAAGTAGAAAGTAATCAGGAGTAAAAGAAAGACCAGTTCTTGTAAAGAAGCTTTTATAACCTTTGGATACTCCAAACGTGTAGTCTAGCCAATTAAGAACTTCTGAAATGTTTGTTGCAATTTAAGAAACATGGCAATCCATAGGTGCGCAGCAAGATTCCTTAACACATTAAATGCTTATGAACAGGTAATAAAATATTAAATAAGTGGAGATTAAGGGTTCAATATTGACACCCAGTGAGAACTTTTCTTTTAAGTGGTGCCATGGAATCAAGTACGTCCATCTGAAAAGAGTAGATTGCTGCTTGGTTTATTGAGAACTGGTGGGGATTAAGGAATGAATGATAAAGAGACAGAGTGATTGATATAATAATGGTGTAGTCATGACTTGTGAAAAGATCTACTCCATTTCTTATTTTTCCATGTTGGATCATTGTCTGCGTTGACTGGCATTTGTTGCATTGTTGTAAAGTCTTGTTGCGGTTAGCTTTATTGATGCTTGGCAAAGTGTGTGCGGTGAGGAGAAATTCAGCGAATATTTTCATGTGATTGCTATCACATCCCAAACATAAATATAAGTTGAAGATAGCCCGGCTTTTCCATCAGGCATTACTGTGCAACAGCCGATTGATACCTCATTTTAAATTTTCCTTCTAAGCCCAATTGTAACTCTCACTGCCAATGCAGCTCCATCCCCTACCTCGGCGTAAATCAGTATCGAATCAGGATCTCTATGGCTCATTACTGTCAGATACAATGCATTTAATAACTGAATCTTCAAGAGAAATGTAGTTGCAACATTAATTGGAAAAAATATTGTTGACCAAATGTTGATAGAAATCTTGTTTTGCTTTTGCAGGGGGCGAAGAATGCTTACACCGGGCCGTGTGCAGGACGAGACTGCAGCAGAGGTTGCCAATGTTTGCCAGAGAAGGGGGCGAGGGTGAGTGAGAAGAAAACATTTTGGGGAAAAATATTTGGCTTCTGTTTTCATGAATGCCCATATTAGACAGGGTGGTGCACAAAGTCTTTTTGAACGCAAGATAGTCCAGTTTTCAATCTTACTGAGCAAGCATCAACCAGATCCAAACAAAAGCTGTTTTGGAAAGATATTTCAATGTTGATAGCTGGCCCGATAAAAATCCTGATCAGTCTGATGGGGACTCAACATCAGACAGTTAACTGACATGTCAGTGCTGTGAGAATGCCTCTTTGTTCTTGTCTTCTGTGCCAAACTTTGCACATTGAGCTATAAGACTCTGAAATGTTGATGGACAGTTCAGAAAGAGATGGTGTAGTTGCACCTCCTAAATAAAGATAGCAAATGATAAAACAACAAATGCCTGTAAAACAGTCTGAATAAAGTGAAATGCTTCACAGCGACCAAAAAAACAAATTCCTCTTCATTTTGTTGAAAGACTTTTATTCCTATTTGTTTCTCTGTTAAAACCTTAACTCTGTAGTCTTTTAATACCATATCCAGAACAACACAAGGCTCCTTGTACAGGTGGTGACCTTTTGTTAGGGAGATGCAATAGCCTAGTGATGCTATTGATAGATTATTAATCCATGAACTCAACTGATGTCCTGGGGACCAGAGTTCAAATCCTGCCATGGCAGACGAGAGAATTTGAATTCAATAACATGTGTTGAATTAAGAGGCTTCTGACGATGGTGATTGTCAGGGGAAAGCCCATCTGGTTTACTAAACCTCCCAAAAAACTGTTTTCTAATCAACTTGTTCAAGAGATTTTATTATACACCACAGGAAGAGATGCAACTTGAACTTGGGCCTCCTGACTCATAGATAGGGATACTACCAATGCACCACAACAGCCAATTGCTAAATCTCTATCCTTACCTGGTCCAGCTGGTCTGGCCTACATGTGACCCCAGACCTACAGCAATGTGGTTGACTTCCAAATGCTGTCTGAAATATTAAAAAATCACTGCAAAGTTCAACAAAGAAAAGAAACTGGATGGACCACCTAGCATCGGCCTAGGCACCGGAATGGACAACTGCAAAAGCAGCCCTGCCGACACTGCAAAGTCCTCTTACTAATAGATGGGGGCTACTGCCAAAAGCAACAGACCAGTCAAGAAACAGCCTGACCTAGTCAGACTCATGAATCAATGTCCCAGATCCAGCAGAGTTGGTGCATGGTAGTATACAGTCAGGAGGGAGTTACCCTGGGAGTCCTCACTATCAACCTGGACATGATGAAGTCTTATGGCGTCAGGTCAAACACACGCTTTTGTGAATAAAGGCATAGTAAACAGAAATAAACAAGTCATTACAATTTAGTACTACAGTCTATAGTTGATAAATTACAATGTAGCTTTGGCAGCTATATTGAAAGAATATTAAATGCATCAGAATACATTCCAGGGTGATGGCAACTGTAGTTAAGAGGAACTGTTTGTAATACTAGGTGTACTTTCACTTTGAATGTTTAGAATCATAGAATCCCCACAATGTTGAAGGAAGCCATTCTGCCCATCCAGTCCACACTACCCCTCCAAAGACCATCTCTCCTAGACCCAATCCCTTAATTCCCATGGCTAGTCCACCTAGCCTGCACATCTTTGGATTGTGGGAGGAAACTCACTCAGACATGGGCAATTTAGCATGGTCAATCCACCTAACCTGCACATCTTTGGATTGTGAGAGGAAACCCACTCAGACATGGGGAGAATGTGCAAACTCCACACAGACAGTTGCCCAGGGTGGCATCGAATCAGGCCCTTGGCGCTGGGAGGCAGTAATGTGCCAGGATTAAGGGGAGATGACACGGGAAAGATACCATCTAATTGGACATTTAGAAATGTGATGTCGATATAATGGGCTTGAATTCTGTACTTTAACAATTCTAGATTCTCAACTTGGGAGCAACGAGGGCTAAAGAGTAAATTTAATAAAGATTTTTGAAATTGTTTATAATTTTGATTGTTTAACTAGAAAAAAGCAGTTTCTTTCATTTTGTGGAATCAGTTGCAAGAGACAATTCATTTCAATTTGTCATAAATATTTTGAGGAGAGAGGTACTTTACACGGTACATGATATGCTTTAGCACAGGTGGTAGTTGAGACAGAGGTAAGAAAAAATAATTCAAGTTTGAAGGGGAGGAGAATACTGGATAATGGGGAGCCAGTGGGGCAGTGGGATTTGTTTTGGTTTGTTCCTTCACAAGAAGATTGGCTGAACTGTTCCATTCTCTGTTCCTTACCTACAGAGTCATGGAATTACAGAGTCATAGAGATGTACAGCATGGAAACAGACACTTTGGTCCAATCGTCTATGCTGACCAGATATCCTAAATTAATCTAGTCCCATTTGCCTTCTGTGGTTCAAATGGTCACTTGACCATGGGTCACCCAGGAAATGCCAAAGCAAGGAGAATTAGCCAGTCCCATTCCTACGTGCATGATCATAATTCTTGGTAAAAGCCAGAAAAAGATTACTTTTCTTGTTGGATAAATAGAGTCAGTACTTGGTGTAGGAAGTATAATGAACAGAAACAATTTTTAAAGCACATGTACTGAGTCTGGGGAGGGGATAACTGTAGCAAATAAATTTGCATGTAGTGGATGTTCACCTTATTTTTTATTGCTGTCAGTCAAGTGCTTGTGAGCTTATGAATTCCTTGGACACAGGCCTCACTTTATAACCAGAGATCTCCAAGATACTGATGAGGAACATGAGCCCTGACGAATTGCCTGTGTGCTACCACAGTGCTATTGATGTCTACTGTAGAGCTTCACCTCCTGTTTTGACTGAGATCATGTAACTCTGTGCACTTTCAGGACTGCAAAGCAATGTGCTTGTGGCAGATTTTCCCACTGAACCTTTGTGTCTGGATGCCCCTGTAAACAATCTTTTACAAATGAAAAAAGCCAGTCAAACAGTCATAGCAGACACACTGGAAGCCTTGGCAAACATAAAGCTTCCCTTTATAGACAAGTGATTGTTCACTTCAGGCACTGATAGACCAGTAGCCTCAAAAAGAAGAGGAAGTGGGAGTGACATACTTCCTGAGTGATAACAGATAAACAGAAATCTTTCTTGAAAGGGTGTTGTCAGAATTGACTACTAATGTCAAAAACATGAACAAGAAGGAATATTGCTACCACATGACCTTAAGTGTCATGTTGAAGCTTAAATAGTGCCATATCATATTCCCTATTTTAACATAGCTATTTTCATTGGGAATGTTTCCTTGGTGTTTTAGGCTCAGGTGGTTTATATCATTAAAAAAATTCAGCGTTATTCACCAATGCTGGAAAACCAACTATATTTCAATTACCTGTATAGTGAGAGGCTTTGTTAGATTGGATAAATCAAATCTAAGAGAATCTGACATCTTTAACCACTGAGGTGGATTAATATTAATAGATACTGGAATTTAGACTAACTCTTCATTCACATTTTGACCAACTATAACATACAGAGGATATGCCAAGCTGAGGCCAAGTATTTCTCTTTAACTGGATATAGGAGAAGAAGCAGGCCAATCGGCCAATTTATTTTGCTCTGCCAATCAATGAGATCATGGCTGATTTGATAGTCTTCAACTCCACTTTCTTGCCTTTTTTCCCTATAATATTTGATTCTGATTAAATGTCTGTCTGTCTCAGCCTTTAATATACTGAACAACCCAGCTTTGGCAGCACTCAGTGGTAAAGAATTGTACAGATTCACACGCTCTGTGAGAATAAACTTTTCCTCATCTCTGTCTTAAGTGGGAAACCCCTAACTCTGAGATTATGCCCTCTGGTCCAACACTTTCCCACAAAGAAAACAACCTTGCTTCATTTACCCTGTCAAGTGCCCTAAGAATTATTTTTATTTCAATAACATCTCATTCTTCTATGTGTCAATGAGCATAGGCCCAAACTATTCAATCTCTCCTCATAAGATGTCTATACTTGGGATCAGCTTGGTGAACCTTCTCTGGATTGCCTCCTGATGAAGGGCTTTTGCCCGAAACATTGATTTTCCTGATCCTTGGGTGCTGCCTGACCTGCTGTGCTTTTCCAGCACCACTCTAATCTAGACTCTGATTTCCAGCATCTGCAGTCCTCACTTTTACCTGCTTCCAATGCCAGTCAACGTTTCCGTAGATAAGGGGAACAAAACTGTTCAGAGTATTCCAGATCATGTCTAGCTGCTGCTTTGTACAGTTTTAACAAGACGCCCCCATTTTTATCTTCCATTCTCTTTGAGATAAAGGTCAACATTCCATTTGTTTTCCCTACAATCTGCTGAACTTAACTTTGAGGTTTATGCAGGAGGACTTCCGAATTCCTCTGTCCTATAGCTTTCTTCAGTCTTTCTACATTTAAATAATATTCAGCTCTTTATCCTTCCTGTATAACCTCACATTTTCCCATTTATATGGAATATGGGGAACCACCCCAAGGTATTTACAGAAACATTGTGAGGCAAAAGTTTACACTCAGATAAAGACAGAGTCATAGAAATGTACCGCATGGAAATGGATCCTTCGGTCCAACATGAGGATGTTCCAGTGAGATCTGCATCCAAGGAAATAATTCAATGAGGGTCTTGAAGATGCTGAGGGAAGAGGATTGGCAAAGATATTTATGGAGAGAATTGCACAGTTTAGGGTCTGAAGGAATGCTATAATGGTTACAGAGTCATGGAGTCATAGAGATATACAGCACAGAAACAGACCCTTCTGTCCAACTTGTCCATGCCAACCAGATGAGTCCCATTTGCCAGTATTTGGTCCTCATCCCTCTAAACCTTTTCTATTCATATACCCATCCAGATGCCTTTTAAATGTTGTAATTGTGCCAGCCTCCACCACTTCCTCTGGCAGCTTATTCCATACATTCACCATTCTCACTGTGAAAATGTTGGCACATAGGCCCCTTTTAAATCTTTCCCCTCTCACCATAAAACAATGCCCTGTAGTTTTGGACTTCTTCACCCCAGGAAAAGATCTTGTTTATTTACCCTATCCACAAACCTCAAGATTTTATAAGCCTCTATAAGCCTCCAACCTTCCAGGGAAAATAGCCCCAGCCTTTTCAGCCTCTTCCTATAGCGCAAAACCTCCAACCTTGGCAACATCCTTGTAAATCTTTTCTGAACACTTTCAAGTTTCACAACATCTTTCTGATAGCAAGGAGACCAGAATTGCATTCACTATTCCAAAAGAGGCTGCAACACAACCTACCAACTCCTATACTCAATGCAGTAATCAATAAAGGCAAGCATACCAAATGCCTTCTTCACTGTCCTATCTATCTGCGACTCCATTTTCAAGGAACTGTGAACCTGCGCTTCAAGGTTTCTTTATTCAGCTACACTCCCCAGACCTTACCATTAAGTATACAAGTCCTATCCTGATTCCCTTTCCAAAATGCCATTATGTGGAGGAACCGGTGTTGGATTGGGGTGGACGAAGTTAAAAATTACACAACATCAGGTTATAGTCCAACAGGTTTCTTTGGAAGTATAAGCTTTTGAGTGCTACTTTGTATCAGTGGTATGACATTTTGATCTTTTGCTATAAGTTCTGTGTTCTATGATCCTGCCCCACTAGCAACCTGATGAAGGAGCAGTGCTTTGAAAGCTTGAACTTCCAAATAAACCTGTTGGACTATATCCCAGTGTGGTATGATTTTTAACTTTTTCAAAATGTAGTACCTAACATTTATCTAAATTAGACTCCATCTGCCATTCCTTGGCCCACTGTCCGATCTGATCAAGATCCCGTTGTACTCTGACGTAACCTTCTTCGCTGTCCACTACACCTCCAATTTTGGTGCCATCTGCAAACTACCAACCATGCCTCCTATATTCACATCCAAATCATTTATATAAATGACAAAAAGCAGTGGACACAGCACCGATCCTTGTGGCACACCACTATTGGGATACACAAGAGGCCATGCTTATGTAGAATTAGTAGGCATGTTATAATGCTGGAGAAAATTACAGACAGGGAAGGAAGAAGCATGAAGAGATTTGAACACAAGAATGGAAGAATAGAGAATTGGAAACCACGTGAGGTGAGATGAACATGGATGATTAGTGAATGGGGTGTGATGTGGGATACATTACTGGTGAAAGAGTTTTTGGATGACTGAGAGTTGGGAGGTCCACATTGAAATGATTGGCTGTGGAGGTAATAAAGGCATTTAACAAGCAGATGCACAGAGGCAGGGTCAGAGTCAGAGGTTGGTGGTCAGCATGATGAAGAGAATACTAGGTTGGAAACTCAGATCAGGGTCAAATGGGATGCCATTGCTTGAATGTAGGGCAAGGATAGAGAAGAATGGAATCAGAGACAAGGGTATGCAGTTTGTGGCAATGTCAAAAATGATGTGTTTGGACTTCTCAGTGTTAACTGGGTGAAATTACAATGTAGACCGTTCCAATATGTGGCTGTGGGATTCCTCATAGATTCCTCAACTTTGGGAGCAATGCAGCAGAGAGGCAGGGCAGCAGTGGTGAGTTAGAGCAAGGGTTATGGCATTGATTTCATAAAAAAAAATGATCATTTACTGCCGTAATATTGATGTTGACTCATTTGCTGTCAGCTGCTTTAAATGCTTAAACAGGTATAGTGACTAATTGCATCCTGTTTTTCTTAGTTAAGTTGAATGCAGCTTGGAAATTTTCAAAACTAAAGACAGCCAACCCAAATGTGGTTTTTCATTCAACCCACAGAAATGGTACGTTTGTGTTAGCCATCTGTGAAACTCCAGCAACTTGTGGGAAAACAGATTGCTCTTTGATAAGAGCTTGAAAACCTTAAAGGAGTCCAAAGGCAATGCTGTTAAATTTTCAACATATATTTCTTCCTACTGATTTGCCCGATTAAAATAACCATGTATTTAAAATCCCAAATTTTGTCCAGACTGCTTTCTTAAAGGTACAATTTATAGATTGTGATTGTAAACCAAGCAGAACCTTTTCTGCATTGTCATACATACCAGCTTTCTGTTGAGGCCTTAAGACAGGGCTCTCATCTGTCAGTTCCTAGAATTCAAGGGGACATTCAAGATCCTATGGAACTATTAGGAGAAGGCAATCGAGATCTTGTTTGTCAGTCACCATTCTTACTAGGGCTAGTAGAACATAGAGTTGAAAAATGTGGTGCTGGAAAAACACAGTAGGCCAGGCAGCATCCGAGGAGCAGGAGAATCGACGTTTCGGGCATGAGCCCTTCTTCAGGATTTCGATTTCAGCACCACATTTTCCAACTCTGGTCTCCAGCATCTGCAGTCCTCACCTTCTCCTGGTAGAACATAGAACATAGAAAAGTACAGCACAGAACAGGCCCTTTGGCCCACAATGTTGTGTCGAGAATTAATCTTTATGTAAAATAAAATTACTTAACCTACACACCCTTCAATTCACTGCGATCCATGTGCATGTCCAGCAGTCACTTAAATGTCCCTAATAACTCTGCTTCCACCACCACCGCTAGCAACGCATTCCATGCATTCACAACTCTCTGTGTAAAGAACCTTCCTCTGATGTCCCCTCTATACCTTTCTCCTAATATCTTAAAACTATGACTCCTAGTGCCAGTCAATCCTGCCCTTGGGAAATGTCTCTGGCTATTGACTCTATCCATTCCTCTCATTATCTTGTATACCTCGATCGGGTCACCTCTCTTCCTCCTTCTCTCCAGACAGAAAATTCAGAGCTTAGACAACCTCACTTCATAAGGCAAGCCCTCCAGTCCAGGTATCATCCTGGTAAACCTTCTTTGCACCCTCTCCAAAGCCTCTGTATCTTTCCTATAGTAGAGCGACCAGAACTGTATACAATATTCCAGGTGTGGTCTCACCAGGGACTTGTAGAGCTGTAGCAAAACCTCACGGCTCTTAAACTCAATCCCCCTGTTCATGAAAACCAAAACACCATATGCTTTCTTAACAACGCTATCAACTTGGGTGGCAACTTTGAGGGATCTATGTAGATTAGATTTTAGATTAGATTAGATTAGATTAGATTACAGTGTGGAAACAGGCCCTTCGGCCCAACAAGTCCACACCGCCCCGCCGAAGCGAAACCCACCCATACCCCTACATTTACCCCTTACCTAACACTACAGGTAATTTAGTATGGCCAATTCACCTGACCCTGCACATCTTTGGATTGTGGGAGGAAACCGGAGCACCCGGAGGAAACCCACGCAGACACGGGGAGAACGTGCAAACTCCACACAGTCAGTCGCCTGAGGCGGGAATTGAACCCGGGTCTCTGGCGCTGTGAGGCAGCAGTGCTAACCACAGTACCACCGTGCCGCCCACAATGTACTTGAACACCAAGATCCCTCTGTTCCTTCACACTGCCAAGAATCCTGTCTTTAATCCTTTTCTTCAGTGTTTGAGTTCGACCTTCCAAAATGCATCACTATGCATTTATCCAGGTTGAATTCCATCTGCCATTTCTCAGCCCAGCTCTGCATCCTGTCAATGTCACGCTGTAGCCTGCAGTAGCCCTCTATACTATCAACAGCACCTCCAACCTTTGTGTCATCTGCAAATTTACTAACCCACTCCTCAACCTCTTCATCCAAGTCATTTATAAAAGCTACAAAAACAGAGGCCCAAGAATAGACTCCTGCGGGACCCCACTCAACACTGACCTCCAGGTAGAATACTTTCCATCTACAACTACTCTCTGCTTTCTGTCAGCCAACTAGTTCTGAATCCAGATAGCTAAATCTCCCTGTATCCCATCCTTCCTAGCTTTATGAATGAGCCTACCTTATCAAATGCCTTGCCGAAGTAAACACCAGAGTAATCACCAAACAAACAAATAATGTGCAATAACAAAAATTGCTGGAAAAGCTCGGCAGGTCTGGTAGCACCTGTGGACAGAAATCAGAGTGAACATTTCATTAACTGAGTATCTGAGTTCTGAGGAAGGGTCACTTGACCTGAAATGTTCACTCTGATTTCTCTCCACAGATGCTGCCAGACTTGCTGAGCATTTCCAGCAATTTCTGTTATTGTTTCTGATTTATAGCACCTGCAGTTCTTTTGGTATTTAAACAAGTACAATGTCTGGGAGGTCAGTTTGCTTAAATAGAGCTTAGTCAATTTCAAACTAACACATTGTTAATAAATGTGTTGAGCTGTTTATGAGGTGATGAACACTGTGTTAATGCAAGTCCTTTTTCTTTATCAATATTAATATAGCTTTATGAGCATTAATGTAACTTTATGAACATACAAGTTGCTGAACCATACACATGATGCACTGAACCCAAACTATCACTTCCCATGACTGTTATTATCAGGGAGGCTGTGAATTGTATGCTAATTTTACCCATTTTACATATACCTTACAGGGATCTTACCCTGTAAAATTTAACTATCTAACTTCCTCAATCTCTTCTCTTGAGTAAAGCTGGGTGCAGTTCCATGCATACTGTCTAATCTCTAACCAAATGGCCATTCTTACTTTGTCTATGTTAGATCCTGGAGTAGTTTCAGCACAGAAGCTGGTCCTTCACTTTGCTGTGTCCATGCCTGGTCACTCTCGAAGAACAGTTCAGCAATTGTCATTCTCCTGCTCTTTGCCCAAAGCCTGGCAATGTCCTCTTTCCAAAAGTGATGCAGTTTTCTTCTGAAATAGAGTCATAGAGCCATAAAAATATATAGCACAGAAACAGAACCTTCTGTCCAACTTGTCCATGCTGATCAGATATCCCAACCTAATCTAGTCCCATTTGCCAGCACTTGGCCCATATCCCTGAAGCCCTTCCTATTTACATACCCATCCAGATGACTTTTAAATGCTGTAATTGTATCAGCGTCCACCACTTCCTCTGGCAGCTCATTCATACACACATCACCTTCTGCGTGAAAACGTTGCCCCTTAGGTCCCTTTTATATCTTTCCCCTCTCACCCTAAATCTATGCCCTCTTGTTCTGGACTGCACCACCCAGGGAAAAGACCTTAGCTATTTACCCTAACCATGCCCCTCATGATTTCTTAAACCTCTATAAGTTCACCCCTCAGCCTCCGATGCTTCAGGGAAAACAGCCCCAGCCTATTCAAATCCTCCAACCCTGGTAAAATCCTTGTAAACCTTTTCTGAACTCTCAGCATCCTTCCGATTGGAAGGAGACCAGAATTATACGCAATATTTCAAAAGTGGCCTAACCAATGTCCTGTACAGTCTCAACATGACCTCCTAACTCCTATACCCAATGCTTTGACCAATGAAAGAAAGCATACCAAACGCCTTCTTCGCTATCCTATCTACCTGTGACTCTACTTTAAAGGAGCTATGAACCTGCACTTCATGGCCTGTTTGTTCAGCAACACTCCGCTGGACGTTACCATTAAATGTGTAAGTCCTGCTCTGATTTGCTTGTCCAAAATACATCACCTTACATTTATCTAAATTAAACTCCATCTGCCACTCCTCAGTCCATTGGCCCATCTGATCAAGATCCCATTGTACTCTGAGGTAACCTTCACTACACCTCCAATTTTGGCGTCATTTGCAAACTTACTGATCCTCCATCAAATCTCCCCCCATCACGCTCTTTATGTGTCAGATCCTAACTACTTGTGACAAAATACGTTGTGTTCATGTCACTCTCCCTATTGCTTCTTTCACCATATTCCCCTCATACAGGTGTTCCCTGATTCTGAATTGTTTCAATATGTGTAGTTTCTCACCAACTATTATATCTACAACTCTCATGACTTTTTATTATTCACTCTTGTGATGTGTCCAGGCCAGTATTTATTCTCCTTCCCTAAGTACCCAGGGAACAGTTAAGAGTCATCCACATTGCTAAACAAATCTATCAAGTTACATTAGAATTTTCCCTTTTTTAAGGAGAAGGGTGGTATCGTGGCTCAGTGGTTAGCAGCGCAGCCTCACAGCTTCAGGGACCTAGGTTGAATCCCGCCCTGGGGTGATCTCTGTGTGGAGTTTACATATTCTTCCTGTCTCTGTGTGTGTTTCTGCCAGGTGCTTCAGTTTTCTCCCAAAGATGTGCAAGTTATGTGGATTGTCCATGCTAAATTACCAATGGTGTTCAGGGATGTGTAGGTTAGATGCATTGGCCTCGGGGAGTTGCAGGGATGAGTCTGATGGGATGCTCTTCAAAGGGTTGGTGTGGACCTGTTGGGCCAAATAGTCTGTTTCCACACTGTAGTGGTTCTTAAAAAAAAACATTTCCAGATTTTCAAATCAATCTGAATAACTGAACTCTCTTATCCCGGGAACCACTCTTCTATATCTTTTCTGCATACTCTATAATGCATATTGAAATAACAGCATCAGATTTTGCATTTGTTATGTATGTTAGCAGGAAATGTATGCCTCCCTGGGTGTCAGTTACTTTTTTTCTCTAGGATGTGGCTTTGCCTTCAACAAAGATGAGTAGTGATTGTCTCCAGCTATGCCCTCGAGCTATCTGGCCATTTCTTAGAGGTTGTGCTGCCTCAGTAATGATCTGGAGGTGCCGGTGTTGGACTGGGGTGGACAAAGTTAAAAATCATGCAACAGCAGGTGATAGTCCAATGGGTTTATTTGGAAGCTTTCGAGGCGCTGCCAAATAAACCTGTTGGACTATAACCTGGAGTTGTGTTATTTTCAACTCTGCCTCAGTAAGTCCCCCTTGCACAGGTGTCCCATGTGAACCTCATGCAAAAAGTATCATAATTTTTCTCAGTCACTCAGTTTTGTTCATCGAAGATGGTTCCCATGCTGCACCTTCTGAATCATTTTGCCGTCTTTTGTTTTGAAAAAAACATTGTGCTAAGATGCATCATTTTTAAGCAGCTTCTTCCTACAAATCTTTTTAAAATTCTCTGTCCTATTACCAGTGGCAACAGTCCAAAGTATACAAACTACTCTCCATTTTAAGACAACTCTGTCATGTCACTCATTATGAACTATACCAAATATAGCAATTACACATGAGTGCTCAGGTGGATGGATTCAAGTGACATTCTGCTGAGGTTGGGATTTTGGTAAATTGTCATTCTAACTTGGAAGCTGAATATTGCATATGTGGCTATTTTGGGTGGAGTGACTGGAAGGTATTCATAATTCAGAATAGGTTATCTTCCATGAGGTAAGGAAAAGGAGGACTTTCATTTACTTAGCACCATCATGAGCTGAGGACCTTGCAGCTAATTAAATACTTTAGCAAATTTTTGTGAAAGGTGGGAGCCCATCTGCAGGTAGCAAAGGCTAACAAACATCAACATGATCATGATTGATCTGTTCTGGAGATGGTGGTCAAAGGAAAACAGCTGGCCAAAAGTACTAACAAAACTACTGCTGCGCATCTTTGAACTAGGGTCGTGGGATTTCACACATCCACCTCAGAGAGCAGATAAGGCATCAGCTTGAGGTATCATCTGTAAAATTATGCCCCCGACAATGAAGCACTGGAGTAGTGGGCTACACCATATCTTCAAGTCACTGATCATGAAAGCACAAACTTCTAACTTGGATGTAAGAGTGCCCTTAACTGATCCTCAACCCCTGCCTGGGTACGTGCACGCATTGTACTATTCTTGTGCATTTTTCGGTTAGCAGCATTGACTTGGCACTGGAACCAACATTGGCATCAGCCCTGTCTACCCTGCAAGATCCTCCTTTGTAACATGTAGAGCCTTGTGCCCCCTGCCCCCCAACACTCCTCCATGTTGAACTCCAATTGGAAGATGCATTGAGGGTGGCATTGATGCAGAATATACTCTTGGTGGAAGTCTATTCCCAAAACTGACGTAGTGGCAACACTTATGACTGAGCTGGCTGAGTCCTAGAGGATATAGCTGCTAGACTGTGCTTATAGCAATTAATGAGAAAACCAACAAGAGGGAAAAATCTACTTGACCTCATCCTGACCAATCCACCTGTCACAGGTGTGGCCATCCATGACAATACCCATCAGAGTGACTGCTGTACAGTCCATTGTAGAAATGAAGTCCTGACTTCCCATTGAGAATTGGCACTACCATTGTGCAAATGGACAGGCTCCAAATCACATCAGATCTGAGCTCTATAGATCTGCCACATCCAGTTATGAGTGGTGGTGGACATTTAACCAACTAACAGGAGGTGAAGGCTCCACAAGTATCCCCCTCTTCAATGATGAGGGACCACACATATCAGTCAGTGCATAAGTCAATGCTGTAGCATTTGCATTCATCTTCAGCCAGAGTGCTTCCTCCTGAGGTCCCAGCATCACAGATACCAATGTTCAACACATCTGACTCACTCAGCATGATATCAATAAATGCCCGAATACTGCAAAGACTATAGCTCCTGCCAACATCCTGACAATAGTACTGAAGACTTGTTCTCTACAATTTTCCGCACTCTGTACTAGTACAGCTACAACACTGGCATCTATCCAAACAATGTGGAAGATTCCCCAGACATATCCTGTACTCAAAGAACAAGACAACCCAAAGCTGGCTGCTAGTGCTGTATCAACATACTTTGAATTATTTATATATTGATGAAAAGGGTGATCTATATATTGATGAAAAGGTGAAAAACCAGAGCAAGATTGTGGCAGCAATGCAACAGTCAGAAAATCGCTCAGACAAGAATGTCCATTTCCAGGTGCTTTAGGTTATCATTTTGTGTATCTGATGTTTGTAAATTGCCTCCCCCAACTCCAGTTTCCTTTTAATCTCCAAAGTCCTGAAATGTGCTGATGCGTGCCTTTCCTGTAATTGGTGTTTGAATCAATGATATCAATTGTTTAATGTCATTACCATCACTGAATTCCTGACTAGCAACGTCCTGGGACTCACCATTTATCAGAAACTGGACTGCACTGGTCATATGAACATTATAAGAGCAGGTCAGAGACTCGAAATTTTGTGGAGAATAATTCAGCTCCCATCTCCCCATACCTGTCCACCATCTAGGGCATAAGTGCAGAGGGTGAAGAAATATTACCCACTTGTCTGGATGGTTGCAGCTCCAACAACACTGAAGAACCTTGGCACCATCCAGGACAATGAAGCTTGTCTACTACCTTCAGCATTTACTTTCTTTAGCACCAAGACATGGTAGCAACAGTGTGTTACCATCTGCAAAAAATCACTACAGCGATTCACTAAGTGATTCTGACTGCACCTTCCAAACCCATGAACTCTACCACTTGGAAGGACAAGGGCACCAGATGCAAGTTCCTCACTAAGCTACACATCTTGACTTGCAACCATATCACCATTTCTTCACTAATATGTTATGCCATGACTTTGCTGCTGGTAAAGATGGTGTTGATGCTACAACAAAATGCATATGCATTTTAGGAACACCCCCTTCGATTGACAAGCCATTGTTTTGAAAAAAAAACCTCAACCAGAGATCCTTTAATGGTACTTTAACCCATTCCTAAATTAGATCAATAAAAAACTTATCATTCTGTTGTATGACAGAATCAAACACTACTGCAGTTAAATTCTAGGTAAAGTTAATATATTGTCATTGTAATAAATCCCATGATCATGGTCATGAGAAATTCAGTAGATTTTCTAATCTACCAAGATGCAGCCAGATATTGCTTTTCTGTAATGGTGCTTACAAAATGTTCACCCAGAGGTTTTGACGTGCCCTTGTGATGCATTTTGAAAAAAAGGAGTTGGGCAAAGTTGACCACTTTATCAGTGGCTAAAGTACAAAATAGGACCGTGCTAAAAATCATTCAGAGATTGTATGTTTTAGAAATCAGATTATGCCAGAATTGGGCCACAGCACGTGCTGCCAGGACTCTGCTTAGGCCAGTACAAAATTGCTTATTGAGCCTCAATTAGTTTCTTGCCCTGAACTGCAGAAGCTAAGTGCAGCCCAAGAGGTAGCTCCTGGACCTGGAAATACCAAAATTAGCCGGGTCAGAAGCTGGTTGAGGTGACTGGGTCTGCTAATGACTTGGAAGTTAATCAGGAGAAGGCTGCGTGGTTATAGAATAGATGGCAGAAAGTGATGGAAAAACTCAGCAGGTCAGGTAACATTTGTGGAGAGAGAAGCAAAGTTAATGCTTTGAGTCCCTTGACTTCTTTGGATCCATTTCTCCAGCACTTCCTGTTTTTACTTTGGATCTTCGGCATCTACATTGTTCCTTTCTCACAGTAAATAAACTAAAAAACTTACAGCTTACATTGAAGGAAGCAGTATCCAGAGATCTCTTAAAGGCTATTGGTTTGGTTACGAAGTGCCTGAGAATGCTGACTGGCACATTCTGCAACAAATCACTAACATATTTTGTCAGGCACCCAAAACAGTAGTTGTGCCCTTTTACTCAAAGGGTCTAATGCCTCTTTCAGGTATGGGTGCTGAGACCTATGCAAGAGCTTGGAACAATACAATGGACACGACTCATTAAACACAAAGTACGCTTACTCCTAGCTATTGCCATGTTCGATCCTTATGTATACAACTTGAACTTGTTACAGGGCACATCAAAATCTCTGGACCAACATTTTGTAAAGCCACATTTCAAAAAGGCAATATCATGCTGCATCTTGGAGATTTAAAGATCCACTGAATTTCTCATATGTGTGGTCTTGGGATATATTACAGTGACAAAATACTAACTTTACCCAGAATTTTACTGCAGTAGTGTCTGGTTCCATCATACAATGGAACGATAAGTTTTCACTGATCCTAATTTAGGAATGGGTTAAAGTACCATTAAAGGATCGCTTGTTCAGATTCTCCTCAACGTGTTCTGTGACAGATTGGAATTTGATCTAGTAGGAATGATTAGAAATTTAATCGGGTGGGTTGGGTGGGGTTTGGGATGTGTGGGGACAGGGAATCACATTGATTTAACAGAAGCTTCCAGTTCAGTGTGTGCAGGGAATGAATTATGCATGTGTGGACAAGAAAGCCAAGCAGCTCTTGATTGAGCTGGAAATCATTGAGTTCATTTAAAAAACTCAGCTCTGCCAAAAGTGAAAAACCAGAGCAAGACTGTGGCAGCAATGCAACAGTCAGAAAATCGCACAGACAAGAATGGCCATTTCCAGGTGCTTTAGGTTATTATTTTGTGTGTCTGGTGTTTGTAAATTGTCTTCCCCAACTCCAGCTTCCTTTTGATCTCCAAAGGAGGGGGCATAGCTTTAAATTAAGGGGTGGTAGGTATAGGACAGATGTTCGGGGTAGATTCTTTACTCAGCGAGTCGTGAGTTCATGGAATGCCCTGCCAGTAGCAGTGGTGAACTCTCCCTCTTTATGGGCATTTAAACGGGCATTGGATAGGCATATGGAGGATAGTGGGCTAGTGTAGGTTAGGTGGGCTTGGATCGGCGCAACATCGAGGGCCAAAGGGCCTGTACTGCGCTGTATTTTTCTATGTTCTATGTTCTATGTCCTGAAATGTGCTGTTGCATGCCTTCCCTGTAAATTTGTACTTGAATCCCTGCAAAACGGGTTTCTGCCCCATCGCACTATCAAAGCAATACTTAGCAAAATCAGCAGTGACATCCTTTGTGACAATGACAGAGGTGAGCTATCCTTTCTGAACCTGTCTGCAGCCAGTTGCAAACATAAGACATCAGTCAGATAGAAGAGGCCACTCAGCCCATGTCGTCTGCTCTGCCATTCACTGAGATGCAAACATTCTAGATGCTTGGGATATGGATAATAGTGACTTTAGTGTATTTGCAATTGAAAGGGAAAAATGGATCAGCAGCTTTATTAAAGCTAATCTAAGACTTATCTTATCAATAAAGATAGAATTAACTATCACAGCCAGCTTTACCGAAATTTTTTAGTGATCCTGGCTGCTCATTTTCAAATTGCACATTTATCCTGTGGCAGTGAGTACTTCCAGCTACCCCTAGTATTTCTCATGCAACAGGCAGATTCAACTAATGGGCACTATCCATTCCTTGTGTATACTGGACACCAGGGAGATTACTATACATTCCATCTGTCAAGTTTTTGTCCATTCACTTAACCTACCTATATCCCTCTGTGAATGTTATTCTCACCACTTCCATTCCCACCTACAGTTGGGTCATCTGAAAATTTGGAAAATTTGATGATAGTACATTCATTCAGGCCATTGATATATATTTTGTAAATAATTGTGACCCCAGGACTGATATCTGTGAAGCACTGACTCCACGACAGATTGCCATCATCAAAATGTCTCCTTTATCCTAACCCTCTGTCATCTATTAGTTAGTCAATCCAGTATCAATGCTAATATACTATTCCAATGCCATTGCCTCACCTCATATTAAATAGCCTTATGTATAGTACCTCTTTGAACGGCTTTTAGAAATCCAGATCTGTTACATCTATTAGTTCCCCTTCATCTATCTTGCTTGTTGCCTCCTCAAAGAACTACAATGAATTTGTCAGGCATGATTTCCTCTTCATAAAACCACATTAGTTCTGTGTCATTATTTATGTATTTCTAAATTCTCTGCTATTGCATCCTTCATAACAGTATCTGACATTTACTCAATGACAGATGTTAAGCTAAATAGTTTATTGTTGCCAGTTTTTGTCTCTCTCTCTTTTGAATATAAGTGTTACATTGTCAGTTTTCCAAGCCTCTGAGGCCTAGAAGATTACGACCAGTACAGCATTCTATCTGTAGCTACTTCCTTTAAGATCCCAGGATGCATCCTATCAGGTCCAGGAGTCTTATCAGCCTTCAGTCCCATTTGCTTCCCTTGTCCGTTTTCTCTAGTGATACTTCTTGTATTTATTTCATTTCCTCCCTATAGTCTCTTGGTATTTTTGGAATGCTATTAGTGTTCTCCACCATGAAGACTGCTATAAAGTATTTATTCAACTCCTCTGCCATTTACGGTTCCCCATTATTATTTCTCCAATCTCATTCTCTAATGGCCTGAGTTCACTTTGGCCTCTTTTTTCCTTTTATATGCTTAAAGATGCTCTTACTGTTCATTTTAAATATTACTTGCTAAGTTTGCTCTCATAATTTATTTTCTCCCTCTTCATTATTTTAATGGTCATCTTTCATTGACTTTTAAGACTTTTCCAAATCTTTGATTCGTTATTAATCTTTGTGTGTTTTTTTCTTTTATGTTGATGCTCTTTTAGCACAATCTTTGTGTAACAGTAAAATTGCATTGCTAAATTAGTTTTCCCAGGCAAGAACATGCATTTATGTAGAGCCTGAGTATTTTCAAGATGTCCTAAAGCAAGTGACCTCATAGCCAATGTCTTACTCTTGATTTGTGCTCATAGACAAATATAGTAGCCAGTTTGTGTACAGCTAGGTCTCACAATCAGTAATTAGATGAATAACCAATTAATCTGTTTGGATAGTGTTGGCTGAGGGATTTTATTTTCAAAAGTGCATTTTGGAAAGTAAAATTGGGCAGCGTGGTATAACATGTGACAGATCCCAACTGCGCTTTATTCCATCTCCATCAGCTCTCCAACCTGAGGACTTCACGGAGAGTATTTTTTGCCACGTGAAGTTATGAAATCGAGGTTTCTGTAATTTGTACAAGCATTCAAAAGATTTGAAGGACATGTTCTTCTCTAAATTTTTTCACATGTCAGTGTCTCGCCTTAATGCTCAAGCGTTAGCATGTTTGGTTGCTTGAATAGGTGCAGTTTACTCTTGTGAAAAGGTCGCATTCCCCAGCCCCCAAAATGTACAGAATGTAACTTAGCTTATCTGCCAAATAGCTAAAGGCAGTTTATTAAGATTGTTTATCTTCACTGCAACGGTTTTCTGAAACTGACTATAAGCCTGGACTTGTGTGTCATACCAAGCTTGTATGAGGTGCAAAGGTGTTCAGAGATGTTGGCTTTGTATTAGATGAGAGATGGAGCTTATAATATCCAAGCCCACAATTAAACAAGTCCCTTTCCCAAACCTTCAAGAATTTCCTCAAAGTATTGACATTTCCTTGGGTACAGGCATCTTACACAAATAGCTGTGCTATGTTCATGACTTGAGACAGCTAGGGATAGTGTAACTACATTGCTGCAGCCTAAGTCCAGACATTGGCAGGACTTAAGCTGGTGAGCTATATTTGTCAACAGCTGTAATAATAAAATATGTGGGATTTCCCACTGCAAGAAGGGATGAATATTGATGCCTACCCAAATGCATGAAATACATATTCAAATCCTGCTCTATTGATTGGAATATGTGAATGCAAAGCATATTTTGCCAAAAACACTCATCAGTCTTGGGTATCAGAAGTGCTTGTATGTTCCTCCAGTACTGCTAAGACACTAGATGTTGAAAAAAAATATAAGAAGCAGCTTGCCCAGTGCAGCCAATTGCATAAAGCATAGTTGATAGATTTTTTTCTGATAAATTCAACACTGTAAATGGCAATGATGGTAAATGTGTTGGAAACAATTTTTCTTACAACTTCATCTGGAACAGATGAACTAACAACAGTTTCATATCCCAGTGACCGCTGCCAGTACTATCTGAGGTGAGACTGAAATGGAAAACTGACTGGAGTCTGTACTTCGTAGATTAGGTATGTGCAAAATGGTGTTTGCCTGTAAAGCAGCTAAACACAGTCATGAAGCTGATTCCTTCCAAGGCTTGTATACACTTTTCAGCAAGGGTACTGCCAAGATGATAACCAGATTTCCCTTCACAGTATCACGTGCATTGACATTTATTGTAGTGTCCCTCTGATGACCCTGGCTGAAATTAGCTCACTCACTTCTGTGTGCTCCGGTTTCCTCCCACAATCCAAATATGTGCAAGTCAAGCAAACTCGCCATGCTAAATTGCCCATGGTGTTCAGGGATGTGTAGGTTAGGTGCATTAGTCAGGGGTAAATGTAAAATAGGGTAGGGGCATGGGTTTGGGTGGGATACTCTTCGGAGGGTCAGTGTGGACTTGTTAGGCCAAAGAGCCTGTTTCCACACTGTAGGGGTTCTATGACTACACACCAGAAAATTAACCATGACATTTTGAATGAAAAGATTCAATTATGTGTTTGATTGGATATTGTGAAAACTTGTTACTGCGGAATTGGAACTGAGAAGATTAAGTACTGTGCATAAATTTGCCAAATGCCAGTATTCTCCTGTTGCACATCTCCCATCCAACATCCCAGGGTAGGTGTGCCACAGGTACTGTGTAAAGCTCCTTCTGCATGATGTGATCTCCTAAGAGAAAGTTGAGAGAAAGTCGGATAATGGTATTCAAAATCCTGAGGTCTCTGGGCCGTATAGACAGGGAGAAACTGTTCAGATTGTAAAAAAACAATCAAGAATGAGAGGATTTGAAGGGATTGGCAAAAGAACCAAAGGGGTTGTGAGTGAGTTAGCAAAGTATTTTTTTAACAGCAGGCATTTAAGATCTGGAATGCACTGTCTGAAAGTGTGGTGGAGCTAGATTCAATTTTGGGTATTGAGTAAGGGTTTGAAGAGAGAGTTTTTGGGGGAAGTGCATGGACTATGGGGGACAAAAGAATGCTATTGGCTGGATTGTTTTTGCTAAGAACTGACATGGACACAATAAGCTGAACCGGCTTTTTCTGTGCTATGGCCATTCTAAGATTCTATAGCATAGAGCCAGCAAAGGTGATTGAACAAATCTATCCAATCGCTTAAACCAAAATATCCAAGCAAAACACAGTTAGAAACACAAGATACAAATTTGCAAAGATCCTTGGATTCACAGTGGGCTGCAGTTGGAGAATATTGTAATTGGGCAAGATCATATAATGTCTGCATTAAATGGAGGTAACTTTTGATGAGAAAACCCTCAGTTTTTCTGTGAGTTGTTTCAGGTTTCACTTCAGCCATGCAAGGTCTATTATTGGAAGGGTGGGCTAATAATCTGCCCAGGTACAGTTGGAGTCAATTATCTGCATCTGCCCAAGAAAGATGTAAGATGTGGGGGCAAGATTTAAAAGGGACCTAAGGTGTAACTTTTTCACACAGAGAGTGGTGCAGATATGGAATGAGCTGTCAGAGGAAGTGGTGGAGTCTGGTACAATTACAACATTTATAAGGCATCTGGATGGGTATATGAATTGGAAGTGTTTAGGGGGGTATGGGCCAAATGCTGGAAAATGGGACTAGATTAATTTAGGATATCTGGTTGGCATGGACGAGTTGGAGTGAAGGGTCTGTTTCCGTTCTGTACATGTCTATGATTCCATGACTCTAAATGTCACCACATGTGGACTCCTGAGCTATGGAGTATTGCATGTATCCTGCAACTAATTTTGTGTTATGGTAAAGTTGGCATTTTTCCATCTTGATTTATAATAACAGCACCAACAATTTACCTCCTTTCTCCTGACCTTTTGTAAATACTTTGATTCTTGCAACAGTGCAAATTGTTTTGCCAGCCCTTAATAAGAGGGCCTTGAAAAGTGAATTCCCATTGTTTATTCAACACGAGAGACGTCACAGCAGGGCCCAGTGTGGTCATCATCCAATGGGCATCTGTATGTCTTTTTTGAGTCCCCTCTTTAGAAAGCAATTAGAACTGGGAAGCGTGTATGAAATTTTCATCAAATCAAAAAGGTGCATAAGTCAGAGTTCCACCTTCTCAAGAACAAATCATAGAATCCCTACAGTATGGACGCAGGCCATTTGGCCCATTGAGTGCACACCGACACTCCAAAGAGCAGCTCAGCCAGACCCATCTCCCTACCCAATCCCTCCAATCCTGCATTTCGCCTGACGAATCCACCTAGCCTGTGGGTAGAATCATATCCAGTCCCTGGTGCTGTGAGCCAGCATGCTGAGCCACTGTGCCACCATTTAGTTAAGGGCCAGTTAACTAAGCAATACCAGTATATTTGGATCTGAAATCGCGAATGCTGATGGGCAAGAAATATTGGTGATGCTCTGAGCCCATTAATTAATTATGAAAACTGTTTCAGCTTGTTACTGATCTCTGGGGGTAAGAGAGACAACAGCAAAAGCCAAAGTGGCCAGGGGTCTCCCGTCAATCCCTATACATTCACTATGCTGGCCTGTGCACATAACAAGTTCGGCATCAGCTGTGATGTCCCCTATTGATAAATTCTGACTGGCAATATTTACCCAACAGAGTCTAAACAGAGGTGAAAGTAACTGAGATGAACTCCAGAGAACAAACCTGAATGGTGAATTATTGCTTTGGTCAGAAAAGAGAGCAAGCTCTTAGTTAAACTGGATTACAAGACAGATGGAGCCTGCTGCTCAGTTAAACAATCCATTAAAACCTCTATTTTCGCAAGTCCTCGTTAGATGATAATAGCTATGCAGTGTCTTTAAAGTGCAGAATGACTTAATTTGTATAATTTGTAGAATCGCAAGTATTCCTTTATCATTATCAATCTGCTGGTTTGAAAATGTATAATTTTCTGATTATGTTGTTTCCTGTTATGAATTTGAAGGTTGTTACTCAAAAACCTCAGCAATTTTGTCATCGCCGTTTTTTTATTCTTCTGTGTAAATTTCACCAACGTCATGAGACAAATCAGCTTTCTTGTTTGGTCTGGTCCTCTTTGCTGTGAATTAATTCCTAAAAAAAATCTGAATCTCAAAGACTCTGGGATAATTATCTGTGTTTTTGCCATTTTCCCAGGGTTTCTAACACTCTTCCACCACTGTTACAGTGGACAATCCTGCCCACGAAATGATCTCCCCAAATTAGATTAGATTAGGTTCGATTCCCTACAGTGTGGAAACAGACCCTTCGGCCCAACCAGTCCACACCGACCCTCTGAAGAGTAACCCATCCATATCCATTTCCCTCTGACTAATTGACCAAAACTATGGGGCAATTTAGCATGGCCAATTCACCTGACCTGCACATCTTTGGACTGTGGGAGGAAACCCACGTAGACACAGGGAGAATATGCAAACTCCACACTGACAGTCACCTGAGGCTTGAATCAAACATGGGATCCTGGTGCTGTGAGGCAGCAGTGCTAACCACTGAGCCACCATGCTGCCCCAAGTAGAAGTGCATTGAAGTGATTTCAAAGTGGCATCTTATCTTGAGAGACTGAAGATGCTCAGTAACATCAGTGGAACATCTAGCTTCCTCCTCCCCCAGTATTTTCCACTTTTGACCCCAGTATAACTTCTGGAACCTGCCTTATAATGCTGTATGCTTCGAGCAATGATTGTGTGGACTTCTGATCTGAATATATTGGTATTGCTTAGTTAATTGTTCCTTAACTAAAGAAAGGGCTTCTATTAACAGTGGCACAGTAAAACAAGTAATTTGCTCATTCAAGCTTGTGACATTTTGCTGTTTCCTCCCTCAGTCAATGTTCAGGTATTCATAAAACTCTATAATCTCATTGTGGCTGGGTGAAAATCTTGGATCTCTCGACTCCACAGCATACTGAGGGCAGCTGCATCACACTGGCTGCAGTGACTTAGAAAGAAAAGGGAACAAATTTGGGCCTTGAAAAAGATATTCATGTCACTCAATTCATGAACACAATTTCACTCCAGTTATTCTAGTGGGAAATCGGACTGGATCAGATGAGAATGAATCAGATGTAAATATTAAGTGGGGGTAAAATTTTACATTGAAACATGGTGAAAAAAATTACGTTTTCCATATCAAATTTAGATACTTGCTGTTTGTAGAACATATGAGATACTGGCTGGAATCTTCCATTCTCTTGTAGAAGTTTAATAGTGAGAGTGAGCATCATTTCTGCTTAGCTTTTCTCACATGATAACAAGGTTGGCACCATATTGCATGTGGAAGCATGGGATTTTCTCTGTCTCTCATTGCACCTCAATCCCTTTTCTCTCTCCAACTCTGAATGTATTTTCCCTGTCGCCCAATGTGTGGTACATAAACAGAGAAGACTTGCCAGGAACCATTTATGCATTGGTCCACGAGTACACAAAATATTTCAGAGTAAACATCAAAATGAAATCTGCCTACTTTTCATTGAAAAAAATGTTCAGGCTGCCTTCCACATTTAATTAGCCACTTTTATCAGATTCATTTTTCTTTCCAATGTTAAATCAACTGGAGGTGCCAAATGGATTGTTTGATATCTGCTAGACTGCTGGACACTAACAAGCAATTTTTGGAGCTTATAATCAAATTTGAACTAAGGCAGCAGTGGTTAGCCAGAGTTAGCCTTCATAACTTTGGCAGGTGACAATTTAGTCAAAGACCTGAATTTTGCTTGCTCAATAGCAGATTCTGCCAGGAAATGTGGTACTGAAGACTCTCCCTGATGGTTTTAAGCAAGCTTTTGGTTGGTACTTTCCCAAAACTGTATCTCCTTAAGTGTGGGGGTGTTACATTTTGTTTGATAATGGCCTGGTGAAGCACGTTGGGGTGTTTTACTATGTTAAGGCAATATATTGTTCTTGGAAGAAAGTAAGACCAGAATCAGCTTTACATACATGTTCTCTCTTGATTCATGTGTTCGGACTGGGTTAACTATCAGCTAGCCTTCATCAGCACAGGTTAGTATGTGTGAGGAAAGCAACAAACACGACATAATAAACGGCATTTCTGGCACTGTAAAATCTGCCCATTTTCAAAAGCAAAGGGTGGTCAATCCACCAGAGGCAACTGATTATGTATTTCCACCAGTGATTCTGCCTCTGGTGGCACAGGGTAAACATCATGTGATAGTCTCTATTCCTTTGGCACAATGGAGTTCACCAAATCAGGGCTATCACCAAAAGGGCATGCGGGGAAATAAGTGTAAACATTAAAAAATATTTGCAGCTGTAGAATATCTTTTCACAGATTACCATGTTGCAATGGTTAAGTTTTTTTAATGTGTTTTAAAAAATGTACATCTGGGAAAAGCACGCAAGCATTCAGTGTAGCATTAACCTTTTTCGCTGTTTAGACATGTTTAAGCAAGTGTTTATACAGTTACTGTAGAGAGAACCTTTTAGATTTTGCAATGCAATTTTTAAAAATAAAGGCACATAATTTTATTATGAAAGATTTAGTTCATCAAGGCCACAGTGTTAGATTCAAGTTGAAACTCTTTTCATATTCATAACTTGTGACACTGGAAAAGCACAGCAATTCAGGCAGCATCTGAGGAGCAGGAGAATCGATGTTTTGGGTATAAACCCTTTAGGTCAGGGCTTACACCCGAAACGTCGATTCTCCTGTTACCTCGGATGCTGCCTGACCTGTTGTGCTTTTCCAATGCCACACCTTTCGACTTTAATCTCCAGCATCTGCAGTCCTCACTTTCTCCTTTCATATTGCGTATTACTGACCCTGCATTGCTGGACATGGGATCAATGAATGGTGGAGGCAGCGTTGATCTACTGTAACTTAATCAGGAGATGAACAAGAGCCCTTGAGAATGACAGAAAAAATGTGGTTTTAGTTGTTCACTTCATTTTCCAAGGTTTTCATTCAAGTAAGAGAACCACTTTGCAATTTCTGTGTTAAAGTGCCTGAAATTAATCCACTCCTCCATGAATACGGAAACACAGGTCCCCAAGGTGACAGGACTATACGCTCCAGTCATTCTTTGCAAATATTTCACTTTAATCTGAAATTTTTCTATTACCTCCTCTATTGATACTTGAGCAATAGGATTGTTCATGAGGACCAGAAGCTAACACACCTTAATCGTGCTCATTTTCAGGTTAATGTCAATCTGTTCTGTGCTATAATTTTCCTTCCCCATTTCCAGTAAGAACGTTTAGAACCTTAAAATTACTAGTCTTTGTTCTGGCTATTTTTTTCTTTGACAGCTCATAATTTCTGAGGTTATTCTTAGACTCTTTGCTCTCTTTTTAGTATTTGTTCCCTGTGCCAAACATGTTGGCTATTAATTACTGACTGAATAGCTTCCCAATTATCTAGTTACCTATTGTGTTAAAGTCACACAGACCAGAGGGTCTTAATTTTAATGCAGCAGCTGCTTAATTCATGGCTTTAGGGAGGTAAGGATCAGGCAAATTTTCACTCATAGAAAACTCAAAGGAGCTCATGGGACAGAGGGAGGCCATTCTGCCTACGTTGCCAAGCTGCATTTTGAAAGACCTATTTAATTAATCTCATTCAACTGCTAACTATTTCAAGGCTGTTTGTGTGGAACTTGCACATTCTCCCCATGTCTGCGTGGGTTTTCTCCGGGTGCTTCAGTTTTTCTCCCACAATTCAAAGATGTGTAGATTAGGTGTATTGGCCATGCTAAATTGCCTGGAGTGTTCAGGTATGTGTAGGTTAGGTGCATTGGTCAGGGGTTAAATATAGGGTATGGGAATGTGTCTGGGTATGTTATTCTTTGGAGAGTTGGTGTGGACTTGTTGAGCCAAAGGGCCTGTTTAGACACTGAAGCAATTCAATGATCTATGATTTTATGAAATATTTCCTTCTCAAATATTAAAAAAGTATTTTATCTCCTTCTACCAAATAAATCGTCCTAATCTCCCCTCTGATGCTCTTAGTACTTTCTAGAAACTCGTGACAGAAAATCACTTAGCGAGTTTTGAGAAGATTTGTAGCTCATGTTGAGGTTCTGGATGTAGGTTTGCTTACTGAGCTGGAAGGTTCATTTTCAGATGTTTCATCACCCTACTAGGTAATGTCTTCAGTGAGACTCTGGATGAAGCACTGGTGGTATGGACCACTTTCTATTTATGTGTTTAGGTTTCCTTGGGTTGGTGATGTCATTTCCCATGGTGACATCATTTCCGGCGAGATGCCATTTCCTGTGGTGATGTCATTTCCTGTTATTTTTCTCAGGGGGTGGTGGCTAGGATCCAAGTCAATGTGTTTGTTGATAGAGTTCCAGTTGGAATGCCATGCTTCTAGGAATTCTCGTGCATGTCTCGTGCAGTCCTCGGATGGGTATGTTGTCCAAGTAGAAATGGTGTCCTTCCTCATCTGTATGTAAAGATACTAGTGAAAGTGGGTCATGTCTTTTTGTGGCTAGTTGATGTTCATGTATCCTGGTGGTTAGTTTTCTGCCAGTTTGTCCAATGTAGTGTTAGTTACAGTTCTTGCAAGGTATTTTGTAAATGACATTAGTTTTGCTTGTTGTCTGTAAGTTCATTAGCGTCTATTTTAGTGTGTTGGTGGGTTTTTGGGCTACCATGATGCCAAGAGGTCTGAGTAGTCTGGCATCATTTCTGAGATGTCTTCAAGGTAGGGGAGAGGGCTAAGGTTTCTGGACATGTTTTGTCTGCTTGTTGGGGTTTGTTGCTGAGAAATCGGCGGACTGTGTTCATTGGGTACCCGTTCTTTTTGAATACACTGTATAGATGTATCTTCCTCTGCTCTGCATGGTTCCTCTGTTGAAATAGTGTTCGAATGCAGCTTTGTTTGTCGGTGTTGGGATGATTGCTTCTGTAGTTCAATAGTTGGTTGGTATGTGTTGTTTTCCTGTTGATGCTAGTTTGAAGTTTCCCATTAGCTGTTCGCTCTACTGTGACATCTAGGAATGGCAGTTTGTTGTTGTTTTCCTCCTTTTTAGTGAATTTTATGTCAGTAAGGGTAATATTGATGGTCTTGAAGGTTTCATCTAATTTATTTCGTTTAGTGATGACAAATGTGTCATCCATGTAGTGGACCCAAAGTTTGGATTGGATGGTTGACAGAGCTGTTTGTTAGAGTCTGTGCATTACTGCCTCTGCTGAGAACCCTGATATCGGAGATCCCATGGGTGTTCCGTTGGTTTGTCTGTAGGTTTTGTTGTTGAAGGTGACATGGGTGATAAGGCATAGGTCCACTAGCTTGATGACATTGTCCTTGCTGATGAAGTCGGTGGTGCTTGGTGTATGTGTCTTTGGGTCTTCTAATAGTGTAGTCAGTGTTTCCTTGGCCAGGTTGATGTTGATGGATGTGAACATGGCTGTTTTGTCAAAGAAGACCATTATTTCATCCTCTTCTTTCTTGGTGTCTTTGGTCTTCAGGAATTGGTGGAGTGGATGGAGTGGCGTGCGTCTGCTACTAAGTGTTTTAGTCTTTGATATAGCTCCTTGGCCAATCTGTACGTTGGTCTTCCAGGTAGGAATTGTCCTGCGTGTCTCTGTTTGCTTTGTCCTAGGATGGATGTGTTGTCAAAGTGGTGTCCTTCCTCATCCGTACGTAAGGATACTAGTGAGAGTGGATCATGTCTGATTTGGACAAGGAATACTTTTGTTTTACTAGTGAGGGGAACAGGCAAGAGCATCTGTGTTAGAGACAAAACAAAACTGCAGATGCCGGAATCCAAAGTATTCAAACAGGAGGCTGGAAGAACACAGCAAGCCAGGCAGAATCAGGAGGTGGAGAAGTCAATGTTTCAAGTTTAATACCCGATCCCTGAAGAAGGGTTTATGCCCGAAATGTCGATTCTCCTGCTCCTTTGATGCTGTCTGACCTGCTGCGCTTTTCCAGCAACACATTTTTCAGCTCTGATATCCAGCATCTGCAAGTCCTCACTTTCTCCCACCTCCTGATGGTGCCTGGCTTGCTGTGTTCTTCCAGCCTCCTGCTTGTCTACAAGAGCATCTATGTGCTTGTTAACCATATTATAGCAATGATACCTGCCACAGATGTTTTAAAATAAATTAAAACTCTTTATTTGTATCCAAATGCTGCCAACAGGTAAAGGCCGGCTAACAAGGGCTAATGTTCTCAATTCACGTTTCGATTAATATTTCTGAGTTAACTGTCTCGTAAGTGAAGGCAAATTTATTTCGCTTCACATGCTATTGTTCAAGTTTCTTTTAAATTTCATACAGTGTTGCTTTTCTCACACAGACATTTGAGGATAAGGCCAGGTAGGGTGTTAGCATAAAGATTTTCAATGCTTATTGTCTTGAGTCCATGTAAACTTTTTCCAGAGGGAATTTCCAAGCTACACCTGCGACCTTTGACTACAAAGGCCTGGCTATGACCACCTGTCGGGTTTGTTTGTGAAGTGCATTATTAGAAGAAGGGCTTAAGTATTCAATACCAACCTTATTGTTATATTTTACAAATTACCTGTATGCACTTAAATTCAGTCGATGAGAAATTAGTCTTTCATTAAGATTCAGGGCAGTCCCCAGCAGATTCTATTGCCTCACCTGCAGAAAGAATTTTACTTCAGCTGAAGGGCTTGTCCTGTCCTTTCAACATTGGAATGCATTCAACCTGCGAAAAGAAGTGGCATGTAACCAAACGTTTCTGGTACAGGCAGGTAAAGAGGACTAAAATTCCAATGGAATGAAGTAATGATTCCCTGCTCTATTTCGAAGGATTGTTTGTATCATTTTTCTGTGTGAAAGGTCGCACTGTCAAACAAGCATTTTCTGGAACTTTACTGTGGTAAGGGAGTTTATTTGCGTACTCAGTAGTCTCATTTTTTAATAGCGTCGTTCCTCTACAACGTTCTCACCCCCCCCCAATCCCCTGCCCTACTCTGTTCCAACATTCTTTGAGTTAGATTGTCTGTGTGTGTGTATAGTGCAATGGTGGTCACCTGTAGTGTGACACGAACCCAAGATCCCAGTTGGGGCCATCCCTATGGGTACCGAACTTAGCTATCAGTCCCTGCTCGGCCACTTTTCGCTGCTGCCTGTCCCAAAGTCCGCCTTGGAGGATTATCACTCGAAAGTCCGAGGTCGAATGTCATGGACTACGGAAGTGTTCTCTAACTGGGAGGGAACATTCCTGTCTGTGGATTGTTGTGCAGTGCCCATTCATCCATTGCTGTAGCCTCTGCTCGGTTTCCCCAATGTACCATGCCTCAGGACATCCTTGCCTGCAGCGTATGAGATAGACAACATTGGCTGAGTCACATGAGTTGAAAATGTGTTGCTGGAAAAGCGCAGCAGGTCAGGCAGCATCTAAGGAGCAGGAGAATCGACATTTCAGGCATGAGCCCTTCTTCATTCCTGATCTCCAGCATCTGCAGTCCTCACTTTCTCCTTGAGTCACATAAGTACCTTCCATGTACATGGTGGGAGGTGTCCCCACGCGTAATGGTGGTATCCATGTCCACACTTTAATACGTCTTGCAGCTCCTACTGTGACAGGATTGTATGGAGTTGTCCTGAGAGCCGGGAAGTTTGCTATGAACAGTGATCTGTTTGAGGTTTAGTGGTTGTTTAAAGGCGAGCAGTGGAGGTGTGGGGAAGGTCTTGGCGAGGTGCTCATCCTCACTGATAATGTGTTGCAGGCTGCGAAGAACATGGCATTGCTAACAGGACCAACATTTGCTGTTCATCACTCATTGCCTCTGAAATGAACAGTTCAGAGACCCATTGAGAGTTATCCATATTATGATTGATGTGAAGTTATATGCAGCCCTTCCTGAAGAAGGGCTCATGCCTGAAACGTCGATTCTCCTGCTCCTTGGATGCTGCCTGACCTGCTGCGTTTTCCAGCAACACATTTTCAGCTCTGATCTCCAGCATCTGTAGTCCTCACTTTCTCCTATATGCAGGTCAGCTCAGATAAGGATGGCAGACTTGCCTTCGATAAGGAATTGGGTTGCTTTTTACAACAGTCGCTGAGACTTGTCATGATCACCATCACTGAGACTAATTTCTTATTCCAGATTGTTTTCTTCATTGAAATTAAATTACACCCGCTACAACCCAGGGACAAGAATCCAGAGCATGAGTGCCAGGATTGTTAGCATTGTGTATTTCCCCTAGAACCTACTGCTGGAGATTTTTTTTTGTTAATCACAGGATGTGCACTTTATGAACTGCATTTATTGCCCATCCCTAACTGCCTTGGAGAAAGTCGTTGTGAGCTGGCTTCTTGAACAAAGACCAAAAGATGTAGGAGCATCTTTATGCATTATAGTTCAACTGCAGGTTTTTTTGCATGCTTGGTTAAATTGTCTACTTCCCTCTGCAGACTCTTTGTGTCATCCTCACCACTTACCTTCTCACATATTTTGTGTCATCCGCAAACTTGGTGATAGTACCCTGACTTTCCTCATCCAAGTCATGAAATAATATATAGTAAATAATTGTGACCTAAGCACTGATCCCTGTGGCACTCAACTAATTACAGGTTGCCATCCTGAAAATGCCCCCTTATCTGAACTCTCTGCCTTGCGTTGGTCAGCCTGGACCCGATAACAATATGCTGCCTCCAATACCATGAGGTCTTACCTTATTCAGGAGCCCAATCTTTGGTATCTTGTCATGGGGTGTATCTACATCCAAGGTGCTGTTGGGAAGGGAGTTCCAAGAGTTTGACCCAGCAACAGTGAAAAAATATTTACATAGTTTCAGGTCAAGACAATGATTGGCTTTGAGAGGGACTGGCAGTTAGTGGTGATCCCATTAATCTACCCTAGTCCTTCCAACAAATAAATATCATATGTTTGGAAGAATGCTGTTTAAGAAAATAATAGTGTTGAGCTTCTTGACTGTTCTCCAGATTTTCTGTAATTTGGCAAAGGACAGACAACACGGGCCTTTGGGCTCGGGTTGACTTTGGCTGGGGCAACAATAGGAAAGCAATATTTAACATCAAACACCCTGAAGAAAAGTCATACCAGACTCAAAAATGTTAATTCTGTTTCTCTCTCCACTGAGGCTACCAGACTTGCATTTCTCCAGCATTCTTAGCGTTTGCATGTAAATAAGCATCTTCGTTGTGGTTCTGTTCACCGAGCTGGAAGTTTTTGTTGCAAACGTTTCGTCCCCTGGCTAGGCGACATCATCAGTGCTTGGGAGCCTCCTGCGAAGCGCTTCTTTGATATTTCCTCCGGTGTTTATAGTGATCTGTCCCTGCCGCTTCCGGTTGTCAGTTTCAGCTGTCCGCTGTAGTGGTTGGTATATTGGGTCCAGGTCGATGTGTTTGTTGATGGAGTTTGTGGATGAATGCCATGCCTCTAGGAATTCCCTGGCTGTTCTCTGTCTGGCTTGCCCTATGATAGTAGTGTTGTCCCAGTCGAATTCATGTTGCTTGTTGTCTGCGTGTGTGGCTACTAAGGATAGCTGGTCGTGTCGTTTCGTGGCTAGTTGATGTTCATGTATGCGGATTGTTAGCTGTCTTCCTGTCTGACTGCCAGACTACTGCGACCCCTAGGACTCACAACGGCACACAAACCAACAGCCACGCTCAGACAACAACTCACCAGAACGAAGGACCCGATACCCAACATAAGCAAGACGAATGTAGTGTACAAAACACCATGCAAGGACTGCACAAAACACTATATAAGACAAACAGGAAGACAGCTAACAATCCGCATACATGAACATCAACTAGCCACGAAACGACACGACCAGCTATCCTCAGTAGCCACACACGCAGACAACAAGCAACATGAATTCGACTGGGACAACACTACTATCATAGGGCAAGCCAGACAGAGAACAGCCAGGGAATTCCTAGAGGCATGGCATACATCCACAAACTCCATCAACAAACACATCGACCATGAATTCGCCTGGGACAACACTACTATCATAGGGCAAGCCAGACAGAGAACAGCCAGGGAATTCCTAGAGGCATGGCATTCATCCACAAACTCCATCAACAAACACATCGACCTGGACCCAATATACCAACCACTACAGCGGACAGCTGAAACTGACAACCGGAAGTGGCAGGGACAGACCACTATAAACACCGGAGGAAACATCAAAGAAGCGCTTCGCAGGAGGCTCCCAAGCACTGATGATGTCGCCTAGCCAGGGGACGAAACGTTTGCAACAAAAACTTCCAGCTCGGCGAACAGAACCACAACAACGAGCACCTGAGCTACAAATCTTCGCACAAACTTTGAATAAGCATCTTCATTCTGTGGGTCAGCTTATTGGGTTTTCCAGGTCCATGTCCTTTCCAGTGTGTGCGCTTCATCAAGAGACAGATGGCTTGTCATGGTGGATCAAAGTTAGAAGGATCTGTTGACTGCTATGTTCTTGGATCTAATTTCCAGAAGAGGAAGAGAAGGTTTGGCAGCTTGTGGGCATTTCTATACTTGAGTAGCTCAGCTTGTATTCCACCCTTTCCTCAAGTTTTTCTTGCTTCATGGCCTTTTTCAGCATGTTGCTCTACCTTATGGCCCATTTGATTTCTCCTCAGTGCTAAATTCTGTTTTGATACCACTTTACATAGCATGACGGTTACTTTAATCACATTTTTATTTCTTCACATGGATTGATCTAATATTTGCTCCAAACCTAATCTGCATTGATCAGATTGCCTTATTTTACCTTGCCCAAAGGTGGTAGGCTGTCTCAAAACACTTCTTTTTTTTAAATTACTTCTTGCGATGTGAATGACCCAAGTTGCCCTTGAGACAGTGGTGGTGCACTGAAGGAGTAGGTACTCACAAAGCACTATCAGTTAAGAGGCTTCCAGGATTTTGACTCAGCAACCATCAAGTCATGTCCAAGTGAGAATGGTGTTTGGCTGGAAGGAGAACATAGAGCTGCTGGTGTTTCCACGCACCTGGTAACCTTGTCCCTTTCAGTGACGAGGACCCAGTGAAATGTTGTTGAGGAATTCCAAAATAACAGATCGTACATGGCGTCATCACCCGTAGCTTGAAGTGATCTTTGACTTCGAAATGGTCATGAGAAAGGTAACAGGAAGACCAGTAAAGAGGATTAGAAAATGCTGAAGGTAAAATTTGAAAAGTAATCGTGAATGATACTTTCAATTTGCATTATGTTGTTCACCCAATTCAGAGAGGATTAATAACTTCAAAAAGAAAGTCAGATTTACTTGAGGAGAGATATCAGAGTTAACGTTTCGGGTCGAGTGACCTTCCTCAGTTCTGAGGAAGGGTCATTCGACCCAAAACATTAACTCCACTTTCTCTCTGCAGATCCTGTGAGACCTGCTGAGTTTTTTCCAGCAATTCCTGTTTTTGTTTCTGATTTACAGGATCCGCAGTTCTTTTGGGTTTTTTTTAAGTCAGTTTCATTATTGCATTCCAATGATGTTTGTGCAAAATTTAAGTCATCAAAATGTTTCTCGATCTTTCGAATGTTTCTCCGTGAGTCTCAACAACTTATGGAATTCCTGATAGCACTGTACACATGCAGCTGGAAGGTCACCTACCATTTAACCAACTCAGACAGTTTGCTAAAATGTTGGTTGGACACTGTGTAAACACATCTTTATTCAAATGTTTTTTTAACCTTCATGTTTCCCTTTCCATGATGATGCTCCTTGTTGGGAGTAATCCTGTACAATGCAAAGAGGTCATCCAGCCCATCATGCCTGTGCTGGCTCTTTGGAACAGCTATTCAGTTTGTCCCAATCCCTGTTCTCTTTCCCTTTTCAACATTTATGCAATCACCTTGCTTCCGCCACACTTTCAGATGATGCAACTACATCATAAATTTCTCCTCATCTCCTATTAACCCACCCATACCTCAACGAATGGCTGGTTTTTTTGATTGAATGTAGACTATGAGTATCAGCAGGCGTTTTTATCAGGTAAACTATCACTACTGACAATACTGTACTGTGACAAAGACATATCATGTCAAGTATTATTTCTTAACTCAAATGTTGACATTTGTTGACATTTTAAGAAGACAGTTTTTGACTGAAACGGGGGTAGAATCTTCCCAGTCTCTGAACAATGTGGGCATCCATTGATGAGAAAGTTAGGAGGATTGTTTGAGATGTCCAGCAAGGAGCTTCCTGACCTGAGAGCAAAAAGTTCAAGTGTTGGAAGGAGAGATGCGATTCTCTTGAGTGAGCAGTGAGAGGCTTACATTGACATCCTCATTATGTTGCCATCTCACCTTATTGACTTGTAGTTCCAATTCTCTCACAGTCTGAGGACTGCGGGCATGTGACTGGATGCACAACTGAGCTTTAAAGATGGTGACAGTGGCAGGAATCCTGGGATATCCCAGCAGTGTTTAGTACTTCAGTCCAAGGCAAATGTGAGAATACCATGTGCAGGGCACCATAGGGGTGTTGTGTGTAGCTATTGAGGTGAGTTTGGGAAGTTAGCTTGAGAAAACCCTTCGAGCTTGCAGAGAGAAAGTCTCCATGAAACTCACCAAAATTAACTTTGACGTGAAAGTGAGGACTGCAGGTGCTGGAGACCAGAGTCGAGAGTAAGGCGCTGGAAAAGCACAGCAGGTCAGGCAGCATCTGAGGACCAGGAGAATCAACGCTTAGGGCAAAAGCCCTTCAGCCAATTTCTGATAAAATTCAGACCAAGGACACTGTTTGAAACTAAGAATGGCTGCCATAATTTTCAATACTATGCTGTCCATGTTCCATTCATGATTTGGAGATGCCGGTGTTGGACTGGGATGTACAAAGTTAAAAATCACACAACACCAGGTTATAGTCCAACAGATTTAATTGGAAGCACTAGCTTTCGGAGCACTACTCCTTCACCAGGTGGTTGTTCCATTCAATTGCAATGGAGATACAGCCTCACCAGGGAGAAAAAACACCTATCAAGTGTAAACAGCTTTCTCTCTGTCCTATCAGAATGAAAATGTTCACAGGTTATCACCGTGGAAGAATGGACCTTTCAGAAGTTCATTGTGTGGATAAAGAGCCTTGACTGCACAGTTGTGAACTATTGAAAGCTAACTTTTGGAATTTATGGTGGATTTTTGATTGCAGTTAGAGAGAAGTCAAATGACTAAACAAAGCTTTGTCTGTGGGCTTTGCAGAGTGTATCAACAGTAATGAGGAAAAGCCGACCTCTTCTCCCTCTCTATCATCATCTAAAACAGGACCATGTTTTACAAAATTAGACTGTGGGAAGAGAATAGAGAATATCACAAAAAGACTTATTCAATGTTTGGAAGAAGGCCACAGCTATGACATTAAAAACAACCTCAGCCAGGGATCAAAGTCTCCAGATGTAATGAAGTGTCATTCATCATTTTTTTTATTCGAATCTTGGGTAAAGTTAATCCCTTGAATTGTGTAACTTGTATTTTTTTGTATGCTTGGTTCATACATGCATGTTGCACATATTTCGTTATTTTTGATACTTCAGCTAGTTTGGTTTGAGCAGAAGAAAATTAACCTTTTATTTGCTTAATTATAGAAATCTTGTCTGACTAATTCTTTATCATCTGCATGTAAACAGATGATTACGTTCTGAATTGAAAATACATCCTTAAAAAATTAGAACCTTTATTATGATCAAATGAGGAGTGGGAAAAGAGGGGAACTGTTCTATTCCTCCACACCTGGTCATAATGGCTGAATACATATGCATTTCCAATGCTCACCCAGGAAGTCATTTGTCCCATTCTTATTGCTGTTCTGAGAGGTAACTTCAATGACAGTGCCCTCTCGGTTGCTGCTAGTGTGTGACATGATAATATTCAGAACTAATAAGAAAAATCATGGTAATTTAGATTTGGAGGTACCGGTGTTGGACTGGGGTGTCAAAGTACAATTCTGGCAATTTACAGTTCTGTGGTGATGCTGACATTCACATAGCCATCTTAAAGTAGTCAAACCTCTTTGGGTTCAAGTGGAACAGTGATCAAAGATTTCACCTTATCAGTATTATAATATTGTATAATATTCAAAACATGAAAGTGCCACATGTAAAGATTGCTTTAATAATACTTTGAAGAAAACATATTTATTGACTGACAGATTATTGACTTATTGCTTACAGATATTGCAAACTCTCTGCCACTCTCAGTGTTTCTCTATGTGCGCTGAGCTGAGTTAGTTAGCTCACAATATGCTGTGTTTCTGGCAGCCAGACTCCAGCCACCCAACTCTCATCAATTTGTCACCACTTACTCCCATTAGCAATTCGCATTAGTCTGCACATCCTGTGGAAACTGTCTTTAGACACCCAGGGTTTGCAGACCCCAATCTGATTATAAAACCCAGGCAAGAATGGAATGTTTAAATTGGGTGTATGTAGAGATGTGTGACCAGAATATGTTTGCAAGGGACGGAGCATATATGTGGATGTATAACTGCACTCAGTCTGGAGATTTATGAATGGAATTTGCAAGGGAGAGGTATGAATGAATTGTTTGAGGATATATGATTGAATGGCTATGTTGATGTTTGTACATGAAATGCAAGCATTGATAGTATTTACCCCTGATTCCTAATTGCCCTTGAGAAGGTGACAATGAGCCACCTTCTTGAATGGCTGCAGTCTGGGTGGTGTAAACACATCATAGTGCTGTTTGAAAGGGACTTTGATCCAGTGACACTGAAGGAACTGTGGTATATTTCCACGTCAGGATGGTAAGTGCGACATAAAGGGAAACTTGCAGGCGGTGGTGTGCCCATCTCTCTGCTACCCTTCTCCTTCCAGGTTGGTAGAGGTTATGGGTTTGAAAGGTTGGATTGGTAGAAAGGAGTTAGAGTGGAAGGATTTGAACAGGGGCATTAGGAATCCAGAAGGCATGCAGGCTTTTTGGTAAGTGAGAAAACAGGCTGCTGAGTTCTAAATGAGTTAGAACTTGTGAGGCACAACCCAAGGATCACTCAGATGCAGAAAGAAGGATGGCTAGCATTTTAAATTTTTCTGATGCATTGTTGTCTTTTGCAGGATTTCCTGTCAAAGTGGGGGTGTTCTGGAAGTCTTCAATCTGTTCAGACAACAGGAGGATTTGTTTGTTCAGCGTTAAAGATGCTTGGTTTGTGAGAAAGGCAAATCACAGAGCGGCATATGGTTTCAATCAGTGTCGAGTTTTGTGATGACTATTGTGGCTTCTTGTAAACTAATTCATTTATGTTGTCAGGCTATTTTACAGCCAACAAGAGGTAAACCAAAAGTAAAATGCTGCATGTAGTTTGTGTCAGGCTTAGTACTGCATCTGGTTGCTCTTCATTTAACTATACAACCATTTTGAATACAATAAAGTATTCAAAAACAAGTTTAATGCACCACCCACTTGGATATGTATGTGTGTGGTACTTCTATACTTTGATTAATAAAGTAGATTGTTATCTGTGTTGAAGATAATGGGGATTATTTTATTAACTGTAGAAGGGGGAAATTGGTTTATTCTGATGGATTAGTGCCAGCTTCCCGGTGTTGCCTTTTATGGTCTGATAATGGTAGTCCCAGGAATCAGCATACATTGCAAATACCCTGCAGATGGTTTCCAGTGCATTTTTAGTAGGTGGTCTTCTGTGGCCTTATGCTCGTTTTCCTTGTGTCTTTAGTCACAGCTGGGTCAATGAACTTAACTTTGAATGTGCCCTAATCTTTACCTTTCATTGCCATGTCACGCATCATATATAGCAACTGGATGAAAAAGTATGTAACATACTGTCTGACTTTATCAATACAGCTCTGACTGTGAACAGTCCTTTAACATTTCTCCTTCATCCTCAAAATTTTCTTCCCCACCCTGCATAGGCAGTTGTGGAATCATAGGCTCAATAGCAATACACATGGGTTATCATGTGCATCCTCAGTCTTTGATGAGCCTAAGGGTGACAGGAAGAAATCACCTTGCAGTATTCAGCTCTTTTGCTAATTATAATTTGCACTCTGAATGTTTCCTCAATATTGATTGCTTTTTATAAGGTCCAAAACCTGAAAGTATAAGGACAAAGTATTCACCACTGTGGTACTGAGCACGTCAATGTATTCTTTCTTAGATGTAACTGACTTAAAATGGTCAGAAGATGTTCAGTTCCCCATTTAAAATGCATTTACCTCTTTTTTTTTTCTGGCCCCATTTTGCTCCTTATACGCAAATGTTAGAGAGCAAAAGCTAGACAACTAGATTCCAAAATCTCAAATGTACTGTTCTTTTTTTTTGTTTAGTGGACAATGGGGCACAAAATACTTCTTTTCAATGAGTCTTCAGTCTTATTCAGGAGCTGGGTTATTGTTTGGTTTACAGGTCCTCCTTTTCCATTTTTACTCTTTTATTAGCTGATTTTATTAGACTTAGTAATAATATCTCCTGTACTGGTGTTCACATATGAAGTACTTACACTCATACAGAAACAGATATAGATACATTACATCAAAACTTCCAATAAGCTGTACAGGACATTGGTTAACCACTGTTGGAGTACTGGGTGACCTTACAGAGGTTGATAAAATCATGAGAGGTTTGAATAGGGTAAATAACAAAGTCTTTTCCCTGTGGTGAGAGTCCAAAACTAGAGGACATAGGTTTACAGTGAGAGGGGAAAGATTTAAAAAGGACCTAAGCGGCAACTTTTTCACGCAGAGGGTGGTGCGTGTATGGAATGAGCTGCCAGAGGGAGTGGTGGAGGCTGGTACAATTACACCATTTAAAAGGCATCTGGATGGGTGCATGAATAGGCAGGGTTTAGAGAGATATGGGCCAAATGCTGGCAAATGGGACTAGATTTATCTAAGATATCTGGTTGGAATGAATGTGTTGGACCGAAGGGTTTGTTTCTGTGCTGTACATCTCTATGACTCCATGACTCTAATTTCAAATCCTTTACTACACACAAGGAAAATATTAATTTCTCAGACAGCGCAGTATTTAAGTTGTTGGAAGTCAACAGGCATAAGTTAACAACATTTCTTTGACAAAATAACCATCGCACACTTCTACACAAATGGATTATAACCTCAAGCATGCCTTTGACAGACAGGGGAGGTAACAACTGATGTGTTTCCATCGCAGATGTTTAAAGCTGAAACACTTTAACCGGCCAGTTACATATCTTTAAATTGCGCCTCAGATCTCAGGAATTTTAAATTTAATGATTGACATAGTGTTTATTGAAATAGTATCCCTACATTTTTCTCTACACAGTAGCTCCTCAAAATATGGAGCTCTAAGCTAGAAATTTCACATTCATTTGCAAATAACTTGTTACATAAATTTTCCTGGCCCCTAGGTAGCTGAGAATTCCTTTTATGACAGGTTTAACACGGTTCTGTCTCCTTGGCCGTCTCCTTCTCTCCCACCTCTGCCCATCATGCAGTTTCTTCTTCTTCTCTACCTGCAGCCTCCTCCACCAGCCCCCTTCCCCAATGCTCCCGCCTTCCACTCCTTAAAGCCTCATTTACTCCCTCCACTCCAGATCGAGCAGATAGACCTCCTGCATCACCTAATGTGCCACTTCCCATTGCCTTTCCCTCTCCAGGCCCAGCCCCTTTCTGGCTGAAGACTGACCAGCGTCTTGCTCACTCACTTGCCTATCTTTCTTTCTCACTTACCCCAGCTCCCTGCCACTCCAACTGGAGGATCAGTTCTTAGAGCTCCTGTCTATTCTACCTTTCCTTTCCTTTGATTGTGACTGAATTTTCTCAGGCATTTTTGGGACTATGGGGGCAAATTTGCCTCCATTTGAGCACGGGTGAATGAGTAGACTAGAGACATAGGAAGACGTAAAACTTGCATCAAAGAAACAGAGCATTTATCCTCACCAACCTGTGCCAGTATTTACCCACCATACAAACAAATAGTACTATTGAAAATTAGCCACCCTGTTGCTCTCCCCTGCATCCTGCTATTCATCACCTTCTCTCTGCCATTTGCACAGTTCTTGTCTGAATGTAAATGCAAGAGCAGCAACTCCTGATAGTGCTGCTGGATATGTTAAGTGCTCTTTGCCATCCTTCTTTTGCAGGTGTGCTCTGTGGGTGGTCTTTCTCTTTCACTATCTCATCAATTATTATCCAGTAGTTTGAATGAGTGAGCAAATATGTAACGATAGCTGTTTATTCGGATTTGTATTCACTGGAAGATCCAATTTAAACGCTTGTTCAACTGGTGATTCAGGGAACTTGCCTCATAGAATCACTTCATTGACCTTTGTCCAAGTAAGTTAAAATGAATCACTTTAAAAATTGGAATCCCCTCCAAGCCCCAGCCCAGTCAGTGCCTTCTCTGAATACACACTATACCTTCTTCGTTTGTTACGCCAGTCAAAACTAAGGTCAAAGGCTTCTTAGTAAACATCATCACTGTTCTGTTTTTCATAAGATAGTTATGTTTCTTTTGCCAAGGATTTGTCCTTCTCCAAAAATAAGTGCCTCACTGCCCATTGAAACGTGCTGATTGGCTGCTGATTTTTTTTTTCAGCAGGAAGTGTACCGATCTTGAAGGTTCAATGCTGAGCTAATTATTCTCAATCTCGGTAGCAGGAGAGTGAATGTTGACTTTAGACTTCCGCGCCCTCTTCGGTTATATGAAGAAAACTTGTAAGGAATTCTCACTCCCATCACTGGCACAAGGGCATTCCTCGTGACTTGGGAAGTTAACCAGTCTGTGGCTAAATCTAAGGCAGAACTTAATAGGTTCATTATGACGCTGACAGCTACTATTTACAATACATTCTTCATATAGTTTTCCTTAATATGATATTTCTTATACTTTTGAAATTATTTTTAAAAATTTTTGTAAGGAAATCATTTTCAGGCCTTGATTTTACCAGCATTGCTTTTTTTAAAAAAAAAGTGTCTCAAATGGTGCTTCGCTTCTGTAGAAGTGTAAGAAAGAAGCATATGTACCAGGGTTACTGGATATTAGACCACATGTGTCATGAGCTAGAGTTACCTGCTGCATCTTGTTCAGATCCGCTAGAGTACTGACTGTATTAACTTTTGCCACATAGTATGGATACTCAGGTTACAGTATAGGGGTAGCACTGAAAATGGTTATCAGGCACAATATAGTTTATGGTTCATTTGCAGCAAGCATCAGATCACCTGCATAATTACACACGTATCAAACAGTTGTTCAGTGTGGTGGTCACCTTTGTATAACATAATGGTTCTGAAGAGATTAATGTTTATGTTACGTAGGCTCCACCTATTCTGCTAATGTTACACACAGTCTGTGGACGAAAGATATTCCTGAACCAGGTCCTAGTGATCACACCCATAGTTTTACTTTATGTGCAATAAACATTCTTACTATCTAAGAACAGTGTCTGTTCAGTAGCTATTCCATGGTAATATATCCAGAAGCACAATGAAAGCTAATTAATGACAAGTAGCTTCATCAAGCAAATACCTTTGCAATTTTTTCTGAGCTCTAATCTTGCTCAGGTACATCTCGCAAATAATGTTTGTATACTTTTCAGACCGCACTCTCAGCTGTATGGAACTATTTATGGCACTTGGCTTCTTCTGAGCACCACCCCCCCCCAACAAAGTTCTCAGGATGTTTCCAGGCCCAACATTGACTGCCTCCTGATTCATAGAACCGCTACATAGGTTCTAACAGTACACAGATATTGAGCTCTTGACTTATCACTGAATCCCTTACGGAGAATCTATGTACAGTAGGTCAATTGCCTCGCCAGCAATACTGTCTAAAGCTGCAATGCTGAATATGGGATTTACTTTTTCCTCTCAATCTTTCATATATTCACTGACTTTTCCAACCGCTGCAACCTTTGAACGGCTCTTCAGTGGATTTTGAACTGCCCTGAATGGCCTATTGTAAATAGTCCACCTCCTATTTCTAGGCAGAATTGCACGAAACTAATATTTTGGAACAACCGAATGGAATAACTCTTGGAATTGACTGTGCCTTGAATGGTATATTCTCACAGAATTCTGGCTACCAGAGCACAGAAAATCTTTACAAAAGAATGATTCATCATGCTTTATGGCAGTGGATCCTCTACCACTAATTACTAGATAGGCTTAACACAAAGGAGGAAGTGCTCAAGAGGCAGTGAACTACTCCAGTACCATTTATTGGTAGATGTAGTGAATATGCCATGACACCGGAAATGCTCATTTGATAAAATGCTCATCATGTGTATCAAACAGTTGGCTGGTACATTGGTCAAACATTAGCAATATTTACTTTTGTGTCCATGTTGAGTAGCATGACAAGACTTTCCAACATCTTTTAATTAAATCATGAGATATGCACATTGTTGAAAAGGCCTGTGCTTAGTGTCCATTCCAGTTGCCCTTGAAAAGCAGTGGTGGTCTGCCATCTTGAATTATAGCAATCCATGTGCAGCTGTTTATTTTGAATCTGTTTCGGGTTGTGGGCATCACTGGATAGACCAGCCTTTACTGCCTGACACATTCTTGCAGTGCTGTTATCAGGGAGGGTCCAAGGTTTTAACTGAGTGATGATGAAGTAACCAAATCAAGATGGTGTTAAACCTGACACAGAACCTGCAGATGTTGATGTCCTATGGTCCATTGGCCTAGTCTTTTGGGCTGCAGGAACACATGGATTTGTCGCGTTAATGTATGCCTTGACGTGCAAGAGCTACCAGTAAATTATATCACCCATAATTTGATGTGCAAAACCATCGCATGATGAGAATTCAGGGATTTAAACTGCAAGTTGCAATTCAAATATGATTCCTTACTATTTATATGTTGACAGACATAAGGTTGCAATTAAAGAAATATCAGATTATGTGAGGGTTTGGCATGGAGAAGCAGTAATTTCGGAACATTTTGTAATGTGAAATCTTCGGATCATCTACAAGTTACATGATGCTCTTCAATGCCCTCATCTTGCCAGGTATTTTAAAGTGTGCCGTTTTCTCCTGTTCCATGCTGCTGGAGAGTACGCAGCATTGGGTCTGTGATGCTTGGCCACATCATGGGGAACATAACCTCAAGTATGAAACCATTCAGCTCAATCAGTAGCACGTTCATAACACAACCATAAAACAGAGTGCCATAAGCTGCAGCATCTGCCACTTGACCATCATTCCGAGCTTCAAATATTAGGTTTATCTATCCTTCCTTCTTTTACATTACTTCTTTTCTCCCTTCATGCAGATTGGTGCATTGAAAAGCAATTTTGAGAGTTTCAAAAGGCTGGAAGAACCCCTGTCGCTTTCCCCAAGCTCCTTCTTGACTTACTGCCATTTGTGTAAGGCACTGTGGTTACTGATGCTCATAGAACTGCATCCCTGAAAGAAACAACCTCTGGAGGGCATGGGAAGAGAGAGTTGTAACATAAAAAAGATGCTTTTTTTTCCCCTCAGTCAAAACTTAAAACCTTGTGAACATGGAAAGTATAAGTTGAGCAATGTGAGATTTGAGCAGGCAGATTCTGATATGGTTGAACTGGTTCAAGAATACTGAGCAGGACTCATGATTAAGTCTCCGCAGTCAGCTGTTTTTACAAAAGTCCTCTGTTTCCTTGCCAGCATTTTGGTTGCTTTTGTGCATGGAATTGGCTCCTGATAAATCCTAATGTTTATTCATCACTGGTATCTGGCTTCAAGAGAGAAAATCAGCCATGGATCCTGATCACAATCTGTGTGTGACGTCTGTGCAAATGTGAGAATAGAGTGTTTCGCAGAAGTTCCTTAGATATGGAACTATTGCTGAGAAGGCTGAGGAGGTGGGGGAGTGGTGAAGGGTAGATGGAGAGGAACCTTTCCTTTTAATAGAGGGGTCATGCATTCTAATCCGTAGTTTTAAGGTAAGGAGCTAGAGGCGTAGAGAGCATTTGAGGATTTTTTTCTCATTCGGGGGTTGGTGGGTATCTGGAACTCACTGCCTGAAAAGCTGATAGAGGCAGGAAAGAAGGGCTTATGCCCGAAACGTCGATTCTCCTGTTCCCTAGATGCTGCCTGACCTGCTGCGCTTTTCCAGCAACACATTTCCATATCAGAGGCAGGAAAGCCCAAGACAAATGTAGGAAGGATTTGGATGAGCACGACTTTATGACTTCAAGAAGGTGCTTACTTACAGGCAATGTTCTCCTCTCCTGGATTGTCCTACGCCCATCACACTTGGCCAGTAAGGTAACGTGTTCTCCTCTCCTGGATTATCCTATGCCCATCACACCTGGCCAGTAAGGTAACGTGTTCTCCTCTCCTGGGTTGTCCTACGCCCATCACACTTGGCCAGTAAGGTAATGTGTTCCGGCACCTCTCTAACATGTCTCCATGAAGCCCTCTTTAAAAAGTTGATTTGTTCAAGACCCATTCCTGAAGTTGACTAGCTAATGTAGTACTGAGTCAAAGATGCTGTATTGGAATAAACATTCAGACAAATTAATCCAAAACCCCATCTGCCTTTTCAGCTGGACATGAAAGAGCCTGAGGTATTATTACAAAGTAGAGCACCAGTATTCCCTGGTGTTCAAGTTATATGTTTATTCCCTTAACCAGTATCATGAAAAGTCGTTATCTGATCATCTATCTAATTTTTTTATGGGAGCATGTGTGTAACATGGCTTCCCCATTTCCCTCTTTACAGCATTGACTGTGAAAAGGTTCCTTGAGACATCCTGAGGCCACAAAAAACACTATTTCACATTAGATTTCTTTCTTTCTTTCTTTGTCAATAGTACCAGTCACTGGAATGGGTTTGAGAACAACCTAGACATGAGTCCAGCTCCATTTATTTCTAATCTTCATTATTCTCACCTCCACCTTCATGGAATGGTGCAATTTGCGTCAGTAGATTCTGGAATATCAGCATCTCGGGAGTTACCATTGAACAGAAGCTAAACCTCACCAGCCTTATAAATATTGTGGCTACAAATACAGGTCAGAAGCAGGGAATTTTGCAACAAATAATTCGCCTCCTGATTCCTCAAAGCATGTTCATCATCTACAAGACAAAACTGTGATGAAATACTTGTGTAATGCAGCCTGCTTGATAGGGACCAGAACCAACACGTTCAACATTCACTCTGTTTACTACCGATGCAAAGTGGAGACTGTGTGTGCCTTTAAGAAGATGCACTACAGCAACTTTTCAAAGGTTCTTAGCCAACACCTTCCAGTTCCATGACCTATGCTACCTCAAAGGACATGGGTAGCAAATGCATAGGAACACTGTCACCTGCAATTGCCCTCCAAGCCATAAACTGACTTCGATCTGTATCATCATTCTTCCATAATCATTTGGTCAAAATCCTGGATCTTCTTCTAATGGCATTTACAGCAAATGGACTGCAGCGGTTCAAGAAGGTAGCTCACTACTACGTTCTCCAGAGCAATTAAGGATGGCCCAGCCAGCAGGGCCCACATCTCACAAATAAATATTAAAGTAATTAGCTGCCCACAAGTATGTAGCAACGGAGTGGAATATTCTTCCTGTAAGTGTTAATCTGTCTTGAATCTTTTGCTACATTCATCTGCTTTCCCCTACTATTCCTCAAGAGTTACTAGTGGGACAAACTTGCTTTCTGGCCAGTGATGAGTCTTTAACTACTTGCACTGTCAATAAAAGTGACTATTTCCAAATACTGTAACAACAGTCATCGCTGTCCCACTGCCTCTGTTCTTCTGCTGCTGAATCTTGTGTCTGTACCTTGTTTTCAACAGACTTGAGGAAGTGCCTTCCTGACCACTTCCAACGTTCTACCCTCTGTAAATTTGAGATCATCCAAACAGTTGCCTGTCCTAACTAGCCCAAATTTCATTCATCCATCACCCCTCTATTTAGGGACGTAGAGGCATAAAGATGTTCAGCATGGAAACAGACCCTTCGGTCCAATTCATCCATGCTAAAAACCTGCTTCTCCCTGCAGGGAGGCACAGTGGCTCAGTGGTTAGCACTACTACCTCAAATCGCCAGGGACCTGGGTTCGATTCCACCCTCGGGTAACCGTCTGTATGGAGTTCGCACATTCTCTCCGTGTCTGCATGGGTTTCCTCCCTCCGTCCAAAGATGTGCAGGTCGGGTGTATTGGCCACGCTAAATTGCCCATAGTGTTAGATGCATTAGTCAGATGGGTTACTCTTCAGAGGGTTGGTGTGGATGTGTTGGGACAAATGGTCTGTTTCCACACTGTCGGGAATTTAATCCAATATCCTACAGCTGTAAGCCCTTCTGAATAACTGCAGGTCTGGCCTTTTGGTCATGCCTTGATTTTACTGGCTGCACCACTGAGAGTTATACCTACAGCTGCTTAGGCCTTTGGTTTTGAAACTTCCCTCACTAAAACTCTTTGACTCTTGATCTCACTTCCCTTCTATAAGCCACTCCTCATAATTTACCACCTTTATCCATCTATTTGGTCATGGTCATGGTCATCTGAACTAACATCTTTGTGTGACCTGATGTCATAACATGCATCTTGGAAGCACCATCAGATTTTTTTTTACATTAAGAATGTTACATAAATAAAACTTATTGTGAACTATGTTAAAACATGTTTTGTTTGCTGCCCTTCTGATTTTTGTCAGCATCTCAACAGCATTTGGTGTAGGGAGAAAGAGTAGGCTTATCCTTACTAATAGCCGAAAAAAGGGAAAAATAGTGCCCCCTTATTTCAGGAATATATGTTCAAGTGACAACCCATGGAACTGACAGGAATTGTATGTTGTGCCATGGAGGATGTTATTGAGTTCAAGTCCAGGAACAGAAGTAAAATGCATTCTTAATAGCTTTACATTGTCCTTATTGGTCCTCCAATTGCATTTACCAACTGTTTATGAGACTTTTGAAATGTAATGACATCTATTTCATCACTGTAGGGAATCTAATCTAATCTAACTATATTTATGATATGGGAAGACTTAGTGGTCTGGTCCAGAATCATAAATATCTAATACTTTATATTTACGGGAATAAATGAGCAGAAATATAGTGACATTGTGTCTACTGGCTGTGTGGGATATGTTATGTTAATATTTAGTAGCTGTAACAGTTGGTATTAAAGAGTGGCAAGAGTATTATGTAATTTAGTTTGATTTTTTTCCTTTACTATATCCCTTTCCATGAGTTGTAATATTCTGATGTATATCACAGATATGCCTCTGGAAAATGCTTTTTTTTTTGCACAGACTAACTGCAGCTGCTGTGATTGTAAAGATGAAGTGCTCCCACCAGTCAACAGTTAGTTCATTTGTTCTCGCATCGGGAAGACAGGCCGTGTAGGTAGCTTGTTGGATTGTCTTAATTAGAGCACACTGGTGGTGCTGCTCAAGAATGTTATTCCTGTTAGAATGTGTACCTGCATGGGCAGTGCAGACATGAGTAACCCATCAACCTGCCAACAGGGATTGTGGTTACAGCTAATCATGAGTAAGCTGTGACATTGAGTGAGGAAGGAAGTGTCATTTAACCCCTGGGTTTGCACAGTGTGCTGCAGTAATGTCTATCATCATCAGCTAGGTGAGAGTGACAGGTAGACAGCTTATCATGATGAAATGTAGCCTTCTTGTTTTCCTCAACATGGTTCCATGTCCTGAAATGGTTGATCAATATGGTTGGGCCTTCAGTGTTTGAAACACAATTCAACCAACCTGCAGATTTTTTAAAACATAGATTTTCCGATCAATCTGTTCGGAGATGTCATGACGCATCTCTGCAGCAGGTGGGCCTTGAACCCAGGTCCACTGGGAGGTCCCCAGAGGAAGGTACACCACCACCCTGCAATTCTTTCAGAGAATTGTTTATTGGTAAATAATGAATAAAGGGAATTGAAAAGCAGGGACAAGAAGATAGAATTGACCACCTGATGATGAACCACAACAGGAGGGAATTCATTAACTAATTAGATAATGACCAACATATGGCAAACTTGGGATTAGAAAGATAGTAAGGATTGTAGAGAATCATACTTCTGACATTGAGATGTTCCAGTTAACAAAACGCAATAGAAATGTGGGCAAGAAACACCCATAGTATTTTGTCCATTCATTTTAAAGGGTAAAAACAATGCTTTTTTTAAAAAAGAAAGCAAGAGTCAATAATTTGATATGATTAAAGGTTCAGTTAAATCTAGTTAGGCCAGTAGAGTTTCCACCAGCTGGTTGCAATCCAAGAAAAAACCAACACGACCTTACTTGTGGAATTTCAGTAAGCTGCTCTATTGGAAGGGAATTGTCAAGCCTCACTTAATACCTTTGGGAAGCACACTGAATAATTGGTCTCAGCTTCAACCTCAAGTAGATCGAGTCCTATACCACCCCATAACAGGCCAAGTTCCAATCTGTCCTTCCATTAAGATTTATGGAGAAATCATCTCAAACATGGAACATTTCTCCTATTCAGGGAGGCACCTTTCATCTCAGGCTGACATCAATGCAGTGATTCAACATCACATCCAATCTGCGAGTGGTGCTTTTGGATATCTAAGAATGCGAGTCTTTGATGTCCGTGACATCTGTACTGATACCAAGCCCCTTGTGTACAAGGCAGTCTTCCTTGCAATTCTTCAATATGGCTTAGAAACTTGAATTACACAAAGATGCCATCCCAAAGCCCTTAAGAAGTACCATCAACACGGTTTGAAATGGATTCTCTGCATCAGCTGGGAGGACAGGTAAGCTAACGTCAGTGACCTTGAAGCAGCTAATCGCACTAGCATTGATGTCATGATGATCTGAAACCAACTTGCTTGGGACAGCCACATGCTCAGCTTGCCTGAGTTCTGACTTCTTTTTCAAGCTCAAAGAAGGCACTTGAATGAGAGGAAGACAAAGGAAGTTTTTCAAAAGCTTGCTGAAAACTTCTCTCATGAAGTACGTTAAAAATCACACACCAAGTTATAGTCTAGCAGGTAATTTTGGAAGTACAAGCTTTCGGAGCACTGCTTCTTTGTTAGGTAGCTAGTGGGACAGGATCATAGTGCACAAAATTTATAGTAAAAGATCAAAGAGTCATACAACTGATGCAATATATTGAACAAACCAAGATTGCTGTTAAGTCTTAATCACTTAGAATGGGTTGCAGGTTTCGATTCATTGATATGCAGATCCCAGAATAAATCCCAAGAACTTCTTTCAAGTCACATTCCTGAGATAACTTAAGGTTTTATTTAAAAAAGGTGACATCTCAGCTCAGACCATGCATTAAAGCTGTGAGGTTAGACCCTGTCTGTGTTCCAACTGCGTTTGAGTCAGACTGTTCTATTTGTAAAGTAGGAATTTATAAAATGTGATATGGGCTGACTGCCGACAGATTGTGTGCTTTTGGAACAAAATAGAATGTCAGGGCGAGTGTGTGTGTGTTTGTGTGTGTGTGTGTGTGTGTGTACGGGAGAGAGAGTGACACCAGCACCTCCACATCTCAAGGAATACAATTGAATACAATGCATGGGAGACCTTTGTCCAGAAGAAATTAATGTCAAGTGCCAAATGTGTGTTCAGAGATGTGGCTCCAGGATTGGGCTCATCAAACATGCAAGGACCCACAGAACATATGAGCAATGACACCGAATTTCCCAGGTGGACACTCATACCTGTTAGTGAGTGATTGCTACCAACAATCAGTAGAATTGAAGTAGTGCTGCTTGTTTGCAATACTCCTGAATTTTTGGACCATTCCATAAGCTTTCGGGTATTATTCCAGCCACCTGAAATGTAGTGTCTACTGTGAAAGAAATGGAAGGAGTAAGTTATAACTTGCCGAGGTAGCAGAATGGATCTCTTGCCCTCAATTTTCAGATCAATTGATTCCAATGAGCTTCAGAATTGGGTGCTTTCTGTAACAGTTGGCTGATCTGCTTCAAGTCTTGAAGATGAAATTGACACTCAAAATGTTAATATTATCTCAGTTCCCACATAGAAAGAGATGTGGGATTAAGATGGGCAAGTTCATTATTCAAAACTTGCCATGCCTGGAATGCTGTCTTGTTTTATGATCTTCTTTAATTTATTTGCTGAGGGGTTTGGCAACAAGGTGTACGTTTGTAGACAGAAGAACATTGCCATAAAAGGTCTCCAGTTTGACAGTGCAGTTAAAATGCTAGCTTAAACCAATCCATTCCCATGATTACTTGGCTGCTGCTAAAGACCCATTGTTACGATAATAGATAGCTGTCATCTCAATGGTAAGGAATAATATCGAGAGTCAAAGCCTGAGATATTGAATATGAGAATATGCTCGTTTACCCAGGGTACATTCAACAGACAGCCTGAGAAGACTAACCGCAAGGAGTGTCACCTCAATCACTTTTCTTTATTTGCCTGAGGAAAGTGAATTACCTTTCCAAATTTAAGAAGAGCTTTTATGAACTAGACTCCCCTGAAAGATATTATTTTCTATTGATATTTTCTCTGTGGGTAGCTTCCCGTAATGATTCAGTTGCTTTGTGTTCTACCCAATATGGAATTGAGCCACGTGCATTTGGAAGAATCCAGGTTTAATCCCTAATTAGAATCATGGAACATTGCAGGTTAGAACTTGGCCTTTTAGCCCACCAAATGTGATTTTTTTTTTAAAACATCAAGAATGACACATGATTACTGACCCCTTGCATCCTTCCTTAGCCTTTGGCTCCCTTTTCATGTAATTAATGACAATGGCTTATGACAGAATATTTTGGTTTTTTGATCATCCTCTTTGTAAAAGTAGATTCTCAAGTCTCTTTTGAAGTTTCTATGTGGTGTTGAGGGTTCAGCTGGAACAATCACGTTGGGCAACAGAATTGGCCACAGGGGCCTTGTGGTTTGGGTGAAAAAAATCAGGTACGATTCCAACTTGCTATATTTCCAATCACTCTCTATGAGCTTGATGTAGCTTGATGAGCAGTAACAGAATTGTCTGAAAAGTATGCATCATGTTGAGATGATGACAGGATCAGGTTGAGTTGTTTTGAATAGCAGGCCAACTCTCATTGTCAGCTGAAATGAGGGGGAGGAAAAACACAGAACAGTACAACATGGGAATAGGTCCTCTGGCCCACCATGTCCTTGCCAACCATGTTGCCATTTTAAACTAATTCCATCTGCCTGCACATGGTCTGTATTCCTCTACTTCCTGCCTGTTCATGTGTCTGTCTAAATGCCTCTTAAATGTTGCTACCGTATTTACTTCTGCAGCCTCCTTAGCAATGTGTAACAGGCACCTACCACCTATTTGTAAAAACAAGACTTGCCTTGCACATCTCCTTCAAACTTAATGTCCTCTCACTTTGAAACAATGTCCCCTAGTCTTTGAGATTTCCACCCTGGGAAAAAAAAGACTGTGACTATCTACTCTATCCATGCATCATTTTAGATACTTCCATCAGGTAACCCCTCAGTCTCCAATGCTGTGCTGAAAACAATCCAAATTTGTCCAACCTCTTCTAACAGCTAATACACTCCAATCCAGGCAATATCCTGGTAACGCTCTTTTGCACGCTCTCCAAAGCCTCTTCCTCCTTTATATAATGTGGCGACTAGACTGCACAGACAATTCTCTAAATGTGACCTTACTAAAGTGTTATACAGCTGCAACATGACTCGGCAACTTCATAACTGAATGCCCCAACCAGTGACGGCAAGCATGCCATATGCCTTCTTTACCACCTTTACCACCTTATTTACCACCTTATTTACCACCTGTCATTTTCAGGGAACAGTGGGCTCGTACGCCAAGATCTCTTTGTATATGAATGCTCTTAAGGGTGGGTCATCTGAGTGAGGTGCCGGAGATACAATAGCAAAAATGAATTTAGCTTATTCAGGCTACTCACTTGTTCGCTGTCTTTGGTCTTAAGAATTTGCAACGTGCAATGTATTTGTTGCTTCCTTTTGAGCTGGTGCCAGTTTCTGACATTGGTGGTAACCTTGTAGGATAAACAAAACAGTACAATTGCACTCAGGATATACCAAGATCTTACTCAATTTCATTTGGCATTTATGCAGCTGATGGTTCCGTGGCAGCAGTCCAGACCTCATCAAAAGTAATGCCAGGAGAAAGCTCAAAAAGGAGTAGCCTTTAAGGACAACTAAATGATGCCTCACAGACATTCCTCAAGATACTCACATGAATTCCTTTTAAAGTATTGAGGCTGTTGCTAAGTAGGTAAATGATCAACAATTTCCATTTAGCAACATTCCTTAAAGACCATGTAGTGTTTTTGGTAATGACGATTGGAGCTCTATAATTGTCTATTTGATCAGGGAGAACACGTAAGTTTAACACCTCACTCAAAAGATAAGAGATGATCGATAAGACACAAGTATTTTGTATCTGTCTTTACAGTTGAGAACATAAAAAACATCCCAATAGTTAAAAAAAAACACATTAAGATGTGAGTGGATGCTTAAAACAATTCTGATCACGAGTGAGACATATTAGAAAACTAATAGGTCCACTCCCCCCCATCTCCAGCTGAACTTGATGCCCTTTATCTTCAAATTGTAATTGAAGTGGCTGTGGAGATAGCACATGTATCAGTTGTAATCTTCCAAAGTCACCAAGGTTTTGCAAAGATCTTCGTGGATTGGAGAATTTCAAACATGACAGCTCTACTGAAGAAAGGAGGAAGCCTGAAAGCAGAAAACCATAGGCCAGATCTCCAAATACCACTCATTGGGTTAATGCTAGAATCCTATATTAAGGACATTGTAGCAGGGTATTTTTAAAAATAAAGTCACAATACGATCAAGAAAAGTCAACAAGGTTTTGTGAAAAGGTAATTATATTTGACAAATAAGTACCTCAGTGCCAACTGTGGATCATAAATTAAGAATGAAATGGAAGAGGGTGGGGCTCCATGTTATTGGCCAGTTTTCTCCCTTCCTCTTTCTCAAGGTGTTGATTTATGCTTGAATACAGTTGCGTGTTAACTGGCCACTTTCCAGTACCATTTGCTTAAACAGCTGTAGTTCAGGCATGACCACACAAAGTAAATGTCAGGCAGCACAATCCTAGGCCCATTCCTGTCCATACTTGATATTCAAATTGGTAGGGAGTTTTGGATAATTACATTCTGAAAGAGGATTGATTTTGTTTTTCTCTCTCCGTACCAAATTTAGGTAGTTGTTGTTTGCCTTTTCCATTGTCCCAACTGGTATTGGTAAATCAGTGAAGGTCAAAACTGAGACCTTCCCTCTCAATATGTGCTTGTGTGGGCAAGTCCATTAAAAGGTTTTTTCTACGGGTTCTGTCAATTTAATTATGTGGTATTTATAACACAGAAACAGACCATTCAGTCCATCAGATCTTTTTTACTGTTCATGTTCCACAAAAGTATTCCCCCTCCCCAAACCGCTTCACCTAACTCCATTAGAAAACCTTCAGATTGGTTTTCCTTAATTGTCTAGCTTTGATTTAACTATGTCTATGCTGTTCACCTCATTCAATCCTTGTTGTTGTGAGTTTCACATTCTAAGTAGTTGCTGGTTTATGAGATTTCAAGTCAATTCACGACTGGACTTATTTGTGATTATTTTATATTTATGCCCCCATCCCAGTTTTGAACTGTTCCACACGTGGAAACATGAACTCTGCATCTCCTGCATCAAACCCCTCATAACAATCAGAACCTCTACAGGTCACTTCATAGTCTTGTCTTTAGCCTGGTTGTGTTTTCCAGATAGTTTTGATATGGCCCTTTTCTCCCCCTTTATTCCAGTGGCTGTTTATTCTTTTCATGGTGTGGAAATGAGAACACTGTATACAATGTTCCAAGGAGGACATGTTCATTCCTATATGCAGGCTTCCAAATTTTAATTCCTGTAATTATAAAGTGGGCTTACTTGTGACAAATTGCGCAATTCTAACTAAACTATTATTACACAGTTGAACTTTAAGAACAGAGTTCCTGTACATTGGTGAGAATACTAAGCAAGCTCATATTTCAAAGGTTTAGTTGGTTACAACAAATCTCATGGAAACAATTTTGAAAATAATGCAAAAGCTATTTGAATCCCAATGCAAGAAAGAAATGTAACTTGGGTTAGGCAATAGAGAAATGCAATTCCATTTTCGGCAAAAATTATTGCAAGGCACGTTCCAACTGAGTTGACATTAATCATTATCAGACACCTCACATTTGATGCAGTTCTTGGCATGTCAATGATAATTTTGAGCAAAGCACAATTGAATTGAAACAAGTCAGTTCTATACTTGAGATTGTACTTGAAATGTGCAGAAAATGGGCCTTAAATGTTTGGAACCAAGTTGTCACACGTTTAATTTTAAACCTTGGGCTCAGCCATATAATTTGCAACTCTCTTTTTACAATTCTTTCCAGTAGGTATTGTCGTTTGTCAGAGTGCAATCCATGGAAACCAGTTCCCAATAGATTTCCTCATGCAGAGTCGTGGATAGTCAGTTTGCATTGAGACTGGTCCATGTTTCACCACATATCCATTTCCATAAGCACGAGGAAGCCTCTCACAGATTGCTATCAGAGTGCCAATATCAAGTTCGATACTGCCCTCACCAAGGTATAGATCTTGACTTTGTGCAAAACTGTAAAACAGGTCATGGTGCACCAGTATCGTGTTCTACATCTTGCCCAGTGTTTATTTCCATTGACTTCAATGTTGGAAAACCAGAAAATCTGACACTAGCAATTTCTAATTAAACCATGGCTACCTGTGTTTCCAGGACTTTGTAAAACATAGCAGCTCAAGGGAGGCAAGAGCAGATCTGAGAAGACGCTAAATGCTTTCACAGGAAGAGTACAGTGCTTCTCCATTGGACCCATTCTCAAGTGTCCTACCCATCAGACTACATCCTTCGTACATATAAAGATCATGGATTCGTCCACACCGTAATCCTCTGTGCTTGACCGCTAATTATACAAAGACTGGTCAAGTCCCAAAGACAAATGTTATTGAGATAAAAATGTACATCCTAGGGTATGGTGGACTTGTTCTTTTCCTGTCCTCGGCTCTGTCCCACTAATGTAGCCTATCCAGGCCATGTAATCTACACGCATTTTTAATTATGGATTGGACCATGATCATTTTCAATGGTCATGAACTCAAGTTGATTTTTTTTTATGTGCAGTCATTGTAGAGAAACACTTTTAGGTTACTAATATTTGCATTGAAATGATGGTCTCTGATATCTAGTTCAACAGAAATAAATAAAGCCTGAAGCTTTTCATTTTGCACTGCTCCACAGGAATTCAATTTAAGGGGTAAACCAACATTTTTTTGCATGAAACGAAAGTAGTAACTGGTTTGCAAGTGCACTTTATTATTAGAGGCATTGCTGTGGGAAATGCACCAGATTGTGATGACTGACATTTAACTGTCAGGCTTATTGGTAACTTTGAGAAGTGTCCTGATGTGTGCAAGGTGAACATCTTGGACAAAACGCATCTTTTACCAGCAACACATTCGTTCTATAATACCAAATGCTTGTAAAAATAAACAGACAATAGACAATAAGTGCAGGAGTAGGCCATTCTGCCCTTCGAGCCTGCACTACCATTCAATATGATCAAGACTGATCATCCTTAATCAGTATCCTGTTCCTGCCTTATCTTCATAACCCTTGATTCCACAATCCTTGAGAGCTCTGTCCAACTCTTTCTTAAATGAATCCAGAGACTGGGTCTCCACTGTCCTCTGGGGCAGAGCATTCCACACAGCCACCACTCTCTGGGTGAAGAAGTTTCTCCTCATCTCTGTCCTAAATGGTCTACCCCGTATTTTTAAGCTGTGTCCTCTAGATCAGCACTCACCCGTCAGCGGAAACATGTTTCCTGCCTCCAAATTGTCCAATCCTTTCATAATCTTAAATTGAACTAAAAATTAAATTCAATAAGGAATTAGCGGGCTCTTGTGGTGTAGTCACAATGTCTCTATCTTTGAGCCAGGAGGCCCAACTACTTCAAGTAACAACAAATGTAACACCTTTTCTGAACAGTTTAATTTATAAAGAAAGAAAAGAATGAACTACTATATTCCCAGAAACCATGGTGGCCATGCTTGTGGCACGAATATTGTATTGTCTGTGAAGCTGTTGAACGAACTTGAGTAGAGTTAAATCACACAGAGCTGGAAAGTTAACTTCACCCGATGATACATCTGGGAAGTAATCAATGTTCTTTGACAGTGAGGAAAAAGTTATTTGGTCCTTAAAGGAAGTAAAGAAAACGGTCAACAATTCCAATTGCTCAAAATGCTTATTTACATTGCATTACTTTGCTTGTGTGTTGGGGGGGATGTGTGCAGCATGTGAGGGAAGGATTTGGTTTTTTTGCAATCAGTATTCACGATAGAGTAAATGTTGGAAACGTGCAGTACCTGACATTGATGCATTTCGAGATTGTCTGGACAGGTCCAGCTTGCAGTTCAAGGAAAGTCTAATCATTGTTCCCAAACCATTCACCTGCCAGCCAGTCAGTTTTTGCAGTTAAGCATTTATTGAAAGCCCAGCTGCGCTTGTATCATTTCTGTCAGCCAGAATTCCCTTTGGAGTTTTATTTTGTTTGTTTTAGTTTGAATGCTGATTTTATTTGACTCTTCTGAAAAGAAATGATGATTACGTTTGGATGTTCCCTTTTCAGGCAACATCAAACATTTTGTATCTTGGAGTGCAAGTTAGATGCAGGATAAAGTTACCTCGGTTCTTCTTGAATAAACTTTAGATTAGATTAGATTAGATTAGACTCCCGATAGTGTGGAAACAGGCCCTTCGGCCCAGCAAGTCCACACCGATCCTCCGAACAGTAACCCACCCAGACCCATTTCCCTTTGACTAATACACCTAACACTACGGGCAATTTAGCATGGCCAATTCACCTGACCTGCACATCTTTGGACCGTGGGAGGAAACCGGAGCACCCGGAGGAAACCCACACAGACACGGGGAGAATGTGCTCCAAGTACATCAAAACATTTGTTTTGCATTAGTTTGAGCATTACTATTTAGATTAGATTAGATTCCCTACAGTGTGGAAACAGGCCCTTTGGCCAAACAAGTCCACACCGACCCTCTGAAGAGTAACTCACCCAGACCCATTTCTCTCTGACTAATGCACCTAACACTATGGGCAATTTAGTATTGCCAATTCACCCGACCTGCACATCTTTGGACTATGGGGGGAATCCGGAGCACCTGGAGGAAACCCACATAGACACGGGGAGAATGTGCAAACTCCACAATCACCATATTTGCTCTTGAAGGAGATTGCTAATTTAGTGTAGATTTGTGCTGTGTTCATGCCCCCTTGGTGGTTGGCACATGAGCTTGCAAAGTCACTGTATACAAGGAAGACCATCCTAGTTAATCAGGGCTAACTCTTTATTGTAGTATTGATGGAGTGCTGCATTGTCATCTTAAACTGAGGCCCTTGCCTCGATGATTGGGTGGATGTAAAAGATTACCATGCGTGATTTCAAAAGGGCATGGGAAATATCCTGGCTGACATTTATCCTTGAATGAAAACGAAAAAAAATCAGCATTGAGTTAAATAACTTTAAAGCATGAATGCTGTTCTCCACTTCAATAACACTCCTTTCCCACCCACTTTGCTCTAATTGCATGTTTACAGGGATTTGCTTGAATCAGAATTGACCTGTTTTCTATCTGTGAGTGAATCTACTATTAAAATCTATTCTGTATCTATAGATTTATGATCGTTAGCACTCCCTTTGCCTTTTGCTGTGGGTATCTGCACCAGTTGTTCCACTTGCTCCTCCTTCCCTTTTGTCAACAACAGATGATACAATACAACACAGCACAGGAACAGGCCCTTCGGCCCACCAAGCCTGCACCGATTCCTATTCCTTATTTAGACCCGCAACTTATTACTCATGTGTGGTTCCTATTCCTCCCGTTCATGTCCCTATTGAGATACGCCTTAAACGTTGCTAGCATGCCTACTTCCACCACCTCCACCGGCGGTTTCTGTCAGGCACCCACCACCCTCTTTGTGAAAAAGTTTCCCTGCAATTCTCCCCTAAACCTTTCTCCTCTCTAGCCTTGAAATTGTGCCCTCTTGTAGTTGAACTTTCTATCCTGGGAAAAAATCCTCTGACTATCCACCTTTTCTATGCTTCTCATTATCATGTAAACCTCTATCAGGTCATCCACCAGCCTCCATTTTTCCAATGAAAACAATCCCAGTTTACCCAACCTCTCCTTATAGCTAAACCCCTCCGACAAGGTAACATCCTGGTAAGCCAGGGGCAACACGGTGGCTCAGTGGTTGCCACTGCTGCCTCACAGAACCAGGGGTGCGGGTTCGATTCCAGCCTCGGGCAACTGTCTTTGTGGAGTTTGCACATTCTCCCTGTGTCTGCGTGGGTTCCCTCCAGGTGCTCCAGTTTCCTCCAACAGTCCAAAGATGTGCAGCTTAGGTGAATTGGTCATGCTAAATTGCCATTGTGTTAGGTACATTAGTGAGGGGGAATGGGTCTGGGTGGGTTACTCTTCGGAGGGTCGGTATGGACTTGTTGGGCCGAAGGGCCTGTTTCCACACTGTAGGGAATGAAATCTATATAAAACCTTCTCTATGCCCTTTTCAAAGCATCCATGATCTTCTGGTAATGTGGTGGCCAGAACTGCATGCAAATGTGGCCTAACTAAAGTTTTGTACAGTTGTAACATAACTTGCCAACTTTTATATTCGATACTCCAGCTGATGAAGGCAAGCGTGCCTTTTGACCACCTTATCCACCTGAACTGCCCTTTTCATGGAACTGTGGACCTGGAACCCCTGTATGTCAGTGCTTTAAAGGGTTGTGTCAACTTAGTGTATAATTCACACCCGAGTTTGATCTTCCAAAATGCACTCACCTTGCATTTGTCCAGATTAAACACCATGTGACATTTAGTCATGGAGTCATAGAGCTGTACAACATGGAAATAGACCCTTTGGTCCAACTATGGGCGGCACAATGGCACAGTGGTTAGCACTGCTCCCTCACAGCACCAGAGACCCGGGTTCAATTCCTGCCTCAGGCAAATGTCTGTGTGGAGTTTGCACATTCTCCCCATGGGTTTCCTCTGGGTGCTCCGGTTTCCTCCCATAGTCCAAAAAATGTGCAGGTTAGCTGAATTGGCCACTGCCTGTAGTGTTAGGTGAAGGGGTAAATGTAGGGGAATGGGTCTGGGTGGGTTGCTCTTCGGAGGGTCGGTGTGGACTTGTTGGGCCGAAGGGCCTGTTTCCACACTGTAAGTAATCCAATCTAATGTCCATGCCGACCAGATAGCCCAAATATGATCTAGTCCCATTTTCCAGTATTTGGCACAAATCCCTCTAAACCCTTCCTATTCATATACCCATCCAGATGCCTTTTAAATATTTTAATTGTACTAGCCTCCATCACTTCCTCTGGCATAAACACATTGCCCACTGCGTGAAAAAGGTGCCGCTTAGGTTCCTTTTAAGTCTTTCCCTTCTCACTTTAAACCTATGCCCTCTAGATCTGGACTCCTCCACCCCAGGGAGAAGACTTTGGCTATTCCCTTGTCCATGCCCTTCATGATTTTATAAATCTCTACAAGATTACCCCTCAGCCTCCGATGCTCCAGGGAAATTAACCCCACCCTATTCAGTTTCTCCCAATCATTCAAACCTTCTAACGCTGGGAGCGTCCTTGTTAATCTTTTCTGAACTCCTAGAAGTTTCCCAGCATCCTTCCAATTGCAGGGAGACCAGAACTGCATACAGTCTTCAAAAGTGGCCTAACCAATGTCCTGTACAGTCGCAACATGACCTCCCAACTCCTATACTCAATGCACTGACCAGTAAAGGCAAGCATACGAAATGCCTTCTTCACTATCCTATTTAACTGTGACTCAGCTTTCAAGGAACTATGAACCTGCACTCCAAGACCTCTTTGTTCAGCAACACTCCCTAGGACCTTACCATTAAGTGTATAAGTCCTGCTCTGATTTGCCTTTCTGAAATGCAGCACCTCGCATTTATCTAAATTAAACTCCATCTGCCCATTGGCCCATCTGATCAAGATTCTGTTGTACTCTGAGATAGCCTTCTTCGTTGCCCATGACACCTCCAATTTTGGTGTCATCTGCAAACTTACTAAGCATACTTCCAAAATTCACATCCAAATCATTTATATAAATGACAAAAAGCAGTGAACCCAGCGCCGACCCTTTGGCACACCACTGGTCACAAGCCTCCAGTCTGAAAAGCAACCCTTATTGATCGCTCTCTATCTTCTATCTTTGGGCCAGGTCTGTATCCAAATGGTTAGTTCTCCCTATATCCTATGTAATCTAACCTTGCTAACCAGTCTCTCATGAGGAACTTTGTTGAACGCCTTAGTAAAATCCATATTGATCATGTCCATCGCTCTGTCCTTATCAGTGTTGTGTGTTACTTCTCCAAAAAATTCAATCAATTTCGTGAGACATGAGTTCCCATGCACAAAGCCATGTTGACTATCCCTAATCAGTCCTTGCCTTTCGAAATACATGTAAATCCTACCCCTTAGGTTTCCATCCAACAATTTGCCCACCGCTGATGTCAGGCTCACCGGTCTATACTTCCCTGGTTTTGCCTTGTCACATTTCTTAAATTGTGGCATCACGTTAGCCATTTCTCTGCCCAAACCAGCAAACTACCTGTATCTCACTGTATTCTTTAACAATCATCCTCTCTATCTGCAACTCTGCCAATTTTGGTGTCATCCACAAACTTACTAATTAGACCATTTACGTTTTCCTCCAGACCATTCACACATATATTCCAAACAACAAACGTCCCAGCATGGATCACTGTAGAACAGTAGAAGTTACAGATCTCGATTCCAAAGACCACCTTCCCACCATTTCTGTCCTTCCCGACACTGGACTTGATCTCTCTCCCCACACTGGGCTCGATCTCTCCCACACTGGGCTCAATCTCTCTCTCCCACTCTGGGCTTGATCTCACCCCCACACTGGGCTCAATCTCTCCCACACTGGGCTCGATCAGTAGAAGTTACAGATCTCGATTCCAAAGACCACCTTCCCACCATTTCTGTCCTTCCCGACACTGGACTTGATCTCTCTCTCCCACTCTGGGCTTGATCTCACCCCCACACTGGGCTCGATCTCTACCTCCCACACTGGGCTCGATCTCTACCTCCCACAATGGACTCCATCTCTATCTCCCCACACTGTGCTCGATCTCTCTCTGTCCAGTACTGGGCTCAATCTGTCTCCAGTACTGGGCTCGATCTCTCTCTCCCCACACTGGACTCGATTTCCCTCTCTCAAATTGGGCTCGATCTCTCTCTCCCACATTGGTCTCAATCTCTCTTTCCTACTCTGAGCTCAATCTCTATCTCCCTCACTGGGCTCGATCTCTCTCTCTCTCTCTCTCTCTCTCTCTCACACGCTTGGATCAATCACTCTCTCCCACTCTGTCCTCAATTTCCATCTCCCTCACAGGTCTCCCTCACAGGACTCGTGCCTATCTCCTAAACTGGGCTCAATCTCTCTGTCTCACACTGGACCTGAGCTCTATCTCCCACATTGGACCTGAGCTCTATCTCCCACACTGGGCTCGATCTCTATCTTCCACATTGGTCTCAATCTCTCTCCCATTCTGGACTCGATCTCTCTCTCCCCCACACTGGGCTCGATCTCTCTCTCCCACATGGGGCTCAGTCTCTCGTTCTTCCACACTTGGCTCAATATCTCTCTCCCACACTGGGCTCAATCTCCCCTTCTCCCACACTGGGCTTGATTTCTCTCTCCCACACTGGGCTCGATGTCTATCTCCTAAACACGGCCTGATCTCTGTCCTGCACTGGACTCGATGTTCCTTTCCCACACTTGGCTCTCTCTCTCCCTCCCATGCTGGGCCCGATCTCTATCTCTCACACTGGGCTCGATCTCTCTTCCCCACATTGGGCTCTCTCTCTCCCTCCCATGCTGGAGTTGATCTCTATCTCTCACAATCGGCTCGATCTCTACCTCCCACATTGGTCTCGATCTCTATCTCCCACACTGTGCTCAATCTCTCTGTCCCACATGGGGCTCAGTCTGTCTCTCTCTCACATTGGACTTGATCTCTATCTCCCAAGCAGTGCTCGATCTCTCTCCACAGTAGTGGGCTCAATCTCTCTCCCCGCACTAGGCTCTATCTCTCTCTCCCCATACTGGGCTCAATATCAATCTCCCATGCTAGGATCGATGTCTCCCTCACCGGCTCGATCTCTCACCCACGTTAGGCTCAATCCCTCCCAGATTGCGCTAGATCTCTGCCTCTCCCACACTGGGATCAATCTCTCTTTCATATTGTACTCGATCTCTATCTCCCACACTGGGCTCGATCTCTCTTTCCCACATTTGGCCTGATCTCTCCCTCCCTCACTGGGCTCGATCTCTGTCCTGCACTGGGCTTGATGTCCATCTGTAAACTCGGCTCGATCTCTCTCTCCCACACTGGGTTCAATCTCTCTCCCACACTGGGCTCAATCTCTCTCCCACATTGGTCTCAATCTCTCTCTCCCACACTGAGTTCAATCTCTTTCTCCCACATGGGGCTCAGTCTCTCTCTCCCACACTTGGCTCGATCTCTCTCTCCCGTGCTGGGCTCGATGTCTATCTCCTAAACTCGGCTCAATCTCTCTCTTTCACACTGTCCTCGATCTCTATCTCTAACAGTTGGCTCAATCTCTATCTCCTACACTGGGCTCGATCTCTCTCTCCCCACACTGGGCTTGATCTCGCACGCCCACACTGGACTCAATCTCTCTCTCTCCCACACTGGGCTCGATCTCTCTCCCACATTGGGCTCAATCTCTCTCTCCCTCTCCCACACTGGGCTCGATCTCTCTCTCCCACATGGGGCTAAGTGTCTCTCTCCCACACTGGGCCTGATCTCTGTCTCCCACACTGGACTCGATCTCTCTCCTGCATTGGGCTCAATCTCTCTCTCTCTCCCACACTGGTCTTGATATCTCTCTCCCACACTGGGCCCGATCCCTATATCCCACACTGGGCCTGATCCCTATATCCCACACTGGGCCTGATCTCTGTCTCCCACACTGGACTCGATCTCTCTCCTGCATTGGGCTCAATCTCTCTCTCTCTCCCACACTGGGCTCGATCTCTATATCCCATATGGGGCTAAGTGTCTCTCTCCCACACTTAGCTCGATATCTCTCTCCCACACTTGGCTTGATCACTTTCTCCCACACTGGGTTCGATTCCTACCTCTCACACTGGACTCCATTTCTATTTTCCAAACTGTGCTCGATCTGTCTCTCCAGTATTGGGCTCAATCTCTCTCCCACACTGGGATCAATCTGTCTCTCCCACAATGGGTTCAATCTCTCTCTCCCATAATGGGTTCGATCTCTCTCTCTCCCACACTGGGCTTGATCTTTCTCTCCTGTGCTGAGCTCGATCTTTCCGTTCTCGCACTGGGCTCGGTCTCTTTCTCTCTCTCTTCAATCTGGGTACAATCACTCTCTCCCACATTGGGCTTAATCTCTCTCTCCCACAATCGGCTCGATATCAATCTCCCACATTTGGCTCAAACTCTCTCCCACACTGGACTCGATCTCTCTCTCCCACATTATGCTCGATCTCTCTCTCCCACATTGGGCTTGATATCGATCTCTCTTTCACACTGAGCTCGATCTCTGTCTCTCCCACACTGTCCTCGATCTCTCTCTCCCACATTGGGCTTGATATCGATCTCTCCTACCACACAGGGCTCGCTCTTTCTCCCACACTGTACTCGATGTCCCTCTCCCACACCAGGCTTGATCTCTGTCTCCCACTCTCGCTCAATCTCTCTCTTCCACACTGGGCTTGATCCCTCGATCCCTGTGTCTGCATGCTGCCATGTCAACTCTGTGTGCCATCTGGGCTCAGCAGAGTCCCCCTGTGGTGCTGCCCCAGGTGCCCAGCTGTTTCCACTGTGCTGCTGTCCACCAGAGCTCTGCCCGGTGTACCACCTTCCCCGTGGCTGTCCCTCACTACCCTCACTCTGGGTACCACCCCTCCAGCCACTAAGTTTGCTGCCACTGCCTCTATAAATGTGCTTCTGCAGAAAGTCAGTAGAGAAAAAAACACCAACAAAACAAAATAAAATAAAGAAAAAAGTAACAAAGAAAGAAAGAAAACTGATTGGAGTGGATGATCTCCAGCATAGGAGCCCTACTCCGTTGCCATCTTGTTAGCCTCATGGATTGTGTTGAGCAGTCTGTATTGGCACAACAATGTCATTTGTCATTTCAGTCCATTTTCACATCGGATGCGCCTTTTAATGGGGATGGGTTTTCCTGCACCATTGCTACCACCTGACAGCAGCTACCTCAGCAGAGTGAACTCTGATTTTGGTCTGTTCTGGTCTGGATAGTTTCAACTCTGCAGGAGCTAAGATAGAGTCACAGAGGTGTACAGCATGGAAACAGACCCTTCGGTCCAACCCGTCCATGCTGACCAGATATCCCAACCCAATTTACTCTCACCTGCCAGCACCCGGCCCATATCCCTCCAAACCCTTCCTATTCATATACCCATCCAAATGCCTCTTAAATGTTGCAATTCTACCAGCCTCCACCACATCCTCTGGCAGCTCATTCCATACACGTCCACCCTCTGCATGAAAGAGTTGATCCTTGTAAATCTTTTCTGAACCCTTTCAAGTTTCACAACATCTTTCCGATAGGAAGGAGACCAGAATTGCATGCAATACTCAAACAGTGGCCTAACCAATGTCCTGTACAGCCGCAACATGACCTTCCAACTCCTGTACTCAATACTCTGACCAATAAAGGAAAGCATACCAAATGCCTTCTTCACTATCCTAACTACCTGCGACTCCACTTTCAAGGAGCTATGAACCTGCATCCAAGGTCTCTTTTTTTCAGCAACACTCCCTGGGACCTTACCATTAAGTGTATAAGTCCTGCTAAGATTTGCTTTCCCAAAATGCAGCACCTCGCATTTATCTGATGTGGATCCTTGCTGTGCAAGAGCCTTGAGGTTAGTTCAAGTTGAAAAGTGTGGCACTGGAAAAGCACAGCAGGGCAGGCAGCATCCGAGGAGCAGGAGAGTTGCTCCCAATATTCCACCAGGAAGTTACCTTCTCATGGTTTATCGGCCAGTATCTCTTATGCATTTCAGTTAGTCCCTCAATGAACCTTCCCAAATTGAATTTCATGTTTTCATGTTCATTGTTTGTGAAATAATGTTCCAAAGAAGCAAGCATTGAACAGGCCCAGTTGCTTTAGGCTACCGCACTGACTTCTTAAGCAGATGTCTGAACATTTTTGTCCGGAGGCAACCTGCCACTCCCAATATGCCTGTTTCTAATTGGAACAAGTTTCTACAGTTCTAAGCATGGCTACTATTAAGTAGAGCAAAGGTTTTCCTGTAATTTTAACACACCTTCACTGATTGAACTCATAAATGCACCAAAACGAAATGTGTACCTGATAAAGAGGACTATTCTAAGGTCTTTTGCTAATCGAGACTCTTAAAATAAACATTTTTACCATGTCAAATGGCTCATTGCTGAATTATAATGTTTGATAGATGACAATAAATATGCAATCATAAACTCTACATTGAGCCAGTTCTGTGTTTTGCAACTTTTTCACACAGGACTATTGCAATGAACTGCCAGAGGAAGTATTAGCAGTAGGTACAATTACAGCAATGAAAATACGCTTGGACAGGTACACGAATAGGAAAGGTTTAGAGGGATATAGTCAAATGGGGCAAGTTCTGTTTGGGGTACCTGTTCGGCATGGACGAGTTGGACTGAAGGTCTGTTTCTGTGCTGTGTGACTATGGCTCTATGACATAAACCATCGAACCTAATTCCACCATCTGCTTACTTCTTGTGGTCCTTAATATCATACAATAGCTGTAAAACATTTTGGTACAACTATCTTATGACCATGATAGGTATCATTTAAATGTTATTTCATTTTCTTTTCTTTCTTGAAATTAAAACTATACTTTCTGAAATCCAATTCAAAAAGCAGAATTCTGTGGCCAGTAGAAATCTGAAATAGAGATAGAAAATTCCAGAAATGTGCAGCAGGCCATGGCAACTCCCCCACACCCTGCTTCAAACCTCTGGGATTTCTCACCTGTCTCCGTTCTTATAAGAGGTTACAAACCTGAAACCTTAACTCCTGTTGCAATCTGTAAAGATGCAGCTACACCAGCTGAATATTTCCAGCATTTGATAATACTGTACCTCAATTATCATGTCCTAAAGCAATGCAAATACATTGAATTACTTTGAAATGCATCTAATCTTGCTGTGTGGGTGAACGGGATTTACAAAGTTCCAAACCAGAAAAAAAAGGGACAGAGTTTGATTAGATTGCCTACAGTGTGGAAACAGGCCCTTCAGCCCAAAAAGTCCACATCGACCCTCTGAAGAGTAACCTACCCAGACCCATTTCCCTCTGACTAACGCACCTAACACTATGGGCAATTTAACATGGCCGTTTCACCTGACCCACACATCTTTGGACTGTGGAAGGAAACCGGAGTACCCAGAGGAAACCCATGCAGACACAGGGAGAATGTGCAAACTCCACACAGACAGTCACCCAAGGCTGAAATCAAACCTGGGACCTGGGTGCTATGAGGCAGCAGTGCTAGCCACTGAGGTGTGTTGGTGCAAGTTTGTTGGTGCAAGTGGGAAAGCTGTCCAGGATATCAGTGGAATATCCTATACTTCTTTAGACACTAGCATGAAGTTCTCAGTATCAAAAAGATTTGGCACCTTATATCCGAAGGACAACAGCTCTGTTCAGTGCAACATTGTACATATAAATGACAGCATAGGATATGTGCTGATCTCCTGGAATGGTGCCTTAAATAACCACAATCAGAGATATCCTAGGCTGACACAGCAATTACTTGGATTTGATTCCAGCCTTGGGCACCTGTATGTGTGATGTTTGCACAGTCTCTCCGTGTGTGTGGGTTTCCTCTGGGTACTCTGGTTTCATCCCAGAGTCCAAAGATGTGCAGGTCAGGTGGATTGGCCATGCTAAGTTCCCCCATACTGTCCAGGGATGTGCAGGCTAGGTGGATTAGCTACAGGAAAATGCAGGGCGATGGGCTGGGTCTGGGTGAGATGCTCTTCGGAGGGTTGGTGTAGAGTTGATGGGCCAAATGACCTGCTTCCACACTGTAGGGATTCTTTGATTCAATTTTTACAAAGTGAAAACTGAGCAAGGATTTGGAAGGACGATTACAAATGTACACAAAGAGAGTGGTCACTCCACATCATGACAGGCAGGCAAGAAAGCATGTAAAGATAGCAGGAGAGAGGGTGACCATTCATCAGAAAGAAACGAGACAGCAAGTCCAGGAAACCCAGGTCTTCTTGGAGCTGTAGAACAGGTTGATATCTATTTAGTAAGCAACCCAACTGAGTCAGGGATGGATAACTCGAGGGAGAACCACAGGACCATGGTGCACAAGGCCACACTGGGAAAAGAGAGGGAGGCTGGTGGGCAGATTGGAAAGGTGGGTAACTTACTAGGTTGAAAGATCGACAATCTCATTTGCAGCCAATTTGGTGAGTCCTGTATGGTTTGTTGCCACTTGTCTCATATGGAGCAGCTGGATAAAAGTCTAGAAAGGGACAGTGAACAGCCAGTGGTTGTGGTTGTTGTGGAACCAAAGACATAAGGAGGGACAGCTTGGACGACATTCAGGATCAGTTTCAGGAGTTAGGGAGCAGGTTGAAATACAGGACCTCAGGACAGTAATCTCAAAAATGCTCTCTATGCCACAGGCTTAGCCACTTAGACAAAGATCGGGGAGACATAACTACCTAGATGAGAGATTGTCCCCGAAATGTGCTGATGTGTTGAACAAAAACCATGAGTTATAGTTCATAGTGGAGTGTGGACCATCTGACTCTGTAGGAAAATTGCTATCAAAGAAGATACAGATAGTTTATTGTCTTCAGCCATTCATGAATTTATTAATGTAAGCCCACTCAACCTGAGAGTGTTGTGAATTTTGTAAGGCAAGTAAATCATCAGCAACTCACCAAGCCATGTCGACAGCATCTTCCAATCTTGTCAGCTCGTCCAAGAAGAGAATCAAGTCACTACCACCTTCAAGTTCCCCTCCAAGTCCCTCACTCTCTTGGCTTGGCAATATGTCGCCATTCTTTCGATGTTGCTGGGTTAGAATCCCAGAACACCTTCCTTAGGGCATTGTGCCTGCGGCACATGGAGTGCTGTGTTTCAAGAAGGCAGCTCACCACCACCTTCTCAAGAGCAACTAAGGATGAGCAATAATGCATGTCCAGCTAATGAGGCCCACATCCCAACAGCAAAATAAAAAAAATCCTTGGAATAGTCAATTGTGAAACCCACATACATGGCACTTGAAAGGACTTGTGAACCAATTTGTATCTGTCCTGCTATTCCTGAAGACATGCACTATCTCTGATAGTGAAAGCTCCTGCCCAGCATTGCTGTCCCACCTCAGGGAGTGTGTAATGCTGACTGGGCATTGTCTGGAGTTATGTCCTTGGGTCTTGCTCAAATTGTTCGGCTGAAATTGTGTTTATTCTATTCAAATCGTAACTTCCAAGGCTTACTGAACAACGTGTGAATTCATAGAGGAAGTGTTTATTGTTCCAAGGTTGACCTTTTTTCTCTTTATTTTTAATGTATGAGAGTTCGCTGGCTGCTCCTGGAAGTTCTTTTTAGGGAACAACATTTATTGTATATTCTGGATCAGATTTATCACTAAGGTTCCTTTGGAAAAGTGAGATAGCATCTTGAGTTTGTGAGTGCTGCTCAACTGTAGGTCCCTACCCAGTCCAAGGTTCTATCTCCCTAGTTTCTGAGCTTTCAGGTTGCAAGTCAACTGTGATTTCTTCCCAATGATCCTCTGAATGCAGCTGCCATAGAGTCGTACACGATTGCTGAGTGGTTAGCACTGCTGCGTCACAGCGCCACAACCCATGTTCAATTCCAGCCTCAGGTGACTATCTGTCTGGGACTTGCATGCTCTCCCTGTGTCTGTCTGGGTGCTCTAGTTTCCTCCCATACTCCAAAGATGTGCAGGCCAGGTGAATTCGCCATGCTAAATTGCCCGTAGGGTATTATTTGGGGGCAAATGTTGGGTCTGGACAGTTTGTCCTTTGGGGGGTCGATGTGGACTTGTTGGGCAGAGGGGCCTGTTTCCACACTGTAGGGATTCTAACTCATACAGCATGGAGACAGGCCCTTCTGCCCAGGCTGTCAATGCTGACCAGGTTACCTCAATTAAACTAATCCCATTTGTGTGCATATCCCTCTCAACCTTTTCTATTCATGTACCTGTCAAATGTCTTTTAAATATTGCAATTGCATTTGACTCTACCACTTCCTCTGGCATCTCATTCTATACACGCACCATCCTCTGCGTGAAAAAAATACCCCTCAGGTCCCCTTTAAATCTTTCCCCTTTCACCATAAATCTATGCCCTCTACTTCAATAACATTGTAGGAATTAATGAAGGATTTGCTCGGATTTGGCTTCTGTGTGGCTCATTCTTTTGGGGTGCTGGAAGTTAATGCCTTGAGATTGTACATTTTCAAACATCTGCTAGTCTGCACTCATTTTATAAAGGGTGAAATCTTGCATTAACACAGCACCTCATCATATCTCTCAGGGGAAAAGCTTTTGTGTAATACCTCTCAAAATCTCAGGAAATCTGAAACCATTTCCTTTCCCATTTTTTTTAAGTGTATTAACTGTGGCAATCTGGGATAGTGTCAAGCTTCCACCAACAAGATTATAAAAAAATAACCATGACAAATGGGTAAATTCAATCAAGTATGTGCTCCAGAATTGTGTCATGGAGTCTTTTATATCTATCGGAAAGGGAAGACAGGGACAAAAATTAACATCTCATCCGAAACGCGGTAGTTCTGACAGTGTGGCAGGCTCTCAGAACTGCATTACAGTCTAGATTTTGTGTTCAAATACCTGGAATGGGTATTGAACCCTCAATCTTCTGACTCAGAGGTTGGGTTGATCCTAATCAAAGCACAGTGGACACCAAAAAGATCCGCAATGCAATGTAATTCTCAATCCAGTCATGCAAATTAATATCTTTTTGGGTTTGGAAGGGGGCTCTAGAGCTGAACTATACATGCTGACTGAAGAGATCAGATATCTCTATTTATATCAACTTATGCATGTCTACTTCCATCCTTGCACATCAAAAAATAGATGGTGCTATGCCAGTAACTTTCCAAAGCAGTTTGTCATCATTCTATAAACTGAACATTGATTCCATCAGCCATTTAACAAATTATAAGCATTAAGTCAGCTTCATTAATTTTTCAGTACGCAATATATTTCCAGTCTGTGTAATCTGGTACAGACAGACCGTTTTTGTCTCTCAAATCCCCTGTACAAAAGGGTGAAGACAGCAGGCTTTAGAGACCAATGGCTATCACCCTGAATTTGGTTCAGTTCCTGCTTGCCAGTTTCAGAATGTCATTACCAGACAGATTCCCAAATTAGCCACTAGGCTGGGATTTACAGGAACCCTTTGTCTGGAACTGTCTGTGGTATGAGGGGAAGAATTTTCTTGTCACACAGTGTGTTCATCGGGGACTGATGGGTGTTTAGAAGGAAGCATTTCTAGTCTAGCTCACAAATGCTGGCTTCTGATGATCAGTGATGTGAATACGATGATCTAATACCCTTTCATTATAGTCCCACATCTGCAATCTGTGCCAAGAATGTAACAGCAACAAGTTGCCAGAGCCACGCTATGTTTTTTTAAAAATTTGTTTTTGGGATGTGAGTGTCGTTGGCAGGGCCAGCAATGATTGCCCACTCCAATTTGACATTGAGAAGGTAGTGGTGAGCTGTCTTCTTGTACTACTGTAATCTGTATGGTGTAGGAGCATCTACAATGCTGTGAGAGAGGAAGTTCTCAGTTTGTGACCTGGCAACAGCAAAGGAATATTGATACGTTTCCAAGCCAGGATGGTGTGGAAGGGAACTTGTCGGTGCTGGTTTTCCTAGTGTATCTACTAATCTTCTCCTTCTTATTGAGGTCACGTCCCGCCACTGTCAAAGGGGCCTTGCTAAGTTTGTGGAATGCATCCTGTATATGGTGCACACTCTGCTGCTGTGTGTCAGTAATGGAGGAAATGATGTTGAACGTGGTAGATGGGGTGCTGATCATGTGTTTGCTTTTCCTGGAGTAGAGAGGAGACTAGCTGAGTAAACAGTTGTTCCTTTTTGGGGGTCTTAACTTGAGTTTTTGGAGTCTTATCTCATGTTCAAGTGTTATCATTGAAGAAGGCCATCAAGTTACAATCGTAAAATAATGCAGTATACAACCTGTCATGCTGTTATACGATAAGTCTCAGGCCCCTCCTCTATCTTTTTAAAAGTATACCTCCACGTCTGTTTTTGAAAATTACCCATTTCTCTCCCTCTGCTCGTTTTACAACCAATGGATTCCAAATCGTGACCGTTGGTGCTCACTGAGTTTGTAAAAAAGGTGAATGCAGTTGTGAAGAATGAAAGAAGCATCATTCTCTATGTCTGAATGTTGTAGGAAAAGAATGTGATTTATATAACCTGTCCAGAATGCCGCTCAGCTATATGTAGTATCTGGAATCAATAATTCATTTGTAATACTGAAAAGTAAGTATTGGATGTTTCACTTTCAGCTGAATCATTGAGCAGCTCCTGCCTAGTGCGGTATGAGGCGAACAGATTTGAGAAAGCCTCAAATTCACTTCATGCTTTCTGCTAAACTAGTTGATCTCAGCTGGGTTGGTCATTGGCATGGGAATATCTTTGGGTGAGTAAGGAATAAAGCAGCCAGGATTCCTAACTCCTATAGTGTTGGCACACGTGTTGAAGAATGTCAGATGTGACCAGTCTCAGCTGTGACATTCCTCATGTTGGGAGACTGTTTCCATTTGGCTTTCATTTGAAGGATAGCTGCTTGACCTCAATACTTGAGAGTTGCTGATGCTGAAAGAGCCACAATCCAGTTAGACTCCATGGTTTTATCAGAGGAATTATCTGGTGTGGGGGTGAGTATTCCCCTCACTTCACTCTACACAATTTTTTCCTGGAGGGTGTTGGAGGCTGAGGGGTGACCTTCTAGAGGTTTTATAAAGTCATGAGGAGCATGGATAGGGTGACTAGTCAGGGTCTTTTTTCCCAGTGTGAGGGAGTCCAAAACTAGATGGCACTGGTTTAAGATGAGAGGGGAAAGATTTAAAAAGGACCTGATAGGTAACTTTTTCACGCGGTGGGTGGTGTGTGTGGGGAATGAGGTGGTGGAGGCAAGAATAAATACAACATTTAAAAGGCATCTGGATGGGTACTTGAATAGGAAGGGTTTATAGGGATATGGATCAAGAGCTGGCAAATGGGAGTTGATCAGTTCAGGAAAACTGTCAGCATGGACAGTTTGGATTGAAGGCCTGTTTCCGTATAACTCCATGACTGTATGTCACAGCATACAAGGATTATACAGCATAATTAGTGTGGAGTGTACTGCAAAGCCACTCTCCCAGACTGATCCAAGCTTCAGAACCTAACATTTCACCAGACTCATTGTCTGCTGTATGATAACCTTAGTTGAAGAAAGAGCTGCAAAGTATTTGAACTTTGCTGCATTTAGAACGTTGCATAACCGAGCCATCGGACATGCTCACAGAGGTGGCCCTTGTTTCCCAGCAACCTACCGTGAAAGACTTTTGAAATTAAGCAGGAATATGAGAGCTCTCAAGGATTGAGGCATCATGGCTACTCACACGGTATGGGCATAGAAGTCTGAGATATGGTACCAGTGATCACACGCAGCTTGCACGTTGATAATGTTTTGAGCCTGGTATGATTTTTTTTCAGAACTGTGTAACAACAATCTTTCTTCCCAAGGAAAATCTCATAATGGAACAAGTTGCAAAAGAAATGGTCAAGGCCCCATCAGTTCAAATCTCATTTTTAAGTTAATTCTATTTAAATGTTTTAATTACAAGGATTACTGATTCAGCATGTCGTAAAGCGTTTATCTTGCCCTGCACTTATAAATATTGGAGAAGATAGATATTAATGTGTGATTCAAGCACAGCCAAAGCAGAATCGTTTTTCTGATATGGATACTCGTACATTTTTAGTTTGATGGCAATATGTTGACAAGTGAATCCATTGAACGTTCCAACATAGAGACAGGCCCAGCTCTGACCAAGCATAGCAGGTCAGGCAGCATCCGAGGAGCAGGAGAATCGACGTTTCAGGCTCTGGCCCAAAACATTAATTCTCCTGCTCCTCAGATGCTACCTGACCTGCTGTGCTTTTCCAGCAACACACTCTCGACTCTGATCTCCAGTATCTGCAGACCTCACTTTCTCCCAGCTCTGACCAAGTCTCACGCTATGGCTTGCTTAGAGTTAAAAGCAACTATTCAATTCCTGAACTTTTCCATTGTTAATCCAAGGACATAGATTGTTTTTCCAAACTCGGTTTGTAAAGCAATGCCATTCTGTCCTTTGCCAATATTTGGTTACTGAGTTGGACGACGAGTTAATGCCCTTTTATCCTTGAAATTTCATGAGAAATCGCATCCTGAATTTTCAGCTTTTATACTATTAGATTCACAGATAAATACCAGCATTTTCGTTTGAAAATAAAATGAAAAAGAGTTGTTCCTCCTGTTCCCTTTGAAATGTTTCCTCACCTCCTTTCCTGAAATGCCTCATTGGCTGAGATCCATTCCCATGAGCACCAGCTGCCCCTGTGTCTCCTCACTTATTTTCTCAACCTTGTTAGTTCGTGTCATGTGACGGACAGATGGGGAGTCCGTGTCAAAGAAAATAAGTAGCAGTGCAAAGATAAAGACGTCATTGGACAACATCAAGATGTCTGTTCTTGTTCTTCTGGGTAAATGATTCACGATCATTCTGATTCACGATGAGGAAACAGTGTCAAGTATTTGGCAGCAGCAAACACTGTCTGGCTTGAGTGTGGTAAAGTGCAATTATCTAGTCTCCTGTGGCTGTTTGTTTTACCTGGCTATCCACACACAAGTTAGGATCAGAATTGTTGTTTTTACAGGAAAGGGACTTTCTGACAATAAGCATTAGAAATATGTCCAGCTCTTCAATCAAGTGTATTTTTTCTCCAACACCTCTTTCTGCACTGCACAACATCCCTGGTGAAATGGATAGCTTACCTCTGCAATTGTCACTCGTCAATAGGTGTGAAAGCTCTGCAGTGAAATCTCTTTGTTTTCCCGTGTTGTGCAGAGAATTATTTGCCTTTTTGTCAGAAACTATAAGTATCTCCTCATGTAGCTACTTTATGTTATAAATGAACCTTGCTAGCGGCTAGTATGGTCAGAGCATTGAGCAATGATGATATTGCCTTACCAACATCACTTGGAAAATGATTCTCTGGTCATGAAGGGGAGACAATGGTCTAGTTGTATTATTGCTGGACAGTTCATCCAGGGACCCAGAAAATGTTCTGAGGACCCAGGTTCAAATCCTGACACAGTAGATGGTGGAATTTGAATTCAATACATATCTGGAATTAAGAGTCTAATAATGACCATGAATCCATTGCTGGAAAAACCCATCTGGTTCACTATTGTCATTTAGGGAAGGAAACTGCTATCTTTGCCTGGTCTGGCTTACATGTGACTCTAGACCCTCAGCAATGTGGTTGATGCTTAACTGCCATCTAGCAGTTCATGCCAATAAACACTGGCCAGCCAGTGGTACCCACAACTTGTGAATTAATTAAAAAACAAATGTATCTCAGTGCTATCTGTGGGACCATGCTATGTGCAATTTGCCAATCTCATTTCCTACATTACAGTAGGGACTAAACCTTTGTACTTGTATTTTTACATAGAAACGTATGGCTTTGTGCATGGGAAATCATGCCTCACAAACTTGATTGAGTTTTTTGAAGAAGTAACAAAGAAGATTGATGAGGGCAGAGCAGTAGATGTGATCTACATAGACTTCAATAAGGCGTTCGACAAGGTTCCCCATGGGAGACTGATTAGCAAGATGTCTGCTAATCTTATTTAGAAAATGCTCAGTTGACTTGTACTGTTTAACACTGGATTCTGCATTAAAGTTTCTGTGAGCTGACTGCAAACTGTAAGCATACCCAGGAAGAGGCACAGTGGTTAACACTGCTACCTTACAGTGCTAGAGAACTGGGTTCAATTCCACCACAGGCGAGTTTGTGTGGGTTTCCTCCGACAGTCCAAACATGCTTTCTTTTATTGGTCAGAGCGTTGAGTACAGGATTTGGGAGGTCATGTTGCAGTTGTACAGGACATTGGTTAGGCCACTGTTGGAATATTGCATGCAATTCTGGTCTCCTTCCTATCGGAAAGATGTTGTGAAACTTGAAAGGATTCAGAAAAGACTTACAAGGATGTTGCCAGGGTTGGAGGATCTGAGCTGCAGGGAGAGGCTGAACAGGCTGGGGCTGTTTTCCCTGCAGCGTCGGAGGCTGAGGGGTGACCTTACAAAATTATGAGGGCATGGATAGGATAAATAGACAAAGTCTTTTCCCTGGGTCGGGGAGTCCAGAACTAGAGGGCATAGGTTTAGAGTCAGAGGGAAAAGAGACCTAAGGAGCAACTTTTTCATGCAGAGGGTGGTACGCGTATGGAATGAGCTGCTAGAGGATGTGGTGGAGAGTGGTACAATTGCAATATTTAAGAGGCATTTGGATGGGTTTATGAATAGGAAGAGTTTGGAGGGATATGGGCCAGGTGCTGGCAAGTGGGACTAGATTGGGTTGGGATATCTGGTCGGCATGGACGGGTTGGACCGAAGGGTCTGTTTCCATGTTATACATCTCTATGACTCTATGACTCTATGACACAGAAACAGGCTATTTGACCGAAACAGTCCGGGGTGGTGGTCATGCTCCACTCAACCTTCTCTCTGTCTTTCCACCAATTCTATCATATAATTGACTATTCCTTTTTACCTCAGACGTTTATCCAGGTTCACTTTAAATGCATCTGTTAGTCACCTGAGTTACTCCTTATAATAGCAAATTCCACTTTCTCAGTACTTTCTGTGTAATACATTCCCTGTTTCATGTTTCAGTGACTTCTGTAATGATGGATTCCACAAGTAGTTACTTCAGAAGAGGTAATACCCTTCCTTTGTCCACTGTATGGTGTCATTAGTGATTTTAAAGATATCTGAGGTCACTCTCAACCTTCTTTATTCAAGGGAGAAGAGCTAGGTCTAACTTTTCAGTTCTGATTCCATCCTTGTAAATCTTTTTGCCTTCCTTTAAAATGTTCCAATTTTTTTACATTAATAAGAACAGAAATCCAAATGTTGTCGTAGAGTCATAGATGTACAGCACAGAAACAGGACCTTTGGTTCAACTTGTCTATGCTGACCAGACACCCTAACCTAATCTAGTCCCATTTGCCAGCACTTGGCCCAGATCCCTGTAAACACCTCCTATTCATTTCCCATCTAGATGCCTTTCCAATCAGAATATAATACATAATCCGTATATAACAGAAAACTTTCAATTCTATATTTTCAACAAACTGTTTTTCTGTACCATTTTGTTTTCACTCTCTTTCTTTAAAATAGATGGTGGGAAAATATTTGCAATTAATTTTATCCAACACATGTATGCTTATTTCACCAATTTGTCTTGTCCTCCTGAAGACCGTTACTACCCTTCTCATTCTTAACTACTGGTCTACTGATTTTGAAATATTGCCTTGTGTATGTGAGGCCAGACCATTAATGTGCATCAGAAAGGGCAGTGGTCTTTATACTGATTCCTGAGGAACATCGAAACAAAACAAAGAACTGTGATTGCTGGAGATCAGAAATGAAAACCTCAGGTGAAGAGTCACTGGACATGAAGCATTAACTCTGTTTCTTTCTGCGCTGAAGCTGCCAGATGTGTTGAGTTTCTCCAGCAATTTCTGTCTTCGTTCCTGAGGACCATCACTGTACAGCTCCATTCACCCAACTGGAAAAGCAATCATTTGTTAGTTGGCAAGCATTTTGAAATGTCTTGAGACCACCAAAGATAGAAATTTTCTTTTTGACATTTTTTGGTGCAAACCTTTTCAGCAAATTTTTCTTTTCTACTTTTTGACATGGTGTTAGCATTTAGTAAAACTGACAAAATTGCTTCTTTTTAAAAAAATCTCAGTAATATGTGCGGGCATTGTTGGTTCAGCCAGTATTTATTTCCCATCCTGATTTGCCTTTCCAAAGGCGGTGGTGAGCTGCCTTCTTATTTTTCATAAATATTTTTATTGAAAAAAGAATTTGAATTTTTTACAAAATTATAAAATTACTACAAAATCGTATAATAATCTTATAGCATAACAGCAATAACAATAAATGAACTACTACTCTACTCCACAAACAGTTTAAAAGGAAAACAAGATTTTAAAAAAAACTACCCATACTGCAATGCAATAAATAATTAAACAAAATAAATCAAATTGGGTTGAACCAAGGTAAATTAAATTAGATTAAATTACAACACTCAGCGCAAGGCATACCCGTATTTATTTGGGATTCTTCCTCTCAGGGGCCTCCAGCCTGCCAGACACAGTCCCCACGGCTGCACAAAGGCCTTAATCAATATAGTTTCTGGATTAGTGGTGCTGGAAGAGCACAGCAGTTCAGGCAGCATCCAAGAAGCTCCGCTAATCCAGCACCATTAATCCAGAATCTGCAGTCATTGTTTTTACCTCGTTAATCAATATAGTTGGTAAGTCTGTGTTTATGTAGTTCAAAAAGGGCCACTACGTTCTATTTAAAAAATTTATTTTCTAATGCACCATACTTGTAAGGAAGTCTCGGGGGATATGCAGCATAACTAACCTACGACACCCTGAAATTCCTGGGGGATTTTCCGATATCAGGCTCATCAGAATGTTCAATACCTTCCTTTGCGCATCTAAAGAAGCCCGATTCAGCAAACCCAAGAGGAGGAACACCGGATCTATCTTGACCTTGGTTCCCAAGACCCCTTCTAAAACACTCGCTATAGTGCTCCAATACCTATGAAGCTTGTGGCATGACCACAAGCAATGTGTAAGAGGACCAATAACTGTCTTATATTTGGGACACATTGGACACACGCTCCTTATTTAAATTTCGCAAGCCTCTCCGGTGCCAAATAAGCCCTGGGAAGGACCTTCAGTTTCATAGCCTGTGTCCCATTACAAATTGAAATCTTCCTCACATTCTCCCAAATATCCTCCCATGCCTCTGATGAGATTTTCACCCTCAATTCCTGGGTCCAGATCCCGTTCAATGTCCTTGAAGAAACTGCCTCCTCAATAAACGGCAGAGAGTACTGATTGAGAGAGTACCTGTGGACTGAAGTGCTCTCCTCTCCACATCAGACTTATAGGGATTAACCAATAATGTAGTCTTTTTCTGTATATAGTCCCTAATCTGAAAATAACAAAAGAGGTCATACTAAACAGTTCATATTTCTGGTTCAGCTGATCGAAAGACATCATGACCTCCCCTTTGAATAGGTCTCCCAGACCAGGAAATTCCTCTAGACTCCCAGAAACTATAGCCAGAATCCATTGACCTTGGCTGAAATCCTGGCATTCCTACTATGGGAGTAAACAGGGAAGTTTTATATAAATTGCCCTCGCTTTGTCACATCATTCTCCATGCTTTAACTGTGTTAAGGACAATTGGGTTTCTGCAATGCTCCATGACAGTCCTCATCTTGTCCATAAACAACAAATAAATGACGGGGCTTTTTGCTTGGAAAGCCTCAATGTCCAGCCAAGTTGACCTTGAGTCCTGGCAAACCCAATCAGCCGCATCGGATAATAGGCAATTTAATTGATATTTCTTAAAATCATCCCCCATGCCCTGTGGAAGCTGCAATTTAGCAAGCTTAATAAGAGATCATCTGTGACACCAGATGAAATAACCAAGCCAGCTGTTAAGCGTCTGCAGTGCTTGCCTAGGTAGCATCAAAGGGAGCATTCACATGGGATATAATAAACGAGGAAGAACATTCATTTTCACCAGAGCTATTCTACCCAACCAAGATATCAGAAGATTTTCCCAACGCCTTACCGTCTCTAGCAACTGCACAAAATTAGCTTTGTATAATTGATCAAAGGCCGGAGCATCAAAAATGCCTAAATACAGAAAACCTCCCAGTGACCACTTGAAAGGGAATCGGACTCCACCCCCAAGATCGGGTACTCTGACAAAACCCCCCACAGACGTGGCCTCCGATTTCATAAAGTTGATTTTTATACCCCGAGAAAGAACCAAATAAATTAATCATTTGTATTAAATGAGGCAGAGATATTGTCGGGTTAGTTAGAAAAAGAAGAATGTCATCTGCATTTTATGCCTCCCCCCCACCGATTCCCACGTCCGGAGCAACAGTATTGGAGTCCCTCCGGATAGCCTCTGCCAACAGCTCAATCACAAATGGAAACAGGAGCAGTGAAATGGGGCACTCTTGTCAGCTGCCTCTACCAATACTAAAATTGTCAGACCTTACGCCATGAGTGAGAACTGCTGCCTTAGGGTCGCTATATAACGCTGCCATTCACCTGGCAAAGTCCCCCCAAGACCAAACCATTCCAGGACATAAAAGAGGTATGGCCACTACACCCAGTCAAACTCTTTCTCTGCATCCAGGGAAACTACCAAGCCCGGAATCTACCCTTGCTGGCTTACTTGGACCAGATTCAGTACTCTTCTAATGTTGTTAGAAAAAATGTTCTAATGTTGTTACTAAAACCTGTCTGGTCCTCCTTTACGATAGAGGGCAAGACCTTCTCCAAACTCAACTCCAGCATTTTTGACAAAATTTTGAAGTCCATGTTTAATATGGGCCTGTGTGAGGCACAATCCTCTGAGGCTTTCCCTCTCTTGAGAATAAGGGAGATATTAGCCTCTCTCAGACAAACAAACAAATAATTGGCCATAACCATCCAAGACAGCCCATGATCCCCCCCGCGCCGGAGAGGAAGAACCCTACTCATAATGCGCCGAGTTAAAACAGTAAAAGATTCGTATAAAGTAAAAAATACATCTACAAAAACTACCAAAGCAAACTTCTAAAACCTACTTCTACAATGAACCAACACATAAAACAAATAAGAGGAGACTTTCGCCCTTGCCCACAGGGGGCACTCACACTACCCACTAGCCCCTCCATGGCTCCTTCTAGTTGAAGCCGTGCCCCAAACCCAGGCAAAGCAAAGTGAAAATAAATGCATGTATCTTATGACAAGAAAATTAGCAATGGGCCTACAACCCGTCCCACCCATACTTTGACCCCAGTCAATACTGATTAACAAAGAAACCCCAAATCGCTCCCCCCTCCCCAATCCCAGACCAAGAAAGAAAAAAGATCATGGAATAATAGAAAAGAAGACAATGGGAGGGGAGAAAGAAGAGAAAAAAAAGGATTATGACAAGAAAATTAGCAATGGGCCTACAACCCGTCCCACCCATGCTTTGACCCCAGTCAATACTGATTAACAAAGAAACCCCAAATCGCTTCCCCCTCCCCAATCCCAGACCAAGAAAGAAAAAAGATAATGGAATAATAGAAAAGAAGACAATGGGAGCGGAGAAAGAAGAGAAAAAAAAGGACCCCCACATATTAAAAGAGCGAAACCAAGTAAACAAGATAAACCACAGAGAAAACAAAGAAAACATATTACTTGAACACATATTACTTGGGTGGCATGGTGGCACAGTGGTTAGCCCTGCTGCCTCACAGTGCCAGAGACCTGGGTTCAGTTCCTGCCCCAGGCAACTGTCTGTGTGGAGTTTGTACTTTGTGTGGGTTTTCTTTGGCTGCTCTGGTTTCTTCCCACATTCCAAAGATATGCAGGTTAGGTGAATTGGCCACGCTAAATTGCCTGTAGTGTTAGGTGAAGGGGTAAATGTAGGGGAATGGGTCTGGGTGGGTTGCTGTTTGGAGGGTCAGTGTGGACTTGTTGGGCCGAAGGGCCTGTTTCCACACTGTAAGTAATCTAATCTAGCCAGTCTATCTTAAGGTGTCCAGGAAGTCCTCTGTCTTTTCTGATGAGTCATAATTATGCATGGACCCTCTGTAGCTGAAACGTAGCACTACTGGATATCTTACAGAGTATGGAATATTTAAGTCTCTTGGCCTCTTCTTCACCTCAGCAAAGGCTGAGATCACCTCTTGTGATCATAGCCGCAGAAAAGTCCTGCAAGAACTTAATTTTTGATCCCTTGTATATTAGGGCCTGTGGAACCTTCCCCAATCCTCTGGAAGCTTCCAACACCATTTGCTTATCTCTACATTACTGGAGTCGCATTAGGACCGGCGAGGGCGCTGGTCTGAGCCAGACCTGTGCACTGTGACCCGGTGGACCCGCTCGACTTGCATCTGGTCTGCCTCGACCTCCAGCTCCAAGAATTGCAGGAGCCATTGCCCCATAAAGCTGAATAACTCGCCTCCTTCCTCCCATTCCAGCACCCCGATCAGACATTCTTCCAACAGCCCCGATTTTCGAGGTCGTTGACCTACTCCACTAAGGCCCATGGCTGCCTCTCCAGGGCCTGAACCCAACCCTCTGAGGATTCTGCCGCGGTCTCTGAAGCTGCAGTCCACTGCTCCACCTTCTCCATGCGTTGCCCGAGATGCTGGATCTCCAGCTCGTGCTTTTGCAGCATGGCTGAGATCGGTTCCAGCCTCGTCCGGGTCTCCTCCATTGGGGAATCAATCTTCTCTCAGAGTTTCATGAACTCTGAGACCAAGCTCTGCTGTGCAGGTAAGTCCACAGGAATGTTCGCGGAGGCCGACACAGTGGCCGTGGGCATGTCCGTTGCTGTAGGGGAGTGTCCTGCTTGTTGCGATCCATACAGCCCCTTTCCTTTCATCATCTTCCCTGATCAACAAAACCAATACACAGCAATCCTAGGGAAGACTGCTGACTTTTGTCACAATAGCTAGAAAAAGGGGGGTAAATGCACCACCTTGCCTGGGTTATGGTTCAGAGCTCAGCAGGGCAGACCTACTAGATCGCTGCCATCTTGGGTCTCCGAGCTGCCTTCTTAAATCGCTGCCTTCCATTTGATGTGGGAAAACCAAAATGCTGTGAGGAAGGGAATTCCAGAATTTTAACCCAGCGACACTGAGGGAATGATAATGTGTTTTCAATACAAGATGGTGAATGGCTTGGGAGAGGATGTGTTCCCATCTATCTGTTGCTCTTGTCCTTCTAGATGGTAGTGTCCTTGGGTTTGCAAGGTACTGTTGGAGGAGCCTTGGGGAATTTGTGCAGTACTTCATGCAGATGGCACAAATAGCTACTGTGGATCAGTGGTGGTGAGATTGAATGATTATGGATTGTGGTGCTATTTCAGCATCTGGGATGGTGTCAAGCTTCTTGAGTGTTGTTGGAACTGCACTCATCCAGACAAATGGGCAATACTCCATCACAGTGATTTGTCTCTTGTAGATGGTGGACAGGCTTTGGGGAGTCATGAGGTGAGTTATTCACTGCAGGATTCATAGCCACTGTCCTGTTCCTGTTCACCATAGACTTTATATGGCCAGACAAATTGATCAATGGTAATCCACAGAATGTTTATGAAGTGTCATAGATGCTTTTCCAGCACCACACTCTTAACATAGATTATCTGACCCAGGGTCTACCACAGTGGAATCATTCATCTTCCTTGATATCTCAGCAGAAGCCATGGGAAGTAATCAGGAGCAGGAACCATTTGAAATAACCCTTCTTGGGCTCCTTAACATTGGAAAAGGTGCAGAGGAGATTTACCAGGATGTTGCCTGGTCTGGAGGAAAGGTCTTTTGAGGAAAGGCTAAGAGACTTAGGTCTGTTCTCATTGGAAAGAAGAAGGCTAAGGGGGGATTTGATAGAGACAGACAAGATGATCAGAGAATTAGATAGGGTGGACAGTGAAAGACGTTTTCCTAGGATGATGACGTCAGCTTGTACGAGGGGGCATACTTACAAATTGAGTGGTTATAGACTTAAGACTGATGTCAGAGTCAGGTTCTTTATGCAGAGAGTGGTAAGGGCGTGGATTGCCCCCACCTGCTAATGTAGTCAACTCAGCCACATTAGGGAGATTTAAACAATCCTTAGATAAGCACATGGATGATTTTGGGATAGTGTAGGGGGACGAGCTGAGAATAGTTCACAGGTCGGCGCAACGTCAAGGGCCGAAGGGCCTGTTCTGCGCTGTATTGTTCTATGTTCTATGTTCTATGTTCTTTCTGGAGAAGCTTAGGCCATTTCTGGTTTCAGCCAAACTCAACTGCTTCTGCAATGAACCCTTCTCATATGCACATTTCATTTCCACACTGAGAGGAAAGCTCAGTGATTGAGTTAAGTGAGGAACCGAGATATTTCAAACTTACTCCGGATTTATATTGCTCTTATTGCCTCTAAAAATTAACAACGTTTGAGAACCAAATCTGAAAGTAGTTGCTATGCACATAAGAATCTAAGATACCTTCAGAGGCGGAAGCATTTGATCTAATAAATGAATCTTGTAGCTGTCCTGTTCACAAGTGACTTATCAGCAGTTGCAAGTGTGTAGCAGAGGTCCAGGGCACTCTCTAAATGAAAGGACTTAAATTTCAGTGAAAGGAACCTACTTATTAAAGATTGGTAGGAAGCCAGATATGCAACATGTATTAATCTCTGCACTGTATTGATTATCATTCTCTGAACCAGAGCAGCCGTTGTAGCATCCAGAAAGCTTTGGTGACTGCTCAGAGCCAATGTTCCCACTTCTGACAGTCCTGACTGGCTTCACTGGAAAGGACAGGACAATGCAGATGGACATTTATACCTCATCCAGCTTTCAGCTATTGAGGACCGAAGTGCTGGAATTTCCATCTTAAACCTCACATAGAGTCATAGTCATAGAGTTGGAAAGTGCAGAAACAGACCCTTCACTCCAAATCATCCATGTCGACCAGATATCCTAAATTAATCTCCCTTTGAACCCTTCCTCTTCATGTATCCATCCAGATGCCTTTTAAATGTAATTTTAACAGCCTATACTACTTCCTTTGGCAGTTCATTCCATACACAAACTACCCTCTGCATGAAAATGTTGCTGCTTAGGTCCCTTCTAAATCCTTCCCCTCACCTTAAAGCTATGCCCTCTAGGACTCCTATCCTGGGGAAACAACCTTGACTATTCACCCTATCTATGCCCCTCATGATTTTACAAACCTTTATAAGGTCATCCCTCAGCCTCTGACGCTCCAGGGAAAATAGCTCCAGTCTATTCAGCCTCTGACTGCAGTTCTCTTCCCGTCTCTTTCTCAATCATTAAGACCATCCTTAAAACCTACCGGCCTTGCCAGGCTAATTCATTTTGCTTGGTTGTGGGTGAACCTTTGTATGATTACCATGCTGTAAAATGCCTCTGGATCTTTCCACCAAGTTAAAGGCACCATGTGAATGTAAATGTAAATGGTGTACGTGAATTTGGAAAACTGGAGAGGGGAAGAATGTGAGGAATCCTTTGACTCACTGTTGGCTTTGATACGTGGCGGAAAGGTTTTTGCTGGGTACATAGGAGTCTGAGACTGTCATAGTAGTGTTTACAAATTCTGTTGTAAGAATCCTGCTCTCATTCACCACAGATGTACCTTCTGCAGCTGCTTATTGTAAACGAATCCTTTTTATTGATTTCTCGCTGAGATCAGTATATACAGACTTGAGCAAATCTAACAATAATTTATTTGGATGACTGTATACATGTCACGCTAAAGGCCATTTTCTGCAATTGCTAGTTTTCCGTTGATGCTCTTAGAGTGAGTCAGCTGTGTCTCGCTGCTGACACTTGTATCTGTATTGGAGGGTCACAGTTAAATTCTTGCTTTTGAGATCTGAACATAAAATTTGATGTTAACACTTAAATGACGCAACTCCCAATACTGAGGGAGTGCTGTGCTCCTGTTTAGGAGACGCTGAACCTGTCAGCCCTCTCAGACAAACATTTAAGATTCCCTGGCATTCTTTGAAAAAGAGCTTGTCAGATCAACTTCTAGCCCTGAATCAACATCACTGAAATAGATTCTGAAACAACCTGACAGGGAAACTTCCAGCCCGCACTGTCCCCTTGACCTGTCCAGACTTGTCCGACCTGCCTAGCTCCTTTTCCACCTATCCACTCCACCCTCTCCTCCCTGACCTATCACCTTCATCTCCTCCCCCACTCACCTATTGTACTCTATGCTACTTTCTCCCCACCCCCACCCTCCTCTAGCTTATCTCTCCACGCTTCAGGCTCTCTGCCTTTATTCCTGATGAAGGGCTTTTGCCCGAAACGTCGATTTTGTTGCTCGTCGGATGCTGCCTGAATTGCTGTGCTCTTCCAGCACCACAGATCTATAATCTGGTTTCCAGCATCTGCAGTCATTGTTTTTACCAGGGTCGTATTGTGTTATCTCTCACAGTCCGTATGCCTTTAAGAGAGATGTTCATGGTAATCACTGTATCATAGCATGTGATCAAAGGATATAAGGGTTTGTACTCCATCTTTCCATGGATCAGTTGATGCTATACACACTACTGGAAGTATGCTCCTCTATTGTAACCTACTGGTTTAATATTAGCCCAGAGAGCTGTGAGTCTGAGGAGTGAAATGTTTGCACATACTAGATAGTTGTAATAGCTGTCTGTTGGATTCACTGTGATATCTGCAGCCACATCAGGTAAGCTCACAGCATTCCCGGGCTGAGGAATGCAGAATGTGAGGGAGAAACCTCAGGATAAGGACCCTTTGTTTAAGACAGAGATGAAGAGAATTTCTTTTCATTCAGATGGTTGTGAATCATTGAAGTTTTCTCTCTCGGAGGGCTGTGTAACAGAGTACTTCCAAGTCTGAGGTAGACAGGTTGTCAATCTCTCAGGGAATTGAAGGAAATGGGATGAGCAAGGTATTGGAGTTGAGGCAAATAATCAGCCATCATGTTAGTGGTAGAGCAGGCTTGAGGAGGCACATAATCTACTCCTGCTCCTATTTCTTATGTTCTTACTTTGACTTTCTCAATAAACATTCAGCAAGAAGCTTTCTCAGGGTTTATTATTATGCTTGGGACTGAATCACCAAGACTAGGAATCCTGGCTTTTAGCCTGTCTAGCCCAGGGACATTAATATAAATTGCAGCATCCCTAATGCTGTAATCTGTTGGGATGCCACAACTCCCTGGGGTAGTGGGACTTGTCACATGAGGACTTTGGGTCTGTACTTGATGGTATTTAGAAGAGTGAGGGGTGTTGCGTCCACTAGTAGGAGAGACTAGGACCTGAGGTCATAGCCTCAGAGTGAAGGGACAAAACTGAGATGAAAGGGAATGTCTTCAGCCAGAGGGTGATGAATCTGTGGAATTCATTGCTGCAGAGGGCTGTGGAGGGCTATCATTGAGTGTCTTTAAGACAGAGGTTGATAGGTTCTTGGTTAGTCAGGGGATCAAATGTTATAGGGAGAAGGGTGGAGAATGGGATTGAGAAACATATCAGCCCTGATTGAATGGTGGAGCATACTCAATGGGTCAAATGGCCTTCTTCTACTCTTGTATCGCATAGTTTCATTCAGAACTAAACTATTTTCAGCCACACATGGCCTTGGGAACCATTTAATTGAAGTGTCTAATTCTGCTCCTAAATCTTATGGTCTTATAGTGCACTGAAAATCAAGGTCAGAAGTCACACAACATCAGGTTATAGTCCAACAGGTCCAAACTCCACATCACTGACAGTCAAGCCCAACTATTTCTGGAGCTGTTACAGATGTGTAAAGATTTAGTCAAACTAACCAGATTTTCCCGAGTGACAACCTTTTCAAAGTAAACACTCACCAGGTTTCTGTACTTCACAAGAAAATAACTGTTTATTCCAAATACATTGTTTATAACCAGTGACAATTAGGAAATAAAAATTGCTAACTTCAAATCTTCCACTTAACCAGTTGACTTTGAAGTGGGGTGACCATTACTAAGACATACGTCTAATGTTCCTCTCCCTCCCTGCAGTTATTTAAGATTCGAAGAAGATGTGTGCTGTGAGTTACTATTTTAGATTTGCCATTCAGGACTTAGAGTGATTTCCAGTATTGCTTCATGAGGCATGATCTCAGCCCACAATCTTGCTGAGCTCCCAGCTTAGCTTTACCTGCCTGTATATATTCTCAGTTGCTCTAAGAAGTAGATAGTGCACTACTTTTGGTTGACTGTTTTACAGTCCTGTTTTACTGCATGATTATTGACCTGAAACATTATTTCGCTCTCTGTAGATGCTGCCAAACCAGCTGAATAGTGCCAGCAGTTTTTGTTTTAAAAACTGTCCGGTTCACTGAGCTAATGTTGCTATCTTTTCACATGTACAAGCTTAACGGAACCAAAATAAGGGAGAAAGAATGGGTTCACAGTGCTGTTGTTTTCATTTTCCTTTTTGAAGATGTTTCATTGAAAAAATTTAATGCTTCCACATCATAGCGCAGAGATAAGTTTATTTTCAAAACAGACTTTTGGTCTCATATTCCCACTTTTAAAATTTCTGGACAGGTCCCAGCTGAGCTAGACTATCTGGTCTGAAAGGATGTGTTTCATGCTTAAATCACAGAGTGACTGGCTCCTGTGTTTGGGAAATGGTGCAAGATGGCACCCAATATCATGGTGACTTGTTGTGGTGGAGTATTAACTGGGAATGGCTTCTTAGCAGGTGGAAGATGAGACTGTGTCAAACACTTCTCGCATAATTTTGAGTTTGAGGCTTGAACTATTTGGATTTTCAGACCTTATTTATATTCCCCCAACCAGTTGTGCATCCAAAATGGTTGTAGAGTTAACTAGCCAACTAACGATAAAGATTTAGCTTTCTCCCTGGCGCTGGGTTAATTTAGTCATACAGACATAGAAATGCATAGCATCTTCAGTCTAACTCATCCATGCCGACCAGATATCCTAAGATAATCTAGTCCCATTTGCCAGATTTAGCCAATATCCCAATAAACCCTTCCTATTCATATACCCATCCAGATGCCTTTTAAATGTTGTAACTGTGCCAGCCTCCATCATTTCCTCTGGCAGTTTATTCCAGACACACACCACCTAATACGTGAAAAAGTTGTCCATTAGGTCCCTTTTAAATCTTTCCTTCTCACCTTAAAACTATGCTCTCTAGTTTTGAACTCCCCTACCCTGGGGGAGACTCCTTGACAAATCACCCTGTTCATGCCCCTCACGATTTTATAAAGCTCAATAAGTTCACCCCTCAGTCTCCGACGCTCCAAAGAAAATAGCCCTCGTCTATTCAGTCTCAAACCATTCACTCTGGCAACACCCTTGTAAATCTTTTCTGAACCCTTTCAAGTTTAACAACATCTCCCCTAAAGCAAGGAGACCAGAATTGAATGCAGTATTCCAGAAGTTACCAAAACAACGTTCTGTTAAGCCACAACATGACCTCTCAACTCTATAGGAGAAAGTGAGGTCTGCAGATGCTGGAGATCAGAGATGGAAATGTGTTGCTGGAAAAGAATTTGATGGATTTGACTGAGACAGGCTGGGGGGAGGGGAAATGAGGAAACTGGTGAAATCCGAGTTCATCCCTTGTGGTTGGAGGGTTCCTAGCCGGAAGATGAGGCGTTCTTCCTCCAACCGTCGTTTTGCTGAGTTCCTTTGTAAGGAGTACTGTAGAAATGCAGATGGTTATTTATTGGTAATGCTTTTGCTATTGTGTATCCTACACTAACAGTAACTACATCCCATAGGTACCAAATTACTTGTTGAGTACTTTTTGCAATTGTGAAACAGCTGTTAGAAATATAAGCCCTTTTTGAGAGCAGCAGGTCAACCGTATATTGCACGAAGAGCAGAGCTGTTCCCTTAAGTTGGGAAATACAAGTCTGGCTATTTCCCGAAGTCATGGTCCTGACTTCTGAAAATCAGCCCATTCACCTCGAGTTTTCATCTTTCAGAGTTGGGGCAGGCTAGAGTCATAGCTACCACCTCCCAACGCAGATGTGATGTCCAGTTCACAGCTCTTGTTGTTTTATTCAGATGCTCAGTAGCGTTTCAAAGACGTATGTCAATGCTGTCAAAGATATTTTCAGTTTCAACAAATCTCTGGATCTCAAATTAATGTAAAACTCAAACCACAGTGTCTAAGTAACCCACTTAAATCAGATTGTCAATGCTCTTGAATGCAGAAGAGAATTTTATCCATTAAATAAAGTATTCTGGTCGATGTGAACACTAACCTAATATTCACCCATTTAATGGTCAATAATCTTTAAAGGATAGAGCTATACAATCAAATATTGCATTACAAATACATCAATCTTCATTTACCATTAGATTATGATATTTTCCGTTGGCATTACTACTCCGCAATATTGTTTGCCCAGTTCCCCCAAGGTTCACAAACTGACTTACCCATGTGTGGCATCCATAGTCTTCAGGCACATATGCACCTCAGTCAGAAAAAAAATCAATAGCAAGGAAAATTGCATTTGTAATAAGCATTGACATGGTGCCACACTATCCCCTATGTCACCTTAAATCTGTGTCAGTGTGCTGAAATGGTAAACAGAACTTTAGCTTTTCCAGAGTTATTGCGACAGTTAAGTCATTGCTGAGTTATAGCACTCAATTGAAACACATTCACATTCTTTTAACAAAACACAGAAACACATGAAAGCCTGTGACCTTTCTAATCACTAGGACATCTCCAGACTTCATGCACTTTTTCCTCGTTTAATTAAATGTCGCTTAACTTCATTTTGATAACTCAGCTAATTTTAGGTAAATATCGATACACGTTCCTTGATATATAAGAGTTGCCTCTTCTTTTGTAGAGTCATAGAGTCAGAGAGATGTACAGCATGGAAACAGACCCTTCGGTCCAACCCGTCCATGCCGACCAGATATCCCAACCCAATCTAGTCCCACCTGCCAGCACCCGGCCCATATCCCTCCAAACCCTTCCTATTCATATACCC
>NC_057724.1:61806818-61827743 GCF_004010195.1 Chiloscyllium plagiosum
ATCCTATCTACCTGCGACTCTATTTTCAAGGAGCTATGAACCTGCACTCCAAGGTCTCTTTGTTCAGCAACACTCCCTAGGACCTTACCATTAAGTGTATAAGTCCTGCTAAGATTTGCTTTCCCAAAATGCAGCACCTCGCATTTATCTGAATTAAACTCCATCTGCCCACTTCTCAGCCCATTGGCCCATCTGGTCAAAATCCTGTTGTAATCTGAGGTAAGATGGTGCAGTTGACGTGTCTGATGGATGTCTTTAGTAGAGAAGAGGAAACCAGGGACAGCCCTTTTGTTGTGGGCCCAGATCAGTTCAGGGCGAGCAGCATTTGTCATCTGCCAGGCATTTCAGAAGTCTTTAAACCAGTCAACAGACACAATTTCAGTGAGAATACCATTCCTTCCAAGTTTTACAGTCTGTTTAAACATTTCTAAACTATATCCTTTTAGGTTTACAGTGTATATATAACAACATTGTTCAGGTTTTCTTTCTAGCTACTTGAGGTGGTCTGTCTCCCAGTGGTTCATTTATAACCTTTGAACATGAGCCAGCAAGAAAATGATCCCTGTCGTGTTTTGGGACTTCATTTCATTCGAGTCTGCTCCCATTGTTACAGCTGGAAATACATTACACTTTTTAACACAATACTTTCTGAAGTTGGTGAGTTAACTAATCTCAGACAGGGACTAAACCAAAAGCAAATTACTACCGAGACTAGAAATTTGAATCAAGCACAGAGAGTGCTGGAGAAACTCAGCAGGTTTGGCAGCATCTGTGGAGAGAGAAACAGAGTTTATCACCACAACTTTTCTTCAGAACTGAAGATTCTCTCCAGTATTTTCTGTCTTTGTCTCAGACAGGACTAGCCTCATGGCCCCTGCAGTGTAGAGAGTGGGATAAAATAAATAATCGTGCAAGATTTCTGCTCTTGACTTCCATGTATTGACAACATACGAGAAAGTAGATCAACAGTGACTGGGGCTTTTCAAGTCTGCAGGGGCTTCTTCTGTCCATAAATGTTTTCACAAACATGATTACATTAGGACCCTCAGTGTGGCCGTGCACTGAGGACAAGGTAAAGTCTGACACCTCTCACGTTTGAATACTCCACTCACACTTGCAGTTAGGCATCTGTAAAGGCGGAGGAGAAAATTGGTGGAGTGACATTCCACTTTGTTCAATTTAGATTTAAATTAGCCTCTATACACAACCAAAATCACAAACTCCATGTTGGGGTGAAGGTCAGATAGTGAATCATGTGGACAAGATGAAATTACCACTCTGAAGAGCTTGTCATGCAGACTTTTATAACCGTCAGAAGCTCAGTAAGTATAGATCAAACATTTCCCTCATTCCTGCTTATTGTTAAAGAGCATCCATTGGCAGTCAGTGATAATCTATTGTAATACTGTTTACATAATTGCACAATTGTCTGAGTATTTTGAGTCACTTTTTGAAGTTTCCTCAGGTTGGTTTTAAACAGCAGGAGAAAAGTATGCATGAAATGTGCTTGTGATCATGAAGCCTTTTATGATGGTAATTGTGCTGTCAAGCAAAGGGCTTGACTTAGAATTGGCTGCTCCTCACAACTGGGTGATGCTAAGAAAGAATTCAATGTTCGTGCATTGTGGTATGTAGCAGACTTCGCATAATTTGGATTGGCTAAGGAATGTGCTGCTGTCCTGAGAAATACTCCAGTTTGGATAATTATCAGTCCCTCTAAAGTTTAGATATAAAACTCCATAAGTATCTCCCTTGATTGCCCGTCTTTATCCATTTCATAACTACTTGCAGTCAAGGCCACAGTAGAGATGCAAGTTGACTTCAGGATTAATGTCCATACTGCATTTAATGAAGTTGGTGAGCAACTGGCATAAATTGTTACATTGGATTAAGACATAGTTGCGTTAATGGAGACTTACCATCCAGGAAACTGTTATCCTTACTTGGTCTGGTCTACGTGTGACTCCAGACCCACAGCAATGTGGTTGACTCTTAACTGCCCTCTGGGCAATTAGGGATGAGCAATAAATGCTGGATAGTGATGGCCTCATGACATGAATGAATGAAAAAAAACCTCAAGCCAGGCCAGGAATCAGTACTTAAATATTCCTGATTACCAGGTAATCAGATAGGGAAGAAGAGAAGGGTAGTATTGTTTAAGGGTAATGTTACAGTTCTAAATAGAAAGGATACACTAGATGCTACTAGGATTGAATTAAGGCCTGAGTTGAGAAACAGTGTGGGTGTTGTCAGCACTATTTTTATAGAGCCTGCAAAGAGTGAGAAGGAGATACAGGAGCGAATTTGTCAACACATTTCAAAGGCATGTAACAAAAATAGCATAGTAATATTAGGAGACTTTAATTCCCTCAATATAGACTGGGAAAAAGATAATGCTAGATTTAGACTTATTGTCACATATGTATAAAAATACAGTGAAAAGTATTTTTCATGTGTTATACACAATGTGTTGCCATGCTCTGGCACCATCTTGAAACAGTAAATGTAATGCAAGATTTTATCGCAATAGAGTTCAGCTTTCTCTCTTCTTGTTCCTCCCCCCCTGTTCCTTCAGTTGCTGCTTGACATTAGCTGGGCTCTCTGTAATGTTCTCCTAGATTTCTATAACAGGCTTTGGGGTCTCAGTTACAGACCTCTGCATCTACCACAATTGTGGCTGCCTGGGGATGCGTGGGTTCTATCCCTCCTGTTCCCCATCTGACGCTCGACCAGATACTGCTACCAGTCATGGGTCCTAAGGGCCCTCCACTGTTCCTTTCACTGACATTATTGCTCTTTCAGGTGTCTGGGGCCTAGCTGCGAACCCGGGAGCCTCAGCTCAGCCTGAGAGTCCAGGTCGGGGGAGCCAACTTGGGATCTGCTCCTCACTCACGAAGACCCCCAGACTGGACTGGAGCCACGCCTGGAATATCCCAGCATTGCTGCCACTGTTTCTGCAGGCTTCCTCCTTCACCCACCACTCTGCAGGCTTTAAAGAAAACATCCAAAAGCAAAAAGAAGAAAAGAACAAGAAAGAAATTCACTGAGCCCTCAGCTCAGCCTGCTACTCCGCCACCATCTTGAACTGGCTAAGGCTGGGGAAGGGGTGGAATTCCTGATATATGTTCAAGCGAATTTTCTCAAGTCTACAGAGCAGCAAAGTAGGAAGCAGTGTTAGAACTGGTTTTGAGAAATGGAGGGTGAAGCGTGCTTCGGTACGAAGTCATATAACTAACAGAGACAACAACATAATTCTGCTTGAAGTAATATTGGAAAATATTCAAATTGAAAAATCTCTGTGGAATGGGCTAATGGCAGAGAATGAAGCAGGTCCAAGGTCAGGTGGATTATAAAAGGAAATGGAGGGTAAAATGATGATGAGAGTTTTTTTAATACTTGTTCATGGGATTTGAGTGTCACTGGCTTGACCAGCATTTATTGCCTGTCCCTTGAGAAGGTGATTGTCATCTGTCTGAACCATTACAGTCCATTTTGTGCTCCAGATAGATCCACAATGCACTTCGGAAGGGAATTCCGGGATCTTGACCCAATGACACCGAATAACTAGTGACATATTTCCAAGTCAGGATGATGAGTGGCTTAGAGGGGACCTCGCAGTTGGAGGTGTTTTTATTGTGTCTGCTGCCCTCATCTTCTACGTGGAAATGGCGGACTTGGAAGGTGCTGTCTTATGAGCGTTGGTGAATTTCTGCAGTGCATCTTGTAGATAGTACACAAGATGCTGCTACTGAGCGTTGGTTTTGGAGGGAGTGAATGTTTGTGATTGTGGTGCTAATCAAGTGGGCTGCTTTGTCTGGATGGTGTCAACTTATTTGAATGTGTTTGGAGCTACAGCCAGCCAGGCAAGTGGGAGTGTTCCATCACACTCCTGACCTGTGTCTTGTTGATGGTGGACAGGTTTTGGGGAGTCAGGAGATGTATAGTCTCTGACTTGTTCCTCTGTTTAAATGGATAACATAGTTCAGATTCCCCAGGTTGTTAATAATGGGCGATTTGGTGATGTTACTGCCACTGAATTTCAAGGAACAATGGTTAGGTTATCTCTTGTTGGAGATGGTCATGACCTGGCATTGTATATGTAACTTTGCCACTTCTCAGCACACACCTGGACATTGTCCAGGTCTTGCAGCATTTGGACTCGGGACTATTTCAGTATCTGAGAAATCACTAATGGTGAAATTTTCAACAAATATCTCCATTTCCGACCTTACAATGGAAGGAAGGTAATTGATGAAGCAGCTGAAGATTGTTGGGCCTCAGACAGTAACCTGATGCACTCCAGCACAGAAATTCTGGAGCTCAGATGACTGACCACAGCCATCTTCCTATGTGCCAACTATGACTCCAAATCAGTGGAGGGATTTTTACCTGATTTGCATTGACTCCAGTTTTGTTGGGCTCTGTCATGCCACACTCAAGTGAAGCCTAGATGTCAAGGGCTTTCACTCTCATCTATCCTCTGACATTCAGGCTCTTTTGACCATGCTTGAACCAAGATTGAAATGAAGTCAGGAGCTTGGTGACCCTGACAGAACCCAAACTGAGCATCAGACAATGGGTTATTGCCTAATCAATAAGCTTGACAGCGCTGTGGATGACACCTTCCATCACTTCACTGATGGTTGAGAGATTAAAAAACACATATGGATTACTTTGGGATGTAAATAAAAGAACAGAGTGTATTAGCTAAAAGAAAGCCAACACTCTATAAACCATGGTTCAGCCTCAGCTGGAGAGTTGTAGACAATTCTGGCCACCACACTTTACAGATTAGTGAGAATTTAAGGAGAATTTCCAAAAGATAAGATTGCTGTCCTTGGAATAGAGAAGGTTAAAAAGTGACCTAATGAAGATTATCGGATGTTGAAAGGTTTTGATAGTTAGAGGAAAATAAGTCTTTCTTGACAGTGGGGCAGTAACCGTACATCATAGTTTCAAAATCAGTAGCAAAGAACCGAGAGGGCCGATGGGGGCGAGTCTTTTTCACTCTGTTGTTGGGATTGGCATTGACAAGGTAGCGGAAACATACAAAATTTTAAAAGGGAGTTAAAAATGTACCAGAGGACGAACAAAAAGGTTTACGTGCAAAAAAGCAGGGATTTGGGAACCAAATTCATCTGTTTTTCAAAGTTCTGACAGAGTAAATGGTGCACTTGTGTTCTGTAAGTTCTATAAATTTGGCCAGGGTTCCTGCTCCGGACTGCTGCTGGTTACTGGAAGTGAATTTTGGATGAGGGACAAGATCAAGTTGTAATTTGTTTTACAATCAATTTCCTTTCCTCTCTTTGTGCTGGCTACAGTGTTTGGAAACTTAGCACAGCATAATCACTGTTACTCGATTTAATCTGTTGCCCTTCCTTTTCATACTGGGTGGTGTCCTGGATTTCCTCTCGGCCCTCAGTTATAATTTACACTCGCTTCAGCAGTGCCTGCAGTTGGTATTACTATTGACAGTGCTGTAATATGGGATGGCACTAGTCCATCCAATGATTTGGACGACCAGTTGAATAGATTAGATTAGATTACTTTACAGTGTGGAAACAGGCCCTTCGGCCCAACAAGTCCACACCGACCCGCCGAAGCGCAACCCACCATACCCCTACATTTACCCCTGCACCTAACACTACGGGCAATTTAGCATGGCCAATTCACCTGACCTGCACATTTTTGGACTCTGGGATGAAACCGGAGCACCCGGAGGAAACCCACGCAGACACGGGGAGAACGTGCAAGCTCCACACAGTAAGTCGTCTGAGGCGGGAAATGAACCCGGGTCCCTAGCGCTGTGAGGCAGCAGTGCTAACCACTGTGCCACCGTGCCGCGCACTAAAGCCACGGCAAACCCTGACATAGCCCGGCTGACCACATTAGCGCATCACATGGTCAGTGCGGGGATTGAATCCACGACCTTGGCATTATTAGCACCACGCTCTAACCAGCTGAGCTAACCGACCAAGACCAATAGATGGTCTCATCCCTGTACCGGAAGCTGGAGTGTGCTAATAGTATACATTGCTACAAAAAAATCATGACTTTCCGCCTGCTGGTGAGTTCAATCTACGATCAGGCCAGTGAAGGGTTCTGTTGGTACTGTCCTGAATAGATAGCCATCATACCACAAAGGACTTCCAGTTGCTATGATGCAGTTGCACACGTATTAATACATTTCCAGCTTCTTCTCTAATTATCTTTTATTTAGTAATGATACTGGATGTATCAGTTCTCCTATCAGGGAGAACTGCTCTTCCCAAGACTGTAAGAAACCACAGAGTCATGGTTTCAGTCTGTCATGCAAACCAGTCTTCTATCGGTCGACTCCATCTATACTGCCTGCTGCCTCGAGACAGCAACTGACATAATCAAAGACCCCTCCCACCCGGGTTATACTCTCGTTCAACCTCTTCTGTCGGGCAGGAAATAGAAACGTTTGAATTCACAAAGAGTCATAGTCATTGAGCACAGAAACAGCCCCTTAAGTCCAACCAGTCTATGCCAACTTTAATCCCGCAAAAACCTCGTCCCATTTGCCTGCGCTTGGCCCATATCCCTCCAAACCATTCCTATTCATGTACTTGTCCAAATGTCTTTTAAATGTTGTAACTGTACTCGGGTCCCAACACTCCCTCTCGCAGTTCATATCACACTCAATCCGCTCTGTGTAAAAACGTTACCCTTCATGTCCTTTTTAGATCTTTCACCTCTCACCTTAAAAATATGCCCCCTAGTTTTGAAATCCCTCACCGTAGGGAAAAGACAGCCCATGTGAATAGCTTCTTCCATGAAGTTATCAGACCCTGAAATGTTAAATCTGATCTCTCTCTGCACCTTCTCTGTGGCTGTAACACTGTCTTCTGCTCTCTGTTCTGCTACCTTGATGCACGTTGTATGGTACAGTCTATTTGTATAGCATGCAAAACAACACTTTTCTCTATCTCAGTACATGACAACAATAAATTAATTAATCAATCAATAAATTATAACAATCCACAGTACTCCTTTCAACCGATATTCTTGCAAAACAAGAACACTTCACAGCTTCCAGAGATATCTGTTAATTATCTGGTGTAATCTTATCCTGGTTTAACACACACATACATGGGAACACACTAATTAACTGTATGGACTGTAACTGATTCGGTTTACCTTGCATGACTCGGGAGGCTGAAGGAGATTATCGGCCACTTGCGCCTGTGACTGCTGTTAGCTAATTTAGCAGGTTCAGAAGCTAAAACTGTCCAGATCTCTGTAGCTCTGTTTTAAGGTGGACAGTGAGTTACCTTGGAAGTATCTGTTTGAGTTGACCAATAGACCTTTGCTCTCTTGAATGCAAAGGGTGTGACATTATGCTAGCCAAAACGTCAATGTCTAAAGGAACTGTTGGAAGCATTATGTTTGAATGGAATATCATTCCTGCTGATCTATATAGATGTAATATTGTTTGAAAGTAGACTGACTACCAAATCTCCCTCAAAGTAACATGGTTATCTGGTCTTTTAGTTACTGGTTGTGAACAAATGTTATGTTTTCTAACTTAACGGGAGCTCAAATTAATCTGGGATGTGATAAGCTGTGATAATATTCATTTCAACTAAAGCTTCATGTGTGATACAAGTTTCTATGCAAATTCTTTAACTGGTTCAATTTGAGAATGGGGTGGAGGTAAGTCAAAACGTGAAAAACAAATTAGGCCATTTTGCTGGGATAAGTTTACATAGTGTTCATTGTTGTTTGGACCAGGTGGTTATTTCTGATGCAGTACTTGTGTTGATTGGAATGGATCCTTTTCTAATGACGTTGCCATTATTTTGAGGTGGCTTATTTTAGATACTCCGAATAAACCTAATGATAGAGTGGCGTTATGAGCATTTTTAAGATATCAACTGGTCAAGTGTGGCACCAGAGCAAACCAAAAGAGAGACATTGACAAAGCAAAGAGAAAATAATCCAAGAATTTATGCAGAGATGTTGTAGAGCAGCCTGCACCACACCCTTTATATTGCATTTTAATATTGTTTATGTTTGTTTGTAGCCAAAGTGCACTTCATTTTTAAAAATTCTATCCTGTGCTTAATTGTGTGCAATATTGAGTTGGAAATGCATTATACAACATTGACCGCAGTAAAATGGATAAGGCGGCAAGTTGTATAACGAGCAGTTAATTGCGTGGTGCAACATGATTGGTTATCACCTGGATTAAAAACTACTCCCAATTTTGGCCGATTTCACGTGAATGATCATACAAAGAGGAGTGAGAAGGTCATTTGATTCGAGATTAGAGTGGTGCTGGAAAAGCACGTTTGCCCGAAACGTCGATTTTCCTGCTCGTCGGATGTTGCCTGACTGGCTGTGCTTTTCCAGCACCACTCTAATCTAATTTCCAGCATCTGCAGTCCTCACTTTTGCCGAGGTCATTTGATTCTGCCTCTTCTGGGCTTTCTTCATTTCTTTTCAAGTAAACCAGGTCTTTTACTTTTAGAATCATAGAATCCCTACAGTTTGGAAGCTGGCCATTTGGCCCATCACGTCCACCCCGACCCTCTGAACAGCATCCCACCCAGACCCACGCCCAGCCCTCCCTCACTTACCTGATCCTCGTAACCCTTCATTTCCCATGGCTAATCCACCTCGCCTGCACATCCTTGGACACTATGGGCAATTTCGCTTGGCCAATCCACCTAGTCTTTCAACTATGGGAAGAAACTGGAGCACCTGGAGGAAATCCATGCAGACACAGGGAGAATGTGCAAGCCCCACAGTAAAAGGAGGTGCAAAAGAAAAACTCCTCCAAAAATGTTTGAATAAAACAGACTTGTTGACAAAATGCGAACTTTGGAATTACTTAATTTTTTAAAAAACTGGCCTAGAACAGGAGTTCTTGGGAGGCAATGAATAATATCCCTACCTCTGAGCCTACCTGAGTCCTACTCCAGGACTTCATGGTTAAGAAAGTTTTATGTTCATAATTTGACCAAACAATTTGGGAATCAGCTCATAAATCCCTCCAGCACATGCCTGTGGCTGGTTGTAATAGTGGAAAGGATTCCTGGTCAGCCATACGCTGGAAAGAAATGGGAGCCTCCACCATCACTGTAGCTCCAGGCTACAACATGCATGTCAAAGTGTTTGTTGCCACAGCAACTTGGTGACCTCAGGCAGCCAGTTCACTGGCTGCTCCACCTTGGTGCCAAGGGCACTGGTTTTGATCGCCATTTGTCTAGAGGGTGTGTTCTATAGTTTGGACCTGCCTTTGAACAAAAAGACCTGACAACAAGTAGGCACAGCACATCATCTGCTATGGATATCTCTGAGGAATTTCTTCACTCAGAGGGTTGTGAGTCCTTCAGGTGCTCCAGTCTCCTCCCACAGTCCAAAGATTTGCAGGTTAGGTGAATTGACCATGCAAACTTGCCCATAGTGCTCAGGGATGTGTAGGTTAGGTGCATTAGTCAAGGGAAATGTACAGTAATAGGATAGGGGAATGGGTCTGGGTGGGATCCTATTTGGAGGGTCTGTGTGGACTTGTTGGGCCAGTAGCAGCAGTGTGTACTATCTACAAGATGTACAGCAGAAATTCACCAGAGATCCTTAGATAGCAACTTCCAAACCCACTACCACTTCCATATAGAAGGTACTTGGAAAAATTACCATCTGCACGTTCCCTTTCAAGCCATTCACTGCACTGACTTGGAAATATACCGCCGTTCCTTCACAGTCATTGGGTCAAAATCCTGGAATTCCCTCCCTAATGGCATTGTGGGTCAACCCACAGCAAGTGGTCCACAACAATTCAAGAAGACAGCTCACCACCCCCTTATCAAGGGCAAATAGGGATGGGCTATCAATGCTGCCCAGCCAGCGATGGCCAGATCTCACAAAAGAATTAAAAACTGCCCTGTTTCCACACTGTAGGGATTCTATGATTCTTTGCCATAGAACTGTTGTGTATATTTAAAGCTGAAATCGATCTTTGATCATCAGGGAATCAAAGGTTATGGAGAAAGAACAGGAAAGTAGATGTGAGGAATGTCTGATCAGCCGTGATCTTACTGAATGGTGGAGCAGGTTTGAGGGGCTGAATTACCTACTCCTGCTCGTATTTCTTATGATAGCACATCAGATCAGATCTTAGGAGTTCCATTTTCTCTTCCTTTCCATCCATTTGATCCTTCTTATGTCTCCTCCCAAAAAAGTTTCTCTGGATGAGTTAACTTGATCAGCACCTGGGAGCTTTGAATTTTACAAGCCGGCGTTTATCACTGAGTAAATCCGAGGATCTACTTATTGCACATTTCAATTATGTTTTATTCATTTACAGGATGTTGGCATTGCTTATTATCTATCTCTAATTGCCCAGAAAACAGTTAAGAGTCAACCACATTGCTATGGGTCTGGAGTGACATTTAGGCCAGGCCAGATAAGGATGACAGATTTCCTTCTCTGAAGGACAGTAGTGAACCAGATGGGTTTTTCCAACAATCTACAACAGTTTCATGATGTTACTCTGTCCTTTCTCAAAGGATAGAATTCCAGGGGACCAAAATGTTTTCTATTCATTCTCGTTGGATGGAAAACATTCTCTATCCAAGCATGGTAATGAAGGGCAACAATGAGATCCACATGTTATTTGTTGCTGGGTTGTAGCTGTAATACTCGGCATTAAAGCAACCACATCACATCCCAGCTTATTCCAAGGTACGACCCCAACTGAAGGTAAAACTGGACTAGTCAAATCCAAGAGTGAAACTTGCCTTGAGAGATTATGTTTTATTTTTGACCTTATTCATTCTGATGGTCATCGCTGAACATACTCACAAGAAACTGCCAATGCACATTTAACTAGAGAACATCAAATTGAAATTGAATTAGCTATATTGTCAAATGTACTCAAATGAATACAGTGAAAAGTTTACAAAGTAGGGAGTGGAGGAGGTGTGGAACATGGTGTCCCAGAGGGAATGATCCCTGCGAAATGCTGTCAGTGGTGGGCAGGAGGAGAAGATGTATCAAATGGTGGCATCCCACTAGAGGTAGTGGAAATGGTGGCTAATAATCTTTTGGATATGGATGCAGATGGGCTGGGAAATGAGAACCAGAGGGCCCGTGTCGGTGTTATGGGAGGGAAAAAAGGGGTGAGGGCAGAAGTGCGGGGAATGAGTTGGACGCAGTGAAGAGCCCTTTCAACCACAATGCTGAGCAAACCTCGGTTGAGAAAGATGAACATTTTTGAGGTTATGCATTGTCCACTTCACTTTAATACCCAAGCTTCCAAAAAATATTAATAATCATAAAGAAATAACTTTTATCACACTAGTGACAGAAGTGACACCTTTTATAAATGGTTTGTATAAAAAGTGATTTTTTTCTGTCTCTCCTAATTTACTGATAACACATTGTGCTGTGAATGCTTGCTGGTCAGCTGTACCCATCCTGATGAAGGGCTTATGCCCAAAACATCGATTCTCCCGCTCCCCGGATGTTGCCTGACCTGCTGTGCTTTTCCAGCACCACACTCTTGGCTCTGATCTCCAGCATCTGCAGTCCTCACTTTCTCTTCTACCCATCTCCAATTTAATGTGGAAGATAAACTAAATAAACCATTTCTTAGTTAAACATTTATCGGATTGTTAAAATATTTGGCACCACCCCTGAAAACCCAAAGTTTATGATTCACTTTCAGGTACAATTCTATGCACGCTGCCTGGTTTGTGGAATCTCATTGAAATAGGCATTTCTCGGGAACAAGTCTAACACCCCACCTTGCGGCCTGGCCGATGGGTGCCAGTGGTTTTGCCCCACTCATTTTTCTTGGGTGTTCCAAACCTTTGGTTGGTCAGTAGTTCTCAGGAATGGAATATCCAGCTGAACATCAGGAAGTGCAGTGGGAAAGTACACCCAGTGGAGCCAGGAACCCGGATGGCAGCCTAATCGGGATTTAATCCCAAAGAGGATGCCAGCAACATGCACAGTTGGTTTGGCACCAGATATTCAGCCACTGGACAGAATCATTGAAACAATCATTATCTTCCATCTATTAGCTTTGAAATTCAACCATTTGAAACAAATGTACAGATACTTCACACAATTGTTTGATTTTCCTGTCTGTGCTTTAGCAGGGGCATTCATCCACTAAAAAAGACAGGGGCTTAACGTGGAGGTGGCGGCCATAGTAGCTTATGACCCTTTGGATGTGGATGCAGATGGGATGGGAAATGACGACCAGGGAAACCCAGTCAGTGTTGTGCAAGGGAAGAGAAGGGGTGAGGGTCTAGGCTCCCCAACCAGGGGTAAGTTTCTATGCAAATAGGAGGGAGGGATTTCAGAACCAGTTAGGTGCCAATACATCTGTGTCCACAGCATCACTCCAAAGTCATAAAGTCTTTTTGAGCTCTAGACAGGTTGAGTGAAAATTGTAAAGTTCTGAGGAAGGGTCACCTGACTGGAAATGTTAACTGATCTCTCTCCACAGATGCTGTCAGAACTGCTGAGCTTTTCCAGCAATTTCTGTTTCTGTTTGTGAGTGAAAATTGAATTCATTTCTCCAGACTTTGTGTTGACCAAGCTGCCTACAGACCTTTTTATTCATTATTCCTGAAATATATAAGTAACAGTTAAATTAATTGCATTATCTTTGGGTTAATATTGTAGTTTTCTGATGCGTAAACCAATAATTCTGGAGTAAGGTGTAATCCCCACACCCATGACTGATAGCTGAAGGCTATGGTGGGCGGCAGCTCTATCTATTATGTTACATTTCCCTCATCAGTCATTTACTTCTTCAGTAATCTACTATCCAGGACACCAAAGTTCAGTTGAGCAAGGTTTCTGAAATATTAAGCAGAAATGCAGATGGAATTATGTCGCTGGAAAGTTACTTTCTTAGGAATGTAGAGTATCTTACTTATCCTTAACTCTGAATATAGGGAGTCTGCATTATATCTTTGAAAAGCTTGTTTATTTTTCCTTATTTAGAGTTGTAGGGAATACGACTGCAACAACCAGATTTGGTATAGCATGTGAGTACACCTAGTACTTTTCCTTAAAACCTTGGTTTTGATGGAAATGAAATCCTTGGTGATTTCTGTTGATGATGTTTGATCTGTAATGCCAGCTTTATGTCCAGGCAGGAACAGCACTAGACCATTCATCCTATCAAGCTTTCTCTTCATTTCAATAGGTTCACCTTGATTGCACTCTTCGATATGGGTTAGGTAGCTTAGTTGGTAGGATGGCTCATTTGCAATACAAAGTGACACCAATAGCATGTATTTGATTCCTGCACCAGCTGAGGTTACCATGAATAATTTCTCAACCTTCCCCCTCATCTGCAGCGTGGTGACCCTCAGGTCAAACCACTGTCATTTGTCTCTCTCTCTCTAATGGGACAGCAGCTCTGTGTTCCTCTGGGACTATGGTGACCTTACTCTTCAATGCCTTTTACCCACCCCATCCCCAAACACTTGTCACCCATTGATAATCAGAAATTTCTACCTTGAACATTCTCAAATACTAAAGTTCCACAGCCCTTTATGGGTAGAGTATTTCAAGTTTCACAACCCTCTGGGTAAAAAGAAATTCTCTTCACCTCAGAGTTTCTTTGTTTTAAAATTGTGTTCCTTGATTCTAGGTTTCCAACCAGGGGTAATGTCCTTCCAGCATCAACCCTGTTTGTACCTGCAAGTATTTGGACGCTTTCAATATGAGATCACTTCTCAAACTTTCCTTAGTTGCCCTCCCTCAGTGGCAATGATATCTTCCCTAAGATAAGGAGACGGAAACTCTGCACCATACTCCAGGTGTCGACTAACCAAGCTCCCCTATACAACTGAAGCCGAGGTTTACCACTCCCGGACTCAAATCCTCTTTCAACAAAGGATAACATTTCATTAGCCTTCCTAATAGATTGCTGCACCTACATGTTCGGGACTTGGGTGTCCTTGTCAATAAGTCACTGAAGGCGAACATGCAGGTGCATCGGCACTTTCCAACCTCCCATAGTTTAAGAAATATTCTGCACATCTGTCCTTCTAATTAAAGTGATAACCTTGCATTTTTCTACTTTATATTCCATCTACCATATTCTTGCTCATTCACTTAGCCTGTCCAAATTCTCCTAAAGCCATTTTAAATCTTCCTCACAACATGGGATGGGGGAGTCCAGACTAGAGGCCATAGGCTTAGGGTGAGAGGGGAATGATTTAAAAGGGACCTAAGAGGCAACCTTTTCACACAGAGGGTGGTGCTTATATGGAATGAGCTGCCAGAGGAAGTGGTGGAGGCTGGTACAATTACTTAATTTATAAGGCACCTGGATGGGTATAAAAATAGGAAGGGTTTAGAAGGATATGGGCCAAGTGCTGGCAAATGGGACTAGATTAGGTTGGGATATCTGGTTGGCATGGACGGGTTGGACCGAAAGGTCTGTTTCTGCGCTTTACATCTCTATGACGCTATGTATCCCACTTAGCTTTGCATCATCTACAAATTTGCAAATATTACATTCGGTCCTTAGCTTCAAATCAATATATATTGTGAACAGCTGGGCTTGAGTACTGGTGCTTGTGGTATCCCATTAGACACAGTTTACCAATGCAAGAATGACCCATTTATTCCTACTCTCTGTTTTACGATTGTTAGCCAAACATTAATCCATGCCAGTATATTAATGTTGCCTGTAATTTTCTTTCTGGCTGCTAAGATCCGTACAAGGCAGTGACATTCAGAACCAGAAGTCAATGCTATAATCACTGATGGCAATTGTCATGTGCGGGCACAATTTAGAGGAAATGTTGCACCTATTCCCCATGCACTAGTTTTTCTAACCAGCCTCCAGTGGGGGCCTTTATCAAAAGGCTCCTGAAAATCTAAGTCTACTGAGTCTGTTGGGTCTCCTGCATCAATTTTGTTAGCAACATCCTCAATGGAATGTAACAAGTCCGTCAAGCATAGTTTCCCATTTGCAAGTCCACACTGACCAAGTCCAGTTAGATCATCACTATTCAAGTATCTATTTATCACATCCTTAATCAGAGTCCAGCATTTTCCTTACCACTGAGGTGAGGCTATCAGGTCTGGAGTTCCCTGTTTCCTCTCTTTCTTCCTCCTTAAAAAAAGTGGGGTGGCATTTGCTAGCTTCCAATCTCAGGAGTCATTCCAGAATCCAAAGAATTTTCTGTGCACATAGTTTACCCACATTGTAACAATTTTGATGGAGACCACTACATTTGTTCATTTACGACAGAGTATATTTATGGTGCATTATACTGGTGGAGATTCTTTGACTTGGATTAATCAATATTTACTAATTCATGATGCACACTGCCCTCTAAGGGTAAAGGTTTATAATCTTCTGGACAATTGCTTGATTGTCTTCAACCAAGGCTGCAATGACAGAGTCTATCCATTATCCAATTTCCTTCCATATAATCCTATTTATAATCACTTTGCTCTAGGTACAGTGCAATCACATAGAGGTTGTGTATGGTGTTTCTGGATATATGAAGCCCATGTGATGATCCAGTGTTTCCACACACCACATTATCCAACTGGTTGAATATGGAATGTGACTTCCTTTTCCTCACCTATGCCAATATGACTGATGGTTCACACCAACAGGCTGGGAATTCACTTCCTTCTTGTATTTCAGACTCTCGCTGCGCTGAGCAACACTGATAAAAGATGTGCAACCACTGGCTCATGCAGCTGGTAATGAAAGGGAAGGCGAATAGGAGATGATTCACTGAGTCACTCAGGGAATAGAGTGGCAACAGCTTAATAAATCTTCTCCTTACTCTGTTTACTATGACCACTTCCTTCTTGTAACGTGGAGACAATTCTCTAGCTGCGGTCTAACCTGTGTTTCGTACAGTTGCAGCATGATCTTCCTGCCTTTATGCTCTAGGCCTCAACCAGTTCAGAGAATTATCCTGTATGCTTTCTTAATGACTTGCCCTAATACATTCAGAGGCCCGTACTTCACACCCCTAAGTTCCTCCACATTTTTCAATCCTCTATTATTTATTGTGTGTTTCCTTGCCTTACCTAAGTCATTGATAGGAGCATGAACGGCAACGACTGTACTGACTCCTGCAGAATCTCACAAAAATACATGTTGATTGTAACTTTTTGCTCCCTGAGTCAATTTTGGATCCAACTTGCCAACTTTCCATGGGCTTCAGTCTGGCAGAGGGGACCTTGTCGAGAGTCTTGTTCAGATTAATATACACCATGTCAAACATGCTGCTCGCATTGACCCTTCTTCGTATTGACTCAAAAGTAAAATCAATCAAGTTAGTCAGGCACAACATTCCTTGTGCAAGTCCATGTTGATTGCCCTTGGTGACTCAGTAACTCTCCAAAGCATGGACCAATTGGACCGAAAAGTCTGTTTCCATGCTATACATCTCTATGACTAAGTGACAATTTATACTGTCACTCAGAATTGTTTTCAATAACTTGTCCACCATCAATTTTGATGGACTTGTAATTATTTGGATTATGCTTCATATCTTTTTAAACAATGTTAGCTATTCTCCATCCTCTGAAGCTGTGCCTTTGTCTAAAAAGATTTTGAACATAATGGTTGGACGTTTCACTGTTTCTGCTTATTCACAGCCTATTTGCACTTTTTTTCTGTTCTGACCTCTCAACTTGTCTGGATACTAAAATTCCTCCCTCTCTGTGTTGAACCAATCCAATATTTCACACTCCTTATTCTTAACTATAACATCTGTATCAGCCCTCTCTCTCGTGAAACACATTCATCACAACCACACCCATAGTTTACACATCCACACACAAGTTATCTTTCTGGTCTCTAATTAACTCCACGCTTTCTCTGTTGTTATTGTTCTTTTTTCATATATTAAAAAAACACTCTCTGATCCCCTGATGTTCTTTTCAAATCCTCTAGTCAACTCCTACTCCTTTGACTCCAAAAACAATCTTACCATGCGCTTATCTCATTAATATTCATGGGACCCTCTTCTGGGCAAATTGACTTCAGTCGAAGACCTCGGAACAATAGTAGATGTTGTTTACTTTACAAAAAACACCGCAAAAGTAATTTCTCAGCTTTGCAGAACTGTGGGATATCAGAGCGACAGATGCTAGGCTATATTCATGCATGTGTATTGTGTCTTCAAAGTAGGAAAAGAGATTGGTGAAGCTGTAGGAGAACAATTTGTTCTTGTGTTTCATTGTTGAAACATGATTGAAAACCAAACAAGATTTGGAAGTTGTGGCCAAATATTGATGGGTTGGTCCTTTGTGCAGGGGTGAGTAAAAGAAACGATTGTGTAGCCAAGAAAAGTTGAGGAAACTTGGAAGTTAATAAAAAGCTGAAAGAATGAAAAATTCATCCGGTTAAGAATATCTTGAGTCCAACTTTTTATTTTGGAAAATAAGTTGACTGTGGAATCTGAGCAATTGCAGAGCACTGAACATCAAAAATAAATGTTTACACTTGGAGCTCTATCCAACTGCAGACAGTAACAAACATGGACAGTGCAATAAAGCAAAGGGAAGGAAAGTTCAGTACTCCCCAGGCAGCCCCTCTGAGGCATTACTGTGTGGAAGCATTGGCTTAAGATCATTCAGGCCATCATAATGATTAGATTAGATTACTTAGTGTGGAAACAGTCCCTTCAGCCCAATAAATCCACACCGACCCTCTGAAGAACAATCCACCCAAACCCATTCCCCTACATTCACCCTGACTAATGCACCTAACACTATGGGTAATTTAGCCTGGCTAATTCTCCTAACCTTCACAGTTTTGGACTGTGGGTGGAAACCTGAGGACCCGGAGGAGACCTGCGCAGACATGGGTAGAATGTGCAAACTCCACACAGACAGTTACCCGAGTCAGGAATTGAACCCGGGTCCCTGGCGCAGTGCTAACCACTGAGCCACCGTGCCGCCCCGCTTGAATCAGTAAACAGATTTCAGTGATTTTTCATCGATAGGTCATGAATATTGTCATAAAGTGGGATAAATGCACCATCTGTTCTCAGCCCACAATAGAAAAGTTGCTCAATTGTAGTGATAATGTAGCAAAATTGACTGAGAATTGATCATTGGGAAGGATGCAAAAATATCCAAGTGGCTAACTTTGGCTCGGGTGGTGGTGTAAAACATACATTATTGTTTGGAGTCATACCTAGCAGAAATGGTAATATGGCATGGTTGTTGGAAATCAATCAACTTAGTCCCAGGTAATGATCATCTGCAACAGAGAACCTAACCATTGACAGTCAGTGGCATTTTTATTGCTGAATTTTCCTCAATCGATATCTTGGGGTTACAAGAAAGTGACCTGGACCAGCCATTTAAATACTGTGGCTGCAAGAGCAGGTTACGGCTGAGGGATTTTTGGCAAGCAACTTGTCTTTGAACTTGACAAAGTTTATCTGTTCCCAAAACGTCGATTCTCCTGCTTCTCGGATGCTTTCTGACCTATGCTTTTCCAGCACCACACTCTCGACTCTGATCTCCAGCATCTGCAGTCCTCACCTTCTTTTAGAAAGTTTATGTCAAGAATGGGATGGAATACTCAGTCCTTTCCTGAATGAGTTCAGGTTCAACAACACTCAAGAAGCTTGACACCATCGAGGGCAAGCATCCCACGTAATTGAACACTACATCCTCAAACATGTATCCCTCCAATACTGACATTCAATAACAACAGTGTGTGCTTTCTACAAGAGCACCAGATACATAGAAACACAATCACCTGCAAGAAACCCGTCCAAGTCAAATACCATTCTGGCTTGGAAATATATCGCCATTCTGACAGTGTCATTAGTTTAAAATCCTGGACCTCTCTTCATTACAGCCCCATGACAGTCCCCACAGCCCAAGATTTGCAGCGGTTCAAGAAGAGAGCTACCATCACCTCCAGGGAAAGTCTGGAAGGGTGATAAATACAGATTTTGCAAACAATGTCCACATGAAAACAGTTTATAAAAGTACTGCCTGTTTTAGATCTAATATTTATTACCATCAAAGCCAACGGACACATTTATAGAGTCATAGAGATGTACAGCATGGAAACAGACCCTTCAGTACAACTTGTCCATGCTGACCAGATACCCTAAATTAATCTAGTCCCATTTGCCAGCACTTGGCCCATATCCCTCTAAACCCTTCCTATTCACATACCCAGCCAGATGCCTTCTAACTGCTGTAATTGTACCAGCCACCACCATTCCTCTGCCAGCTCATTTCATATACACACCACCCTTTGCATGAAAAAGTTGCCCTTTTAAATCTTTCCCCACTCACCCTAAACCTATGCCCTTCAGTTCTTGACTCCCCCAACCTATAACTTCAATAATTTGCATTTATGTAGTATCAACCACACTGTAAAACTCCATAAGGCAATTCACAGGAGCACCAAAAGCAGGAGATTGAAATCTTGGTCAAACTATCGGTGTTAAAGAGTGACATACAGGGCTTGTGAGGTAGACAAATACAGGGAGAGAATGCCAGAGCTTGGGACCAAGACAGCTTAAAGCATGGCAACCAATGTTGGAGTAGTGGAATATGGAGAATGCACAGGAGATCAGAACCAGAGGAGCACAGATATCTTCAAAGATTGTAGGGATGGAAGAAGTTACATGGATAAAGAAGTTTGAGACTACAGAAATTTTTGGTAACTACTATTTCATCCAATCACCCAAAGACAAAATCATCTGGGGTGGCACGGTGGCTCAGTGGTTAGCACTGCTGCCTCACAGCAACAGGGACCCAGGCTCAGTTCCAGCCTCGGGTGACTGTCTGTGTGGAGTTTGTACATTCTCCCCGTGTCTGCTGAGTTTTCTCCGGGTGCTCTGGTTTCCTCCCACAGTCCAAAGATGTACAAATCAGGTGAATTGGCCATGCTAAATTGCCCATAGTGTTAGGTGCATTAGTCAGAGGGAAATGGGTTTGGGTGGGTTACTCTTCGGAGTGTTGGTGTGGACTTGTTGGGCCGAAAGGCCTGTTTCCTCACTATAGGCAATTTGATCTAATCTAAAAAAAAACCCACGGACTCCTCGCCCACTGTGGTAATTAGAAGATGGTAGACTATTGGTAGAATGGGGTGCTTATTCTGACCTTGAATGAGGTAGTTCAAGTCAACATGTGTTTGAGGTGTATGGAAGAAGTAAAAATGAACTAGCTTGAAATATTCTCTTCAGGGTAATCTTCAAAATACTCAAAAAGTTTAACCAAGTGCAAAACACTGAAGGCTTCTAATGCAGCATTTTCAGTGACCATCTCTTATTGAACATTCCAGATTGTTGTTGAAACACTTACTTTGTGTCACTTGCCCTCTGTCCTCAATGCCTGGCCTGACTTGTGCAACTGTTATGTCAGCCACTGCGGTAGCAACTCATTCCCACCTCTTGCACCCAGTACCCTCCCCACAAATCTGCTGTACAACTCCAGGGAGTGGACCTCAGATACTTATATGCAAAAAGCACTGCCACTGGATTAGAGATGCCTGTCAGTCATGGTTTGTTTGATTCCATGGTGAAACTGTACTGGAGTCAAAAAGAGAGGGTGGACAACTTTACTACTTAACTACTGTAACTGACTTAACTACTTGCTCTTCCATTAAACCAATTATCAAGAAGGTTTAGTCAGAGAGATGTACAGCATGGAAACAGACCCTTCGGTCAACCTGTTCGTGCCGACCAGATATCCCAACCCGATCTAGTCCCACCTACCAGTTCCCGGCCCATATCCCTCCCAACCCTTCCTATTCATGTACCCATCCAAATGCCTTTTAAATGTTGCAATTGCACCAGCCTCCACCACTTCCTCTGGCAGCTCATTCCATTCACATACCACCCTCTGCATGAAAAAGTTGCCCCTTAGATCCCTTTTGTATCTTTCCCCTCTCACCCTAAACCTATGCCCTCT
>NC_057724.1:61827794-61835025 GCF_004010195.1 Chiloscyllium plagiosum
TGGCCTAACCAATGTCCTGTACAGCCGCAACATGACCTCCCAACTCCTGTACTCAATACTCTGACCAATAAAGGAAAGCATACCAAATGCCTTCTTCACTATTCTGTCTACCTACGACTCTACTTTCAAGGAGCTATGAACCTGCACTCCAAGGTCTCTTTGTTCAGCAACACTCCCTAGAACTTTACCATTAAGTGTGTAATTCCTGCTAAGATTTGCTTTCCCAAAATGCAGCACCTCGCATTTATCTGAATTAAGCTCCATCTACCACTTCTTGGCCCATTGGCCCATCTGGTCCAGATCCTGTTGTAACCTGAGGTAATCTTCTTCGCTGTCCACTACACCTCCAGTTTTGATATCATCTGCAAATTTACTAACTGTACCTCTTATGCTCGCATCCAAATCATCTATGTAAATGACAAAACGTAGAGGACCCATCCTTGTGGGACTCCACTGGTCACAGACCTCCAGTCTGAAAAACAACCCTCCACACCACCCTCTGTCTTCTACCTTTGAGCCAGTTCTGTATCCAAATGGCTAGTTCTCCCTTTATTCCATGAGATCTAACCTTGCTAACCAGTCTCCCATGGGGATCCTTGTCGAACGCCTTACCGAAGTTCATATAGATCACATCTACCGCTCTGCCCTCATCAATCAACTGTTGTCTGATTTACTTCTTAAATCCTCAGACATAGCTTGTGGACTGCAAATTTCAGCTGCAGATCATATACTGAGATGCTGAGGAAAACAATTATATTACAGTGATTACTGTAATCGGCCAGCCATCACAAATCACATATATTACAATGACATATGCAGTTGCTAACGTTAGAAGCCAATGTTTCCTGGGATGTCCAGGACATCCTCCTCACTATCCACAGCTTCCCCAATCTTTGTGTCGTAGCAAACGTAATAATCAGACCTCCTACCTTCTCTTCCAAATCATTCCTGATTTATTTGTCCCCTATCTAAATAAACTGCAGGCAAAGTTGTTAGAACGAAGAACAGTACAGGACTGCACCAACACATGATGCCTTTGTAAAACTAAAAACCTGTTGCTTCTACATGGTCCATATCCTTCTCCTCCCTGCCTGTCATTTATCTGTCAAGATACCTCTGAAACATCGCTGTTGTATCTGCCTCCACAACCTCTTCTGGTCATGCAATCCAGGCACTTATCACCCTCTATGTGAAAACAAATCTTGCCTCTCACATCCCCTTCAAACATTCCCCCTTTTACCTTAAACCTAGGTCCCCTAATAACTAACATTTCTACCCTGGCAAAAAGACTTTGACTGTCCATTCTATCCACACCTGGCAAAAGTTTGTGAATTTCTATCAGGTCGCCTCTCATCCTTTGATGTTCAAACAATAACAACCTAGGTTTGCCAAATCTGTCCTCATAGCTAATACCCTCCAAACCAGGCAGCATCCTGGTAAACCGTTTCTGTACCCCCTCCAAAGTCTTTACATCCTTGTGGTAGTGTGGTGACAAGAACTGTGCACAATACTCCATCTGTGGCCTAACTTGAGTTCTATTCAGTTGTAATGTAACTTGCCAATTTTTGTACTCTATACCCCAGCCAATGAAGGCAAGCATGCCATATACTCTCTCAATCATCTTATCCACTGATGTTGCCACTTTCAGGGAACTGTGGACCTGTACACCTCGGTCCCTCTGTATGTTGATGCTACTAAGGGTTCGACCATTACTGTATAGTTCTCTCCTGCATTGGACCTTCCAAAATGCATCACCTCACATTTGGCTGCATTAAATTTCATCTGCCATTTCTCCAACTAAGTCTCCAGCCTATCTATACCCTGCTGTATCTGCTGTAATCCTCCTCACTATCCACAGCTTTGTGTTACTAATTACCAAGCTTACTAATTAGACCACCTCCCTTCTCTTTCAAATCATTTCTGTATATCTCAAAACAAATTCAGGGGTCCCAGCGCTGATCCCTGCAAAACATCACTGGTCACAGATCTCCAGTCAGAAAAACATTCTTCAATCATTGCTCTCTGTCTTCTATGTCCAAGCCAGTTCTGTATCCATCTTGCCAACTCAGGTGTGATTTCACATTTTGTAAGAACCTGCCGTGAGGGACCTGTCTTTAGTCTTGCTAAAGTCCATGCAGACATGTTTCTGTGCCTTTTGGGATGTTTGCAGGCACACTAATGACTGAGCATTCTCCAATATTGGGTAACAGTGTTAATCCTGGCGATACCTATTCAGCCGCTTTATATACATCAGATCCAGTCTTTTGTAAAACCTAAATAAGGGATGCCACAGGGATCAGTACTGGAGCCACAAGGATTTATAATATGCATTAATGACTTGTCTAAGGAACATGAATGTACATAAATAGCTGTGTGAAGGCAAGTAGTGAGGACTCAGGGCAGAATCCTGTGGAGGTATGAACGATGTGGACTACCTCATAGAGCCATAGAGATGTACAGCACAGAAACAGACCTCTCGGTCCAAATTCCCCATGCTGACAAGATTTCGTAACATAATCTAGTCCCAGTTGTCAACACTTGACCCATATCCCTCTAAACCCTTCCTATTCATATACCCCTGCTGAAAATGTGTTGCTGGAAAAGCGCAGCAGGTCAGGCAGCATCCAAGGAACAGGAGAATCGACGTTTCGGGCATAAGCCCTTCTTCTATTCATATACCCACCCAGATGCCTTTTAAATGCTGTAATTGTACCAGCCTCCCCAATTCCTCTGGCAGCTCATTCCATACACACAACACCCTCTGCGTGAAAAAGTTGCCCCTTGGGTCCCTTTGAAATGTTTCCCCCTCACCCTAAACCTATGCCCTCCAGTTCTGGGCTCCCTCACCCCAGGAAAAAACCTTGTCTATTTAGCCCATCCATGCCCTTCATGATTTTATAAGGTCACCCCTCAGCCTCTGACGTTCCAGGGAAAACAGCCCCAGCCTGTTTAGCCTCTCCGTATAGCTCAAATCCTCCAACCCTGGTAATATCCTTGTAAATCTGGGCGCTAATATCTTGGAAAATGCTCCATGAGCACCAATCACACCAACTGTGCCACATCCTGGCAAATCTGCATGAAATTCTCCCCTTTGGCACAATATATATAAAAAAACACATTCTTTAAACAAGAGATTGCAAAGCTCTGAGAGGCAGAGTGAACTGGATGTCCTAGTGCATGAATCGCAGAAGGTTAGTACACCGAGCGAGTAATTAGGAAAGCACATAGAATGTTATAAATTATAGCGGGGGGAATTAAATACAAAAGTAGGGAGGTAATGGTTGATTTATGTACAGCACAGATGAGACCACACCTGGTACAGTTTAGTTCACCTTATTTAAGGAAGAAAGTAAGCATTTTGAAAGCAGTTGAGAGAAGTTTTACCAAACTGATACCTGGGATGGGCAGGTAGTCTAATGAGGAAAGATTGGACAGGCTAGCGTTATGTCTACTCGAGGTCAGAAGAAAAAGAGGTGACCTGTTTGAAACATGTAAGATTCTGAAGAATCTTTCCAGGGTAGTTATGGAGAGAATGCTTCCTCTTATGGCAGAATCCAGAAGTAGGAGTCACTGGTTAAAAATGAGACAAAAGTATTTTTCTCAGAAGTTCATGATTCTTTCAAACTCTCTTCCTCGAAAAGTTGGCAGGAGCAAAGTCTTTAAATATTTTTAAGGCAGAAGTAACAAAATTCTTGATAAGCAAGGGGCAAAGTTTATCAGGCACAGAGAGGAATGTGGATTTGAGGTTTCAAACAGATCAGTCATGATTTTATTAGATGGTGGAGCTGTCTCAAGGGACTGAATGATCTACTGCTCCTTGTTGTATGTTTGTTGTCTAAATGTAGAGTTCATATGTATCATATTCACAGACTGAATTGATATCTGGAACAAATTACTGTAGATGCTGGAATCTGTATTGAAAACAACAAATGCTGGAGGTCACAGTGGGTCGGGCAGCATCCACTGAGAGAGAGCAAGCTAGCGTTTCGAGTCTAGATGATGCTACGTCAGATTCAAAACCTTAGCTTGCTGTCTCTCCATGGATGCTGTCTGACTCGCTAAGATCTCCTGAATTGATGTTGCCTGTTTCACACTTGACCAATGTCAAAATTAAATTGGTAAATTATAATCTGTTGGAAAGTAGACTGTTAGTGATACGCGATCTCATATAGCTGTTATGGATTCATATAGGGCTAGGCAGACAGACAATGCTGGATCATTCAGTGTTAATACTGACACTCGTAAAATTTGACAGGACAGAACAACCTGATAATGAAGAAACTCAAAACTATAAATTATCATGTACTATGTATGTAACCTGTGAAAAGGGCTCAGTGGATGCTGTGTAAAATGTTTTGTTAATCAAATTTGAGTTCGAAACTCATTTCTGTGACAGCCTGTTATTGTTAGTCTGGCTCATGACAAACTATGATTGATTAATTGTGTCATTGGGCAAACTCTCCTCTGGGCATGGCACAGAACCACATGGATGAAAAAGGTTTGAATTTAATTGCTGAGTGAGCCAGGCATTCCTTGAGTTGTGTTTTGGAGCAGATCACAGTGGGTCACGCAAGTTCTGATGGCCTTTCAGTGATTCCTGCTGTCCGGTTGCATTCTGTGCCCAGTGACTGTGATGCTCCCCCTTGTCAAATAGCCTGCTGGCTCAGGCCGGGAGGGATGATCCACTTGGTTCATGTTTCAGGGGAGTGGGGGGGGTGGGGGAGCTCCTGTGAAATGGTCTCGGAAAAGGAGGGGAGAAGACGGAGAATTGTCCTGTGTTGTTACACCATGCGCAGTGTGGCTTCTTTTGAAATGAATTTGTTCTCTTCAGTGTCCATTTTCCTTTTAAATCTAGGGTCAGCCTGGACTGATTGGGCCACAGGGACGCAGTGGGCCTCCAGGGTTTTCTGGACCAGAGGGATTAAGGGGACCGAAAGGTGAAAAAGGTAACCCTGGTAACCCGGGAGCTGCAGGCATGAAGGGAGAAAAGGTGAGTCCAGGTCAACCTCCAGCATCAAGTCATTGCTTGAAGTACCACATAATCCCTACAGTGGAAGCAGGCCATTCAGCCCATCGCCGGCCCTCCGAAGAGAACCTCATCCAGATGCAATCCAACCCTGCATTTCCCATGGCTATCCCACAAAGCCTGCACATCCCTGGATGCTATGAGCAATATAGTGTGGCCAATTCACCCTAAACTGCACATCTTTGGACTGTGGGAGGAAGCCGGAGCACCCGGAGCAAACCCATGCAGCCACGGGGAGAACATGCAAACTCCACACAGAGTCACCCAAGGCTGGGATTGAACCCCGGTCCCAGGTGCTGTGAGGCAGCAGTGCTAACCGCTGAGCTACCGTGCCTTAAAATGAAAAAGGGAGGGGTGTGGGGAGGTTCGCTGAGTTGGTTAGACGGTCAGTGTGTGGTTGAGAGTGACACTAACAATGATAAGGTTGATTTCCTGTACTGGCCGTGGTAGACCTGGAACAATCCTGAATAAATGTCACTGCCTCAGCTGTGATTCCATGCCCCCTGTGTATACCAGGAGAAGGAAGTGAGGCACAAGACTCTTTAAGGGTCTCTACTCTCACATTTCTCTAACACAATCTCACTGCTTAGAGTGACTCCAATGTTCACACCTGATCCCATCCCAAATATTAATCATTTTTTTCACTCGGGACATTTTTGGATGTCCATTAAATAAAAAAGCAGAAACAGAAACTCTTTCAGATACACAGCAGGTCAGTCAGTATTTGCAAAGAGAAAAGGCAATTCAGGACTGGTCAGATGAGTGAATGTGACACTGAGCTGACTGGCTTTTTGGATATCTCAAGAAATTTCAGCATACACTCTGATACCTGCCCTTCAGTTGCTCTTCCCAGCGTCATACCTTTTGTCAAAATGTACCTGAAAATCTTTTTCTGGGTTTGTATTTTCAAACCAGTCAAGTAGGGACCCTACTGTGACAGCTTTTTCATGTGTACAAAACACAGACAGACATACGTAGACACACACACACACGCGCGCACACACGCATGCACAGAGACACAGAAACACAGACACACACACAGACACACACACGCATGCACAGAGACACAGAAACACAGACACACACACAACACAGACACACACAGACACACACACAAAATCAGTCTGATAAATGTTGGGGAATATTTAATGCCTTTCAGTTTGGAGGCTGTTTCAGTTCCATTCACAACTAGCCCCGATAGACTGGCATCTATTTAACTCCGTCTCTCAGTGGGCCGTGTTACATTGAACCCCATTTCCACCATTTGTACAGCCAGCTGGGACTCAACAGGCAGCTTAATTGTTGTTGGGATGATGTCATTGCGATGATGTCGCTGTGGGTTGCCAGTTTTAAGTCCTGTTGTGATGTTGTCTGTTCCTCCAGGGTCCAATCGGTGTGCCAGGATTTGTCGGGATGAATGGGATTCCAGTAAGTATGATCTCTGAGTTAAATATTTCTAATCAACCTGTTCAGGCATGTTATGAGAGTGGGATCTGAACCTGGATCTCTTAGCTCAGAGAGTGGGAAACTACCATGCGCCACAAGAACCTTCTGTCCAATCGCAGAGTTATTCCATTCTTGGTGCTAATCACCTGCTGGAGGAACCATTCATTTAAAATCACAGAATTTGACAGCAGGAAAGGAGGCTATTCAGCCCATTATAGCCAGGCCAGCCCTTAAAAGGAGCTTGCAAAGTCGTCTTGGTCTCTTAGGTCTCCTCCCACAGGCTGTGTCTGGGCTCAGAGCTCCGTCCCAATCCTAATGTAGTTTGACATAGGTTGAACATTATATTAAAAAAATCTGCTCTCTACAACGAATACTGATGTCATGTTTTTTTTCTCATAAGCTTGATCTACTTTTTTCTGCAGCAGAAATAAATTAGATACATCCTGGTCAATCAGGTGGGGAAATGAATTGAAAGTTTGGAAGCTGCTGAACAGAATTAAAAAGTAATCTGTTTGAAAAGATGTAAACTTCTTCTATTCATGGGTGAGTTGGGGAATCAACCATCCATTCCAGTCTTGTCCCGCTCATCCCAAATCCTGACCCCTCCACCCCGTCCGATCCCCTGCTGTCCTGCCCTACGCCCTACCCCAGTCACGCCCTCCCCACCCCTAACTCCCTCCACCCCATCCAACCCCCTCCACTCCTACCCAACACCCTCCATCCTATCCAACCCCCTATCCAATCCCCTCCACCCCTATC
>NC_057724.1:61835417-61839827 GCF_004010195.1 Chiloscyllium plagiosum
TTACTCTATGTTACTGCCCCCTCCCCCGCCCCACCCCCCAACCAATGCCACTGCCAATTCTACAGCTCATTTCCCCTTTCCACACTGTCCTTGGTTCTCCCATGATCAGTTATTCTTATTGGAGAAAGGGATGGCTCAGTATTCGAAATGCAGCTGGAGCCTTTAACTGCACTTACCTTGTATTGAACATGAATAGTTGAGGCCAGATCTGACACTCCCCCATCTCAAGGAGGAGAGATGAGGACTGCAGATGCTGGAGATTAGAGTCTTGCCCGAATCATTGATTCTCCTGCTCCTGGGATACTGCCTGACCTGCTGTGCTTTTCCAGCACCACACTCTCGACTTCCCCATCTCACTTGTCATTTCAGTACCCTCTCTACTACTTCATGAAGCAGCAATATCAATATAGCAGTTAGTTAGAGCAGAGAAGGAACTCATTCAGGTCAACCTGCCTCCCTCTTCCCTGATCTGTCTCATACACTTAACAGTTTGTATTACCCTAATCATTTCTATTTCATTTCAAATAGATTTTGTTTTGAACATTACTATTCAGTCTGCTTTCATCTGCCTTTTTGGAAGCATAGTCTAAATTATGGCAACTTGCTACAGAGAAAGAAAAAGATTCTAATTTCTCCCAGCGTTTTGTTGCCAATGACCTGAGTTCTGTGTCCTGTCAGTGGGAGAGCATCTCACATGTATTGAGAATGCTTCAGTTTCTAACTGCTCCCCCATCGTCAACATATACATAGAGCAATACCACCCTCTGCTGGATTTCAGGATGTAGCACAGCAGCTGAAAAGAAACCTTTGCTGCTTTAACAAAAAAATGGAAAATACACAGCAATTTGGGGAGCAGCTGTAAAGTGGAATTCTCATTCTTCTTGGGTTTCCTAAATCAGAATTATTAGCTCAAAGGGAGACACTTTCTTCCAGCACTTGGCCGATAGCCGTGTATTAGATTAGATTATTTACAGTGTGGAAACAGGCCCTTTGGCCCAACCAGTCCACACTGACCCTCCGAAGAGTATCCCACCCAGACACATTTCCCTCTGACTAATGCACCTAACACTATGGGAAATTTAGCATGGCCAATTCACCTGACTGGCACATCTTTGGGAGGAAACCGGAGCAAACCCACGCAGACACGAGGAGAACGTGCAAACTCCAACACAGTCACCATAGGCTGGGACCCTGGTGATGTGAGGCAGCAGTGCTAACCACTCAGCCACTGTGCCATCCTGCAACTTGTCAAGCTGCAAACAATAAGTGGGTCAGGTCAGGGGATGGGGACAATAGAGACCCCTTTAATTGAGAGGAAACCATTTTGTTGAGCAAACTGCATGCTGTGATAAAGAGTTGTGAGATGATATCTCAAGTCGATATTAAAAAAAATCATCTCAGTGGGTGAATGGAAATACATCAAAATGTACAAATTGTATTATTGAGACCCCTGCACTCTCATTACCCTCAATAGCTTTTGCTCCAATGTGCATCTCTTATTCATCTCTCCATTTTCTTCACCAAGGCAAATCACCTAATAGTTTTCTATTAAGCAGTTAACTAGGGCAGATGATAATATATTTGCTAATGTCAATGGGTTTGTAATCCATACATCCGAAGTAAAGCTTTGGGACTTGGATTCCTGTCCTATCACGGTAGCTAGTGGAATTTGTATTCAATTAATAACACTGAAATGTAAACCTAATCAAATCAATTAGATTTGAATTCCACACTTACTCACTGAACTCAAATTCCAAAAGCTGCCTTGGTGGGATTTGAACCCATGACCCTGTAACATTCAAAACCAAAGTGCTGCAGATGCTGGAAACCTGACACAAAAAGAACGTAAAATGCTGGAGCTTCAGCAGGGTCTGGCAGCAGCTGTGGGGACAGAAACAGAGTTAATGTTTCAAGTCCAATGCAAGGTTTCTCCTCTGAAGGGTCTGTTTCTGTGCTGTATGACTATATGACTCATATTGGACTCAAAATGTTAACTGTGTTTCTCTCTCACGGATGCTGCCAGATCTTCTGAAGCACCATCATTTTCTAATGCCAAAAGCCCAGACTACTAACCCAGTGACATTACCATTGCACTATCTATGCCTCTTAACTGCCTTCTGAAGTGGCCGATCAAACCGCTGAGTTGGTGCATGATCGTGGACAATCCCGTGAAAGAATAAAGAAAAACATTCTTTGGTCATTGGAAAGATTAATAAACGTTTTCTTTCAAGTTGACACTGGTCATCCAAAACCTGCGTATGGACCTTATTGTTCCAAACTTTCAAGCTGTTCATAAATAGAGTCAGAAAGTCATACAGAACGGAAAGAGAGAGTGGTAAGGGTGTGGAATGCCCCCACCTGCTAATGTAGTCAACTCAGCCACATTAGGGAGATTTAAACAATCCTTAGATAAGCACATGGATGATTTTGGGATAGTGTAGGGGAACGAGCTGAGAATAGTTCACAGGTGGGTGCAACATCGAGGGCCGAAGGGCCTGTTCTGCGCTGTATTGTTCTATGTTCTGTGTTCTTTGAAACAGGCCCTTCAGCTCAATGTGTCCATGCTGACCAGGTTTTCTAACCTGAACTGATCCCATTGGTCTGCATTTGGCCCACATCCCTCTCGACCGTTCCTTTCCATGTTGTAATTGTACCCGCCTCAACTACTTCCTCTGGCAGCTTGTTCCATACACACACCAACCTCTATGTGAAAAAACTACCCCTTAGGTTGCTTTTAAATCTTTTCGCTCTCACCTTAAACCTAATCAAGCCCTCTAGTTTTGGACTCCCCTATCCTTGAGAAAAGACCTTTGCTATTCACTCTATCTGAGCCCCAATGATTTTATAATCTTCTGTAAAGTTGCACCTCAGCCTCCTACACTCCAAGGAAAAAAGTCTCAGTTTACCCAATCTCTCCTTATAACTCAAACCTTCTATTCCTAACAACATCTTGGTCAATCTTTTTTACATCCTTTTCAGTTTTATAACATCCTTCCTCTTGGAGAGCAAGCAGAGTTGTGCGCAGTATTCCAACTATGGCCTGACCAATGTCCTGTACAGCTGTATTAACAGGAAAGTGACAAATCCATGACACAGATGAACATACAAAAAAATTAAAGATTTTTCCTCTAAATTTCATTCCTGACAAACTGTTCTTGTTTCAAAGGGTCACCCAGGTCAGCAAGGTCCTAGAGGACGCCCAGGTCTGGATGGGTGCAATGGTACCATCGGATCTCCAGGTTTTCCTGGCAGTGCAGGTTTTCCTGGATCTCCAGGATTCCCGGTAAGCAGAGAACGCAATTCGGGATTTGTTGGGGGTTTTAAAAATCGAATTTGTTTTGGCTAGTTTGAATAGAAGCCAGAAAGGTTTGCATTGATATAGCGCTTTCACAATAACTGGCCATATCAAATTGTTTCACACCAGTGAAGTATGTTTTGAAGTGTAATCAGCTGTTTAATATTGGAAACTTATTTGCAAACAGCAAACTCCCACAAACAATGTGCCAGTGATCCAACAGATCTGATACACGATCAATATTGTCAAGGTCACCAGGGAAACCTCCCTTGTTGATCTTTATAACAGTGGACAAAAACAACACTGTAACATCTCAGTTTAACATCTCCCCAAAAGGATGCCAACTCCAACAAAAGCTCCCTCATTTCCACTCTGGATTGTCAGCCTCGATTTTTGTACTCAAGTAGTTAAAGTGGGGAACTTGGACCCATAACTTTTGAGTTAGAGGCTAATGGTGCTACCAGCTGAGGCACATATCACGCAGAGGTCAATCGGTGATTCCACTATCAATCAACTGGTGGCAAATTTGTTTCCCCACATAAAGTAAATAAGGATCCATTTATTAGACTGTCATCATAGAGAAAATTGTAGCTCAGTTCAAACTTATTCACGTTCAAAAGGAATAGAATGTCATTGTGTCATGAGACAGGAACTGAATGTTTAAATCAATACTCCTTTACTTTTCTTGTCTTAAAAAATAACACAAACTTAAAAATATTGTTTTTTAATATAATGGGAGGGGACAAACTGGAAGTTTAAGAAGGAAATTGAAGGGAAAGTAAGAACAAGGGTAGTCAAGAAAGACAACAGTATCAATGAGGCAGAAAACTCAAAAAAGGATTATGCTGTAAGGTTGAGTGAAATAGGGGTTGATGGGAAGGGTGAGGGCAGTAACAAATTAAAAATACTATATATGAATGCACAAAGTATTAGAAATAAGATGGATGCGCTTGAGGCTCTTTTGGAAATTGGCAGCTACGATATTGTGGGTGGTTTCAAGTGGACAGGGCCTGGGAAATGAATATTCAAGGCTACACGTGCTATCGTAAGGACAGACTGATGGGCAGAGGTGGTGGGGAGGCCCTGTTGGTAAGGGATGATATTCAGTCCCTTGC
>NC_057724.1:61842455-61888261 GCF_004010195.1 Chiloscyllium plagiosum
GATTATTAAAGGATTGGACATTCTGGAGGCAGGAAACATGTTTCCGCTGATGGGTGAGTACCGAACCTGAGGACACAGCTTAAAAATACGGGGTAGACCGTTTAGGACAGAGATGAGGAGAAACTTCTTCACCCAGAGAGTGGTGGCTGTGTGGAATGCTCTGCCCCAGAGGGCAGTGGAGGCCCAGTCTCTGGATTCGTTTAAAAAAGAGTTGGATAGAGCTCTCAAGGATAGTGGAATCAAGGGTTATGGAGATAAGGCAGGAACAGGATACTGATTGAGGATGATCAGCCATGATCATAATGAATGGTGGTGCAGGCTCGAAGGGCAGAATGACCTACTCCTGCACCTATTGTCTATTGTCTATTATTATAACATTTATTTATTAGTATTGGAGTCTGAGGTTAGTTCCCTCTTTGAGGTAACTTCACAGAATATGTAGCCATTCTACAGATTACTCTCCATGCTACTAAATACCCATGAAGAGACTAGTTAACTATTAATTTCGATCTTGCTTACTCCAGGGTGAAACGGGTCTCAAAGGAGCCAAAGGAGAGCCAATCCAAATCTCAGGCAACCGTGATGAACTCAGGGTGAGTATGTCATATTGCTATTCTGATTCAGTTTTTCGAAGAGGAGTGGGAAATATTAGCACTAGGAAGTTGAACTAGGAGAAGGAGCTGGAAGTTCAAGTTTGAGCCCACATCCCAAAATTGCTGTTACTTACTATGTCCACATGATGGCGAGCTTTGCAATTATATCAGACATTGCTACTCCAATAAATGGTGGGATATTGTACAATTGTATTAAGAACTTGCAGCATATTCTCACAGGAAACAAAAGTTGTGTTTGCATAGCACCTGTCACAACTTTGGCACATCCCAAAGCTTTTCCAGCCAATGAAACACTTTGAAGTGAAGTCACATTGCAAGCATCTGCATTCCTCCCTTTCTCAGTGCAAGAGTGTAGCCAATATGTGCACAGCAAGATTTCACAAACAGCAGTGTGAGCTCTCAGAGTATTCCTAGTTCCACTCTCACATATCATTCCATGCAGAATAATGTTCAACAAGCTGTCATACCCACCAATCATTGACCTTGTTGTCACAACCTTCTGTGCATTATTGGAGTGTCACAACTGTGAATTTGGGTCAAGTCAACTCTCACAAAAGCGAGTTTCTGTGAATGCTGAAGAACTGAAATCAAAACAGCGAAAGATGGAAATGCTGTTTGAGCCTGACAGTATTTGTGGAGAAAGAAACAGGAAACTATTTTCAACCGATTTCTGATGATGCGACTTTCAATACAAACCCTTTGGATATGTCTCCGTTTGCCTCTTCAAACATTTCATCCTTCCTGTTGAAAGGTTCCTGCCTGAAACATCAACTTGTCCTGCGCCTCTGATGCTGCCTGACCTGCTGTGGGTTGTTTTCTCCAACTCCACACTTTATCGTCTCTGACTTTCCAGTACCTGCAGTCCTCACGATCTCCATGTCGGTCAAATATTTCCACCATTGTTGTTGACAGAACTCGCAACCATGTCCATCCTATTTTCCAGACTTCTACTCACTTCTTTTTCCTCCTGGAAACAAGGAAAGGTTCCCCTATTCCTCATCTCCCACATCCCCCCGCACCCCCCCCCCCCCCCCAGCACTCTCTGTTCAACAGACCAATTTCTCCATGTGTTGCCACCAGCAAACACTTGCCCCCTCCCTCTCAGCATTTGGTTGGGACTGTTCCCATCTTCTGGCCTAGTCCACTCCTTAGTCACCTTCTTGTGGCAACTTTCCATACAAATGCAGGAGAAGCAAAACTTGTCATTTTACTGCTTCCTTTCTCACCAGCTAAACCCAAACATTCCTTTTGGATGGAATTCTCTTGACACGTTGTATTCTCTGCTCTCTGCTGTATGTCAGGGAGACTGAACGCCGACCCCAGTGATCTCTCTCCACAAGCATTGACCCTGATCTTTGGATATTGTGTGATTTTAATTCTCTCTCCTTGTTCTCATGCTGTCCTCTCTGTCCTTGATCTGCCTCACTCTCCCCAAGAAGCTCAACACAAGCCCAAGAACAGGATAACAACACAAAGGATTGTGGGTGCTGCTGATCTCAAACAGAAGTTGCTGGCGAAACGCAGCAGGTCTGGCAGCATCTGTGAAAAGAGAAACATTTCAAGTCCAGTGACCCTTCTTCAGAATAGAACTTCATCTTTCAATTCAGCACTTACACCCTTCTGGACTCAGGATTGAGCTAAAATGTCTATATTGTAACCTCTTACCCTACTTTGCTCCTTTCGCTTTACAAGTTTTGATTTTACTGTAGATTTTATCTTGTTTTAATATTGTTTTTCAGCCTGCAGTTGTTCATCATTCTATTTACACCTGCTGAAGGCATATTTTTAAACGTATTCTTTACCTGTTCCATTTCCACTCCTTGTTGGTGTTGAATCCCTACGGTCTCCCACACCAGTGCCAGCCTTCCCATTTGCTCTTTTTCCAGCTACTGCCTAATGCTGCTTAAAATCTATTACACGTCTAACCTTTCCACGTTCTACTGAAAGGTCACCAAAGCTGAAGTGTTAGAAGGAATCTTCTGCTCGCTGTAATATTTGGGTTAGAGGCAGGAGTTTGCTGGGTGGAGGAATACACAAAGGCTGCTCCCTTCCCACCTCCACCGTGGTTAAGTTCTGGGTTTTGAAGTCCATGATCACCTCCCCTGCTCCACTAACCTTTTAACTGCCCGTTCAGAACCTCAGTCTGCCATTGCTCAGATTGAGCTAATTATTTGAAAGGGAGGACTGCAGATGCTGGAGATCAGAGTCGAGAGTGTGGTGCTGGCAAAGCACAGCAGGTCAGGCAGCATCCAAGGAGCAGGAGAATTGACGTTTCAGACAAAAGCCCTTCATCAGGTGAGGGAGTGGTGAGGTAAATGGGAGGGTTTGGGGCTGGGGGGGAAAGGTAGCTGAGGGTGCAAAAGGTAGATGGAGTTGGGGGTAATGGTGATAGGTCAGAAGGGAAGGTTGATTGGATAGGTGGGAAGGAAGATGGACAGGCCAGGAGGATGGTGCCAAGTTGGAAGGTTGGGACTGGGGTAAGGTGGGGGGAGGGGAAATGAGGAAACTGGTGAAATCCAAATTAATGCTGTGGGGTTGGAGTATCCTGAGGCGGAAGATAAGGCGTTCTTCCTCCAGGCGTCAGGTGGTTAGGGAGTGGTGATGGCACATTGATGCCATGGAGTTGGAGGGTCCCGAGGTGGAAGATGAGGCATTCTTCCTCCAAGCATCAGGTGGTTGGGCCACACCCTTGAGCTAATTATGGGTTAGCCTTTTGCCATCTCCTCACACCCTGATAACTGCAGCCCTGTGGGAAGATTGTCCCCTCAGCGGGTGAGGGTTGATCAAGACAATCAGCACCTTATTGAGGAACTGGGCATTGAGTCGGGCTTGCCTGCTGGAAGCAAATTCCTTGCTTCTATGCACCCCCCTCTCCCCGACCTGTGAAACCTCTCCCTCTCCTCCCACATCCAATTACCTTTAATCTGGATCCGCTTCAATCCTGAAACTGAGTGGACGTTCTTCTTTCAGTATCCTCTATGGGTGCAAGACCCACGAACTTCAGATTGGCTGGCAGCTCTCCACTGACTGGTACTTCCTTCCCCAGGATCTTGATTCAAGCTGGAGACCCACAGTCGGCCTTGTTTCTGCCTGATTGGCATGTGGTTCATCAGGCCTTCCTGGCACGAGGTCGCACCGATCTCCATTTGGCCGATGACACTTGGTACACCTCAACATGATTCTGCCCAAGAACTCTGTTTCTCTCTCCACAGACACTGCAAGACCTGCTGAGTACTTCCAATGCGTCCTGTTTTCATTTCTGGTCAACAGTTACCTGCAGCTAAGGCAGGCTGCTGGGTAAGAGCCAGAGCGCCATCTTATGGCATGCCTTGCCTTATGGGTAATCCTGCCCTTCTTCATCCAAACAGCACAGACAGAGAAACCTCTGTTTCTTCATTCTTGATGAAGGGCTTTTGCCAGAAATGTCAATTTTCCTGCTCCTCGGATGCTGCCTGACGTGCTGTGCTTTTCTAGCACCACTCTAATCTTGACTCTGATCTCCAGCATCTGCAGTCCTCATTTTCGCCCTGTGACAACTTTTACCCCATCCCATCTATTCACTTCTTTACCATTTAACCAGCAACAAAAGCAAACATTGCTGGAAAAACTCAGCAGGTCTGGTGGCATCTGTGGAGAGAAATCCGAGTTAATGTTTCAGGTCCAGTGACCCTTCTGCAGTGAGGATTGTAGCTGGGAAAAGGTTGTTGTATATGGTAGAGATAGGTTTGGGGGAGGGGGAAGGAGGAAATGGTAGGTGGAGATGAAGCACAGAGAGAGACAGAGAGACAGTCGGGCAGCCAAAGGGTTGGGTAAATGTTAGCCTGGGAGAATTAATCGGTGCTAATGAGGATTGTAAATCCTTGTCGATGTTTCTAACATCTCCCATTTTGTTTGTTGATTAACCCTGCATGCCAAATATAGAGATGTGCATTTTCATTTGATCTTTCTCCCCAACTTTCCCACAGGGTGAGCCAGGCCTACCAGGTTTGGACGGAGTTCCTGTGAGTATCTCAGTGGGAATATCTCAAGTGGAGGGATTGACAAAGAAAAGCTATTCTGTTAACTCATGTTGCACACTCGCCTTGTTTTCACATTGAGTTTCTAGCAGTGGGAGTAACTTTGATTAGAATCATAGAATCCCTACAGTGTGGAAACAGGCCCTTTGGCCCAACAAGTTCACACTGGCCCTCTGAGGACTAACCCACCCAGACCCATTCTCCTACCCTATTGCTCTACATTTACCCTGACTGGGGCACCTAACCTACGCATCCCTGAACACTATGGGCAATTTAGCATGGCCAACCCACCGAACTTGCACATCTTTTGCTTGTGGGAGGAAACCAGAGCCCCCAGAAAAAACCCATGCAGACGTGGGGCGAATGTGCAAACTCAGCATTGACAGTCACCCCAGGCTGGAATTACAGAGTATTACGGGGAAATATCCAGGTCGCCCAGTCAGATACACTTATCTCTCATAGAGTCATAGTCGTAGAGATGTACAGCATGGAAACAGACCCTTCTGTCCAACCCGTCCATACCGATCAGATATCCCAACCCAATCTAGTTCCACCTGCCAGCACCCGGCCCATATCCTTCCAAACCCTTCCTATTCATATACCCATCCAAATGTCTCTTAAATGTTGCAATTGTACCAGCCTCCACTACTTCCTCTGGCAGCTCATTCTACACATGTACCACCCTCTGCATGAAAACGTTTCCCCTGCCTGAACTGCTGTGCTCTTCCAGCACCACTAATCCAGAAATTTGGAGAAAATGGTCAAGTTAGTTCAATTGAAGGGCACAACATCTGGATATGAAAAGGTGTGCAAGTTTTATCCTTCGATAGTTGGTGTCTGAGTGTCATATCTTTGGACTTTAAATATTCAATGACAGCCCGAAAGCCCGCTGAACCCTAATTATCAGCCTGACCTACCTGTTCAGATTTAATCTGGTCCATGGATGAATTGTCTCTTTTTGCCTTACAGGGTCCAGCGGGCTCTCTTGGATCAGATGGTGCTGTTGGTCCCAGAGGACAGCCGGGTCTTCCAGTAGGTATCCCTGAGAGGACCACCTTGTGTCTCATTCCGCCTACCTGTGTGGTCACTGATTTGATTTCTTTATTGTCACATGCATTTTGTACCACAATACAGTGGGAAATGTTGTTGTATAGTGTCGCCATTCTCAGCGTCGTCTTAAAGCACAGAAAAATAAACCAAAACATAGAATATCAAGGCAGAAAAACAAAGAAATAAAGAAAAAGTGTCCAACTTCACAGTCCTTCTGGTTAAGTGCTGTTTTTAAGTGCTTAAACTCCTCTGTTTTTCTGATAAAGCAACTAGTGTCATAGAGTCACAGAGAGGTACAGCACGAAACAGACCCTTCGGTCCAACCCGTCCATCCAACCAGATATCCCAACCCAATCTACTCCCACCTGCCAGCACCCGGCCCATATCCCTCCAAATCCTTCCTATTCATATACCCATCCAAATGCCTCTTAAATGTTGCAATTGTACCAGCCTCCCCACTTCCTCTGGCAGCTCATTCCATACACGTACCACCCTCTGTGTGAAAAAGTTGCCCCTCAGGTCTCTTTCCCCTCTCACCTTGAACCTGTGCCCTCTAGTTCTGGACACCCCGACCCCAGGGAAGTGACTTTGTCTATTTATTCTATGCATGCCCATCATGATTTTATAAACCTCATCCTCCGACGCTCCAGGGAAAACAGCCCCACTCTTTTCAACTTCTTCCTATAGCTGAAATCCTCCAACCCTGGCAACATCCTTGTAAATCTTTATATGTAAGTAATTACCTACACATCACAGTTAACAGAATCAGACTCAAGTATTTAAACTATTGATGGGGCAGATCCAGGCATTAAGTGTTCAGGAATCGTCAATCAGGCCCCAGTGATTAGTTAGCAGGCCATTAGCCTGTGCCAGACGTGCTACCAGTTGCCCTGATCTGAGCAGTTCTTTAAAAGCTTGCTCGTGCTCGCCTAAACGGTCACAATTTTGCGACGTAATTGTCAAAGCAGCACCAGCAGTTGAGCAGGATGATCCCAGGATCAACCCTGGATCTCTGTGAGCTGGGTTACACTAATATTAATCCTGCTCTCGCTGGGCTCGTGCAGACCATTCAACATCATAGAATATCTCAGACCATATCCCTGTAGCAGAGGAACCAAGAATTCTGGACTGGCTCCCTGCTCTGATCAAAGGCGGCAGTGACAGGGGGTTATAACTGACCTGAACACCTCTTGAAGAGGAAGTCAGCCTGTGTTATTTCATCAGATGATTTTGCAGAGCCCAGTGATAATCATGTGTGTATGGACAGAAGGTTCTCTTGGTTGAGTTGAGTGTCAATAGGCAAGTTTTTTTGACAGTGATTGTAATGTATTGATTTAGAATCAAATCTTTACCCAGAAATCCTGGTCTTAAAATTAAACGCTCAGTGGTTTGCCAATGGATGTTATAAGTGGCTTGTCCTTTTCTGGGTTATTTTGCAAAAAAAGCAATTAATCTTTTGATCTCTCTTTCCTCAGGGCCGACCTGGTCCCCCAGGCCTTCCAGGGTTGAAAGTAAGTAGTGCTTCATGTTAATTGTGACTGTTCATTCCAGATTATTTTAGAGGGAATATAATCCACACAGCACCATGTTTCAACCCAAGACTCTATCATAGCGATACAGCTGATACATTTCAGGGAATCCCTCTGTCCTTCTCACTGGACTTGACCTTCCTTAGCTCCTTGCGTGAGACCTATCACCACCTTGTGTAGACCACCAAACCTCATCTCATTGCCATCGCCCTGGAATGTTACACCAGACCCCAGTTGAGCTTGCAATGTGGGAAATCCCAAAATAGAAAATTCCTGTCTCTGGCTTCCCCCAAACCCGCTCTCTGTAATCAATTTTATAAGGCGAGATGCCCGCCCCTTACAAGACTGAACATAAGAATTCACAGTAGCTGGCTCAAGATGGCCATTTGTTTGGGTTTGTGCCTGAGAGTCTGGGTTTTACACTGGCTGACCATTGACAGGTGCCACTCGACTTTATATTTGGGGTTGTGTGCTATAGATGTGGCGGGTGCCTCTGCCTGTTGCTATCATTGTTTGAAGTCACCTCAAATTGGCTATGATGCAGAAAACAGGAGTTGGTTGTTTTCTCAATCCCATTTGCAGCCTCCTCCACTCACCCCTTTGTGTTTCTGTCTTACTTACAGTTGATTTCCTACTCATCACCAACTGCTATGGAAATATGAACATGGTGATATAAACCACACGCAGTCAAACACACACACTGACAAAATCATACATGCACACACACAGTCATACACACACACAGACACTCTCTCTCACACACACACACACACAGAGTCGTATACACAGACACAGTCATACTCACAGTCAGATTCACAGAGGCATACATACACACAGTCATATAGACACACAGAAACAATCATACACACACACACAGAGTCATACACACAAATGCACACAGAGACAGTCATACACATACACAGTCATAGATGGAGCAACACACACATAAACATTCACATACAGTCTCACACAGACACAGACATAGGTACATAATCCAAAGATGTGCAGGTTAGGTGAATTGGCCATGCTAAATTGCCCATAGGTTAGGTGCAGTAGTCAGGGGTAAATATAGGGAATGGGTCTTCAGAAGGTCAGTGTGGATTTATTGGACCAAATGGCCTGTTTCCATACTGTAGGTAATCTAATGTAAAAAGTAAATGGTACAATTTGAAAAGTGGGCACACACACAGCGAATCCTGAAGGTTTGAATCATTCTCAATTGCCCATAGTGTTAAGTGCATTAGTCCGAAGGAAATGGGTCTGGGTGGATTACTCTTCGGAGGGTCGGTGTGGACTTGTCGGGCTGAAGGGCCTGTTTCCGCACTGTAGGGAATCGAATCTAATCTAATCTAAAAAAAATCTTCTGAATCAACCAGAACACACTATAAGGGTTGTTTTATAAATAGAGGCATAATGTACAAAAGCAAAGAATTTGTGTTAAATCTTTATAAATCAGAGGTCACTTCTCAAATTGGGGCGGCATGGTGTCTCAGTGGTTAGCACTGCTGCCTCACAGCACCAGGGACCTGGGTTTGATTCTAGCCTCGGGTGACTGTCTAGGTGGAATTTACATATTCTCCCCGTGTCTGTGCGGGTTTCCTCCGGCTGCTCCGATTTCCTGCCACAGACGAATGATGTGCAGGTCAGGTGGATTAGCTATTCTAAATTGCCCATAGTATTCAGGGATGTGCGGGCTAGGTGGGATAACCATGGGAAATGCGGAGTTTCAGGGATAGGATAGAGGGGTGGGTCTGGGTTGGATGCTCTTCAGAGGCGTGGTGTGGACCTGATGGGTCAAGTAGCTGACGTCCAAACTGTAAGGATTCTGAGCATTTTGTCCAACTTGTCAATTCAAATTTGCAGACCATTTTGGCACCACAAGTGCCTTTGTTAGCAGGAGGGATAGTAAACAGAGGCACAGATTTAAGACAGTTGACCAAGGCACCGAGGGGAGATGAAGAGTCCATATTTTTATGCAGTGAGTTGCTATGATTGGGAATGCATTGCCTGAAAGGATGGTAGAAAAATTATAATAATAACTTTCAAGAAAAGGATTAGACACAGACCTGTGGAAAAATTTGCAGTGTTACAGGGAACGAGCAGGAAATTGAACTTATACCAGTCTCAAAGAGTCAACATTGGAATGATAGGTCAAATGGCAGTATTGTTCTGCATTTTTCTCTGAATATCAGAATGACCGTGCTCGACAATGTTGAGCAATATGGTACAGCGTAGCCACGGTGAGGGACTTATAGTGTGCTAACTGATTGAACAACAAAGAATGAACGCACAGATGATGACACAAAGGCCAACTTCACCCTTTCTTAAGGTGACAGCCTTTAAAAGACAATCTTTCTAATTTCGAGAAATATTTGTATTTCAGGGTAACATGGGGTTGGGATTCCAAGGACAGAAAGGAGGAAAGGTAAGTGTGTGGCAAGAGCGAAAGCTGTTGCTGGGCTATTTGTAATTTGCTAGTTTTATGACACTACATTATAAATGTATTAGTTAAATACTTTTATAATATCTAGAACAAAAACATCTGCATTTTCAGTATGTGTTTTTCAACGCTGGAATCAGTTAACAATAGTCCATTTATGCAGGGCTAGCTCTTGAAATGCAGAAGGGTGTGTGGGCGAGCCCTTTTTTTTTATAAAAGCAATCCCAGTAACCTCTCTGTTCATCTGAATTTATTCCCGATTCAGAATCAACAGTGAATATAAACTTTGTTAGCTGTCTTCGTAATCTTGTGAGTGCGACCTCAGAATCTGAAGACATTAAAACCAGCTGCCATGATATTGCCTGATAATTTAGATTAATAAATTAAGTTAGTGTTTCAGAGTCACAGGCATGTACAGCATGGAAAAAGACCCTTCAGTCCAGCGCATCCATGCCAACCAGATATCCTAAATTAGTCCCATCCCATTTGCCAACACTTGGCCCATATCCCCCTAAACCCTTCCTATTCATATACCCATCCAGATGCCTTTTAGATGCTGTAATTGTACCAGCCTCCACAACTTCCTGTGGCAGCTCATTCCACACATGCACCATCCTCTGTGTGAAAAAAGCTGCCCCTTAGGCCACTTTTAAATCTTGCCTCTTCACCCTAACCCTCTAGTTCTGAAAAATATCTATTTACCCTACCCATGCCCCTCATGATTTTATAAACCTCTATAAGGTCATTCCTCAGCCGCTGATGCTCCAAAAAAAACAGCCCCAGCCTATGCAGCCTCTCTCTATAGCTCAAACCCTTTAACCCTGGCAACATCGTTGTCAGTCTTTTCAGAACCCTTTCAAGTTTCACAACATCCTTCCTATAGAAGGGAGACCAGAATTGCACGCAATCCTCCAAAAGTGGCTTAACCAATGTCCTAAATTGAAACTAATGTCCAGAATCATTCAATCCCCTCGGTATGCTTACATGATGACAATGTTTATCTGAAGGTAATGTGAAAGCTACACCAAGTACAGGAGCTCTGACTAGGGTTTCCACAATCCTCTTTAGATTTGTGTTTTGTTCTTCTGTTTAAACCAAGACAGTATTTTATTTACATTTTCAAACTGTGTGAAGCACTATAATGAAACATTCATCCACTTTAATCTCTCATCTCTTTCCTGATCAACATGCTGTTTCACTCAATTCCACATGCACTCCCTGTTTTAGTTCTTCTCTCTGATAGGAAAGAGAGGGAAGTGTAGGATGTTGGGTCAGTGAGGGGAGGGAAGTGTAGGATGTTGGGTCAGTGAGAGGAGGGAAGTGTAGGATGTTGGGTCAGTGAGAGGAGGGAAGTGTAGGATATTGGGTCAGTGAGGGGAGGGAAGTGTAAGATGTTGGGTCAGTGGGGAGAGGGAAGTGTAGTTGGGTCAGTGAGAGGAGGGAAGTGTAGGATGTTGGGTCAGTGAGAGGAGGGAAGTGTAGGATGTTGGGTCAGTGAGAGGAGGGAAGTGTAGGATGTTGGGTCAGTGAGGGGAGGGAAGTGTAGGATGTTGGGTCAGTGAGAGGAGGGAAGTGTAGGATGTTGGGTCAGTGAGAGGAGGGAAGTGTAGGATGTTGGGTCAGTGAGAGGAGGGAAGTGTAGGATGTTGGGTCAGTGAGAGGAGGGAAGTGTAGGATGTTGGGTCAGTGAGAGGAGGGAAGTGTAGGATGTTGGGTCAGTGAGAGGAGGGAAGTGTAGGATGTTGGGTCAGTGAGAGGAGGGAAGTGTAGGATGTTGGGTCAGTGAGAGGAGGGAAGTGTAGGATGTTGGGTCAGTGAGGGGAGGGAAGTGTAGGATGTTGGGTCAGTGAGAGGAGGGAAGTGTAGGATGTTGAGCCAGTGAGGAGAGGGAAGTGAAGGATGTTGGGTCAGTGGGGATGTTAGGGGTTGCAGTGTTGGAAGTCGGGTCAGTCGGGGATGTTGGGAGGGAAGTGTCAGAGATCAGGTAAGTAGTGGGAGTGGGGAGGAGCATGTGGGAGATTGAGTCTGTGCGGGGCTGGGAGTGGAATGTGGGAGATCATTTGAGGGAGAGGGGAGGGGAGCATCAGCTGTAATGGCAGATGTTGTGCCTCTTGCTGCCATCATTACACCCCACACCCGTCTTTATCCCCTTGTTTTATTTGACCAGAGATTATTTGAAAGTAATTAATCAAAGAAAACAAAATTATTTTAAGAAGGATATGATGGAAATTCTGGTCAGTAAAATAATAGAGATGCTGAGGTTATGAAGTGGAATACTTCTCCATTGCAGTCACCCACTGCCTGAATTGTGTGATCATCTGTAAGGTACAACATGTTTGGACAGAAAGTAGAACTCTCTTAGTTACAATTTGACAGTAACATCAAAGGAAGATCCCTTTACTGTACCATTGAGACTTGGCCCAGACTTCCCCCATCAGCTTTGCTAAGCTTAGTGCGGCAGAGTGGTCATGTCCCAGGGCCAGAAGGCCTGGGTTCAAGTCCTACCTGTTACAGTGAACCTAAGTGAGTTAATTAAAAATATCCATTAGGGTTGTGTTCAACTGGAGCCAGACCAGGGTTGGTTTTGTAACGTGATCACTTGAAACTGATTCATGGAAACTTATTTCTCAAAGTACCTTCAGAACCTATAAACAAAGGAGATGTACCCAGCATCACATGGGCTGGCATCAACTCTAACCCTGAAAGTGAAACAAATACTGCTCCACTCAATCCCCAATGATTTAAATCTTCAAACTGGCCTTTTTCTAAACCACTGCTGCCTCCTTCACTTTTGGGAATATTAAACACTTTAACAATAATTTCAGTCTGAGTTCATTCAATTTTTGTGCATTACATGGACTAGATTCTTATATCTTATTAACCCAGAGTGAACTTTATGATATCTTTAATTGCAGCGTTGCAAATCTCCAATCAGAGACGCGTGGAGCTGGTGGTATCCTAGCTCAGCAGTGCCAATTACAGGATCCAAATGTTACTACTGCCTTGACTGGCAGTTTTTTTAAACACCCATTAACTCTAACAGGAACAATTTCATTTCACCTGACGTCCTGCTCCTAAAGTTGTAGAAATCACAATTTAATTTATCCTGATCATTTTTTAAACAAGGTGATCATTTTAAAAAAAAGAGTGGGGTTGGCTGCAACATGGAAGTGTCAAAGAGCAGACCGAGATCAAATCAAAATACTGAGCAACAAAGGTAGGCTGTATCAGTCAACTCTAACAGAAAGGCGGAATTAAAAAGTACTGAAAATGCAGATGACTGTATGAAATATTGAAAAAGAACAACTGCATTCCTGCTGTCTGTGCTGTTTGGATTAAGTTTTAATAAGCAGCAAGCTACAATGCCTGGATCTCGAGCCATCCTAACAAATGCCCCACTCACTTCATTCTCATTTGCTTTTTAAACAGATAGCGTGTGTGTGTGTGTGAGATCCTTCGAACCGCACTGACCGCATAATCACGTTGCCACTGGCTCTCGCTGTGATTACAATCACTGTTTTTAATGATGTGATCCTTATGTTGTGAACAAGGTTTGGCAGTTCTTGGCTTTTTGTGCATCTGTCAAGAGGGAAAGGCTGAAAGGCAGCATGAAAGGCTGTGAGCTGTCACAATACAGTCCCACTGCCTCACCACATTGTGTCACTGTGAAGGCAATGCTCAGAACAGAGTGTTCCAGGGCCCGATCCTGCGTGAATGTCCCTCACTTTAGTGACACTCCCTCTAAATTATCATTATTTTAATTCAGGACTCCTCATCTCTCCCAGAATTCTTAACTTAGTGTATTTTGTGGGTTGTCGTGGATGAAACCTTCCACAGTTCTGGAAGGTGCCAGGCAAGAGAAGGGAAGAAAATGAAGCTGAGCACCATCTCTGTACAGCTGTTAAACATTAGCAGGAGTTGCCTGGCTATTGGTAGAACGACATTGGCAGTAGACCAGGGGTGACCCAGGAAGGTCAGTGGGATTGGGAAGAAGGGTTTCAAGAAATATTTCAGTTGCCTAGTTTGTAAGAGGAACCAGATGGACGCACTGGGCTGTCAGTGGAGGAGCTTTAGGTGAACCAGCAGGGAGTTAGAATCTTCGGTGATACTTATAAGACAGTGTGCATTATCAGGTAAGGACAGGCCCTTCATTTGTGAGTTGTGACCTGAATGTATCTGATTTCACATGAAGCTGAGATACTGGTTGATACCCATGAATCCCGAGGCCAGCTGAAGTCACTGCTTCAGGAGATGAGGAAAGCAAAGAAGAAATTTGGGAAAACTATTGCATTGTGCTGGTGGTTGTTGAACCAGTCATCTTCTGCCAATAGCTGCCAAGCTTCCTTTGGATTGATAGCTTTAGCATGTATTGTGCTTCCATTGACATCACATGCTCTGTGTCCCAACGTGTTGCTATTTTTGACGTAATAGATGCGATGTGCTGAATCACCCATTTCCCAAACTCTAGCTTATCCTCTGTCCTTCATGTTCAGCTCAGTTAACACACTACACCATTCTGCTGCTGAAATCTCAATCGCTGTGTGTAACTACTCTCGATTGCAGGGGTTGGCCTCTTGTGACAGGATCCAGATTTCCACATCTGTGATCTCGATTCCTTTTTTTGGTTTAATTGAAACAAAAGGAATTGTTGGTCTTCTCCCTCCTATTTGCATCTTCACTTTATTCTGATCTAGCCTTGTTGTGCTGTCTGCTGTTCTTTATCTCATTTGTTTCTGTTCATTTCCTTATCTCTGTCACCAGGTCTTCCTTTCCCTCTGTTGTCAATAGGCTTTTAAATCTCAACTTTGCCATCATCTAATTCCCAAAATTTGTCTTATTTCAACTTTGCTCCTCCTCCCTTTGACCACTGTGGCATTTTGCCCAAGAACCTTTGACTTCTTTCCAATTGGGCAACCTGGTTTTTATCGTCACTGATGCCCTTCGGATCAGATCCTGCTTGGAGAGCAAGGCCAATCCCTGCACCAGCACAAATTAACCAGAGTATTAATGACACATTTTTTAGAATGTTATTTATGGAAACGTTTGTCAATTATGTTTGGAGAATAAACATGCGTAACCTTTCCACCGCTTTTTTCTGAGAGAGTTTCTTATTATTTTCGTTTGCCATTCCCACTTGTCTCTGTTTTCCTGTTTGAGTACCCTCCCTCCTCTCTCACGCTGTCCAGCATGAGATTAAGTCATGTTCAGTCTCTCTCAGTAAATGTGTGATACTTACATGACGAGGAACAGTTGAGACCAATAGATGGCACTTTTACCAGCCCCTCCCCCTTTCTGTATGGAAACAAGTGAACTTTGTTAATACCCTACACCCTCCTGAAGATCCCATTGAGGTAGTGAATCCAATATGTTGGTAATCACTGTGGGAATCAATACTGTACACCCCTCTCTGATTGCTAGTCCATTGGGAGAAAGTGAGGACTGCAGATGCTGGAGATCGGAGTCAAAAAGGGTGGTGCTGCAAAAACACAGCCGTCAGGCAGCATTCAAGGAGCAGGAGAGTTGCTGTTTTGAGCATAAGCTCTTCATCAGGAATGTCCTGCTGTTTGGATGCTGCCCCTTCAGCTGTGCTTTTCTAGCATCACACTTTTTCACTGCTACTCCATTGAACTACCTTTGATATGTTTACTTGGCACATCTGTTTCTGAACCATCTTGTTTACCACTGTTTCTTTTTTCCAAGATAAAAAAAAGATCTTTTCCTCTGGTGGTGGGAAGGTGAAAATAGTTAACTTTGCAAAATTGTTACTTTTGTCTATAATACACTAAAACTGTTTCTGACACTAACCGTAACTAACTTTTCCGCCCTCCTCCCTCCCTCCACCCTCCCTGACCCCAGGGTGATGTAGGCCTTCCGGGCCCTCCCGGCCGCCCAGGAACTATCCCACAGGGCTCAGGGCCTGGGCTAAACTTCTCCATCGTAGGAGAGAAGGTAACACTTGGGAGCGAGCTGTGAACTGAGTGCATGGCAGTCCTGCAGGAAATGGGGCTTATTGGACACTATTCCTCTCCTAATTCAGGAGATTCAGCCGTACATTCCCTCATTATAAAGAAACTGGCTTTATATCCTTCTTGTTGGTCATGAGTTAATGAGTGCACTAGTTGACCTGCTTAAGGAGCTATGAGCACTTTCAATTCATAGCCATATGAATAGATTGTGTTTTACAGCATGCCTTTTAACATAGGTCCTTTGGCCTAGAGAGCTAATGTTATTTTTGAATTTGCGATCTATTGATAATTGCACAGGAGATCTGATCCTAATAAGTAAAATGTTCTTGTTGGATGAACACTCTTTGTGGAGTAAACCAAGGCCACTTAAGAGTTGACAGACATTGGATATGACCCATTCTAACCCTCAGAAACAATGGTACCCCACAGTTCAGTGCCCCATTTCCAACCAGGGTTACCACAATCACAGGTAATGTTGTTTGATTAAAAAAAATGTAAGCTTCCTTCCTGATTGCTACACCTCAGGGAGACGTGGGCCTGCCAGGTCCTCCTGGACCACCACCTGCCACCGGGCAACTTGAGTTTGGTGGACAACCTGGATTTCCAAAAGGGGACAAAGGTGAAAAGGTTTGTGGAACGAAAAAAAGGTTGGTCGCGGCTGGGAAGGGTGAATGACATCTCAGTGTAAATTTAGACTCACCATCCAGGAATAAGTTGATACTTTGAGGACTAAACATTATTGGCAGTTCTTCCTATGTTAGGACATGGAACTGATTATTATACTCATACTGATGCCCGCTAGACAACAGAAATCTCTTTTCTTTTTGCATCAATATCCCCATCAGGCAATTTAGGAGTCAGAAGCAGAAAGTGTTTGCTACAGACTGTAAGTTCCCTGTACTCAGCCTTGCTCTGAGTCTCTGAGATTTTTCCTCATTGCTGATTTCCCACTTTGGGCCCATTCTATGGCTTTAATGAGTGAGATTCCCAATTATTGACAGATTATGGACTTTCCCACTGGGTAAGAGTTTGGCTTGTCATGTTTCATTTCATGGAAACATTACAGACATTCAGAGGTTGTTAAAAGTCACACAATACCAGGTTATAGACCAACAGGTTTATTGGAAAGTGGAAGCTCTCAGAGCACTGCTCCTTTTGTCAGGTAGCTAGTGGGCAGGATCGTAGGACACACGGAATTTAGAGTAAAAGATCAAAGTGTTATACAACTGATGTGATGTATTGAACAAACTGAGATTGCTGTTACGTCTTTAATCACTTAGAATGGGGATGCAGGTTTCGATTGATTAATATGTAAATCTCAGAATACCTTTCAAGTCACAGCTCCAAGATAACTTAAGATTTTATCAGATCTAAAGTAAAGGTGACATCTCAGCTCAGACAATGTGTTAAAGGTGTGAGGTTAGAGTCTGTCTGTATCCCAACCTGGAGTCAAACTGATTCTATTTCCAAAAGTAGGAATTTATAAAATGTCACACTGACTGACTGCCTTCAGTTTGTGTGCTTTTTGAATAAAATAAAATGTATTTGCAAATACAAACCTGCAAACCCATTCTAAGTGATTGAAGACTTAACAGCAATCTAGGTTTGTTCAATACACCGTGTCAGTTGTGTGCCATTTTTATTTTTTATTATAAATTCTATGTCCTATCATCATGCCCCACTAGCTACCTGATGAAGGAGCTTCGCTCCGAAAGCTTCTACTTTCAGCTAAACTTGTTGGACTATAACCTGGTATTGTGTAATTTTTACTTTCATCCACCCAGTCCAACACCCAAGCCTCCACATCATTCATCTCTCTACAGTGCAACCTTTGAAGTAATTTAGACTTAGAACTTCATAATAACAATTTTCGCTGTCAGACATCCTTCCTGACACTGATGTGACAGTGTTGTATGCTGGTTACACAACCTATTAAACATATTAGATTATATTAGATTAGATTACAGTGTGGAAACAGGCCCTTCGGCCCAACAAGTCCACACCGACCCGTCGAAGCGCAACCCACCCATACCCCTACATTTGCCCCTTACCTAACACTACGGGCAATTGAGCACGGCCAATTCACCTGACCCTGCACATCTTTGGACAGTGGGAGGAAACCGGAGCACCCGGAGGAAACCCACGCAGACACGGGGAGAATGTGCAAACTCCACACAGTCAGTCGCCTTGAGGCGGGAATTGAACCCGGGTCTCTGGCGCTGTGAGGCAGCAGTGCTAACCACTGTGCCACCGTGCCGCCCATATGCTGGAGACAAAAAAAAATAAAAAGGCAGATGCTGGAATCCAAGGTAGAAAAGCAGAAGGCTGGAAGAATACAGCAAGCCAGGCCGCATCAGGAGGTAGAGAGGTCAATGTTTTGAGTGTAACCCTTCCTTTGGGTTACACACGAATCTTTGATTTCTTCACCTCCTGATCCTGCCTGGCTTGCTGCGTTCTTCCAGCCTCCTGCTTGTCTGCCCCATTAAACATATGAGCATACAAATTAGGAGTAGGAGTATGGCATTCATCCCCTAAAGTCTGGTCAATAATATCATTTGGTTATGGCCTCAACTAACGTTGATACCCTACTCCACTTGCTTTTCATGAATCAGTTCATCATAAAGCTGTAATCCATTATCCCTTTATCTGTGCTTCTAAACAGGGTTGCTGCTTCATAGATCCTAGATTTCCATTCACCACCTGCCTTGTCAGGATTATTATCTGAGCTATCACTTTGTGTCATTTCTACCTGAAATCAATGGAAACTACCAACTGCAGTATGAAACAAGTGGATCCTAACAGCCATAGCACAAAAGGGCCAAATCAAAATGTAATTTAAATAACGTTGTTAGTCCATTTCCTTTCTCTGCCGTTTCCTTTGGAAAATTGCCTGAATTCCTCCCAGCTTATATTCATGGGGAGTATGGACACTGGATCTCACCGCACTGATGGGTCAAAGGGGAAGCTGGACAAATAGATGAGGGAAAAAGTGGTAGAAGGAAATGCTGATTGGGTCAGGTGGTGTCAAATGGGAGAATGCTCATGTAGGACATTGACTATTGTCTATTGACATAAATGTCAGATTAGGCCTTTTAGCCTGAGTGTCTGTATCTATGGTAGATATTTCTAGCTAATTCCATGTGGCACTCCCAGGAGTGAGCAGAACAATCTAATCTTCAACTAAATGGTGTTAAGTGAGCCTGCTTTGAAACATTAGTTCAAATGGTGGAATTGCAGAAAAGGGCAGTATTTTGTGCAGAAGGGACCAATGTAGTTGGGTGTACTTTGGAAATGCAGAGCTTCCAGAAGATGGCCAGCTGCAGAGCTACCACATGCTGCCTTCCCATGAAATTTGACTGGGACATCACGAATGTGAGTACGTAGACATCTGCTGAAATGCTGAATCGAGAGGAATGTGATGTACGGCATTGAGTCTACAGAAGGAATAACTGAATAATTTCTCATTGAAGGTGTTAATTTGTGGGTAACTCAGGAATTGCCAAACTATGTAGTCAGGTCTCTGACAAACATTTATTGTAAATGTAGTCAATACAGTGGCATGTGAAAATATAGTGTCAGGAATAGCAAGACTCAGACATGGGCATTTTTCACATTTTCTCCCTTTAGATGCTGCTTTAACTTTAAATGGCAATCCAATCATGCCGGACAGATGATTAAGGGAGTAATAATCAAGCCATTGTCACTATTAATGCTCAGGAAGATATATGATGAGTTAATTGTTTACAAGAGCAGAACCAAAACGTCCTGCTTCACTGAGAGGGGATGGATTCTTGCAATAACTTTGCCAAGAGAACTTTAGGGCAAGAAAAATAAAAATTGCTCTTTAATTTAGAAAATGAGGATGAGTGATAGTTTAATCTGAGGGTCACCATGCCTCAGTGAGGGGTAAGGTTGAGAGGGTGGGACCTTTGTGGTAATCTCATCTAGTGCAGGAATTAAACCTACATTATTGATGATTCGGAGATCACCTGATGAAGGAGTGTTGCTCCGAAAGCTAGTGTGCTTCCAATTAAACCTGTTGGACTATAAACTGGTGTTGTGTGATTTTTAACTTTGTACATTATTGATGTTACTATGCACCACAAATCAGCTGTCCAGCCTACTCAGCTAACCGACCTCTGGTTCAGGCATGTAACATAAATCATTTTGAGAGCAAGTAATGCAAATACCTTGACAAGAAATAACAGTAGTGATAAAACACAAAACAATCTAATTATACATGTCTTTTCTGAATGGGGGACAAATTTTGGTCCAGTAATATTGCTGGCTACAAATCTGTTACTCATAGAGGCCGTGGTGAATTGTTGAATGCCAGACAAGAGAGATAATTTACACACAATATTAAATAGTCCATTCAGTAAAAATGTGTGTTCATTAGTAAATTTTGATTTTGTTGCTTTTTGACAATGCTGGCTTCTATTTCTTTTGGAAAGAGATTATGATAGTAAGGTTTTGACATTGGTGAGTTGGGGGAGGTGGTGTTGGGAAGAGAGGTGTTTGAGTAGATTTTACAGTTCTGAGCAAACCTTTGTCATTTGAGATGATCAGTACCATAATGTTGTGCCATATTTGTTCTCCTCTCTCACAGGGTGATATGGGATCACCTGGTCCTCGTGGAGAGTTTGGATTTCCTGGCCTTCCGGTAAATGTTTCCTTCTGTCATTTGCATAGGGTTTGTGATGCTTTGTACAATCAGTCCATTACTCTCAATGTGGGCAGGGGAGAGGAGTGATGCAAATGTTCTAAATATCACCCCTCTTCCCTGTGGTTTTTCTCCCAGACCTCCTTCTCAGATGTGCTGGCTCTCTGAGTACTGGTGACTTTTCGTGTGTCTCCTCCTCCTCCTGGTTTACTTCAATAGCATGGACATGAGGCCCATCAAGTCTGCGACAGTCATCAAACACCCAAATTGCTTTAATCCCATTTTATAGCCTTTGACCCTTAACCCTGTATGCTATGACTTTTCAAGCATCCATCTAAATGCTTCTAAAGAGCATGATAGGTCCTGTCTCTATCACCCATATAGGCAGTGAGTTCCAGACATTCACCACCCTTGAATGAAAATCTATTGGCTTAAATCACCTCTCAATCTTCTATCCCTTACCATAAATCTATGCACCCTGATTATTGACCCCCTCCGCTAAGGGGGCAAATTTCATTCCTATCCTGTCTATTCAAGCCCCTGATAATTTTGTAGACCGCAATCTGGTTCCCCCTCAGCCTTCTCCAAGGAAAACAAACCAAATCCCTCTAATCTCTCTTTACAGCTGAATCACACTAACCCAAGTAACATCCTATGAATCCCTGCAATGCAATCACATCCTTCCTTCAATGTGGTGATCAGAATTGTACACAGTATTTGAACTGTGGCCTTACCAATCTCACATATAGCTCCATCATCACCTCCCTGCTCTTATATTTCATGCCTTAATGAAAAAGGCAAGTCTAGGGGTAAAATGTGTGTGCGAGTTAAGATGGAGGTTGACTTCGCAGATGTGGCAAAAAGTTTCTTTATTTTTAGGAGACGGGGGGATGTTTGAAAATTGAATAGAAGGTATGGTTGGTGCAAATCTAATATAGTCAAAAATAAGTTGAAGATAGTGGGGATATTCAAAGGGTCAGGCAGCAGCTGTGAAAAGAGAATGATTGGGAGAAGTTAGAGATATGACAGGTTTAAAGCAAGTTAGAGAGTCAGAGGACACAGAGAAAAAATATGAAGCTCTGTTATCGGGCAGAAGGCAGGAGCAATTACATTAAAAAGGATGAAGTTTGAAATCTGTTTTCTGGTTAGCTTCCTTTCTTTTTGTTTTTGCAATGTAGCTTGTAGTTTAATATAAGTTTTTATCAAAGTGAAGTCAAGCCTCATGTAACTGTTGTCTTCCTTCTTTTCCAGGGATATTCGGATATAGTGAGAGCAAAAGGAGAGAAAGGAATCCCTGGTCTCCCAGGCCCAAGGGTATGGAGCAACATTTTAACTAAATTACCAATTGCCACATGTTCCCATTCTGCTGAGGGGAGATGATGAAAGATGCTCCCCGATCTATCACTTATCAAAGAAATCAGTGCCTTGATATCTATTGAAAGAACCTTCAAAATCATTAGGTAAAGGTGAGAACAGCACTGAAACGTATGGCCTAGCATTCTGAATTAGTGCTTACAATGTGGAACTTCATCCACCAACAGCATATGTAGAATCCCTGCAGTGTGGAAGTAGACCATTCGGCCCATCGACCCCCGCTCCCCACTCCCAGTGAATCCATCCAACTGTACATCCCTGGACACTATGGGCAATTTACGGTAGTCAATCCATCTAACCTGCACACCTTTGGATTGTGGGAGGAAGCTGGTGCGCCTGGAGGAAACTCATGTAGACATGGGGAGAACGTGTAAACTCAACAGAGATAGTCGCCTGAGGATAGAATTGAACCCAGGTCCCTAGCACTGGAGGCAGCAGTGCTAACCACTGGGTCATTGTACCACTGGAAATCACAGGCACATTCTCCATAAGTCTCCTTCATGGACAGTATGTCAGTTGTCCAGTATGCGCTCCCCTTCACACCGGGATGCTGGCATTTAGAAAATAGACCCTCTGATGTTTGCTGTACCAATGGACGAAATGGACAGGTGTAGTGATACAGACACAAATGGTGCTCACTGCTCTGACTCGTATTCTCACTGAGAGAGAGAGGCAAGTGGTGTCCGGGGATACCTTGGCTATAAAAAGCACTGCAAGGCGTCAACCTAGATTTTGCAGCATAGAATGAGGGTGGTTATAAATGCATGGGAAAATCACTTAAATAGCCATTTTAATATGGAAATCCCCGAAGGAGCTTCACAGGATCTTAGTCAAAGACAACCTGACTAGTGATTAAAAAGGAGATTTTGAGATAGGAAGTGGCAAGCTTTGATGAGGATCTTAAAGAAGAGAGAAAATCCTAAAGGTTTAAGGATAGAATCCCAGTACTTAAGGCTTAGATTCCTGCAAATCATCCAGAGTCAAACCTGAGCTAAGGTCAGATGGCCTTCTTTGGAATTCACAAGAGAAGTTGCAATATAATATAAACATAGATCTTTTAATGGAGCTATCTAGGATCATGAATAGCTCTCATTTAATTTCCCTCAGCCTCATGGTAGGAACGACTGCGACCTGAGGACACAGCCTTAGAGTAAAGGGAAGACCTTTGAGAATGGAGATAAGGAGAAACTTCTTCAGCCAGAGAGTGGGGAATCTATGGAATTCACTGCCACAGAAGGCTATGGAGGCCAGGTCATTGAGTATATTTAGGGCTGAGATAGATAGGTTCGTAAGTATCAAGGGGATCAAGGGTTAAGGGGAGAAAGCGGGAGAATGGGGTTGAGAAACTTATCAGCCATGATTGAATGGTGGAGCAAACTCGATGGGCTGAGTTGCCTTACTTCTGCTCCTATGTCTTATGGTCTTATGTTCAGCTAGAGAAAGCCAGATTCAAAGACAAAGTTTTGGAAACTGTTGAGGTTATTAATATATCCTGAAATTAATTTTCACTTAGCATCATAGAGATGTGCAGCATGGAAATAGACCCTTTGGTCCAACTCGTCCATGCTGACTAGATATCGTAAATTAATCTAGTCCCATTTGCCAGCACTTGGTCCATATTCCCTCTAAACCCTTCCTATTCATATTCCCATCCAGATGCCTTTTAAATGTTGTAATTGTACCAGTCTTCACCACCTCTGGCAGCTCATTCCATACACGCACCATCCTCTGCGTGAAAAAGTTGCCACTTCAGTTCCTTTTAATCTTTCCCCATCTCACCATGAACCTCTGCCCTTTAGTTCTGGACTCCCCATGCCAGGCAAATGACCTTGTCTATTTACCCTATCCATGCCCTTAAACAAGGTCACCCCTCAGCCTTTTTTTAGCTAGGTTATAATTTTCCCAGGTAGTAAAAGGGATGGGTGAAATTTATCAATAACTGTATCCTCACCAAAAAGGGATAAAAGTAGGGTGCACTGAGTATTTAATACAGTAAACTAAATGAAAAGATTTATTTTGGAATGAAAACACATGCAATTTGATGCTTATATGAAAAGTATAAATTCTGAAACTAGATAAATTCCGAAGGGATAACTAATTGTTATTTATGAAAGAATCCAAACATCAAATTTGGTACAGGTGTGAGTTTTTCTTAAAAGTAAGGATATCCATCAGGAATTAAATAAATAAGAATAAATATTGCTGGAAAAGCTCTGCAGATCTGGCAGCATTTGGGAAAGCAGAGTTAACGTTTTGAATCCAGTGACCCTTGTACAGAACAGGGTTCTGAAGGTGCGGGTCCTGATATAATAATAAGTCTTGGTACCATATATTCTTTTGTGTGATTGCAGTTTTAATTATAAGGCTGGCATTATAAAGTTATGTACCAGTGTTGATAGCTCCAGCTAGCACAATGGTTCAGAGAACATCTCCAGGACATACGCACCCAACAACCCCACCGCCTTGTGACCGACCACTTCAACTCCCCCCTCACTCCATCAAGGGCATGCAAGACCTGGGCCGCCTCCACCACCAAATCCAAGCCATCCAATGCCTGGAGGAGGAACACCTCATCACTTGCCTCAGGACCCTTCAACCACATGGAATCAGTGTCCTCATCTCTCCTCCCCCACCTTATCCCAGATCCAACCTTCCAACTCCTGAAGTGTCCTACCTGTCCATCTTCCTTCCTACCTATCTGCTGCACCTTCCTCTCCAACCTATCACCATCACCCTCCACCTTCGTCTACCTAACACCTTCCAAACTACCTTCCCCCCAGCCCCATTCTCCTGCCACTTATCTCTTAGCTTCCTTGGTCCCCATCCCCCGTGTTCCTGATGAAGGGCTTATGCCTGAAACATTGATTCTTCTCCTTGGATGCTGCCTGACCAGATGTGCTTTTCCAGCACCACATTTTTTGACTCAGACCTACAGCATCTGCAGTCCTCACTTTCTCCTAGTGTGTTAGCACAGAGTGTTGAGAACCATCTTTGGTGTGTGTATTTCTCATTGGCAAATTCACATTCTTGTATGGGGAATGAAAAATATTGTGTTTGCCTTGTTGGTTTTGTCACCTGTCAGAAAACAAATCTTGCTGTAAATTTAATTTGAAAATAATTTTGAACAAAGTCTTCCTGGACAGTATTAACGCTATATATTTTGATCCTTGTTCCTTCACAAGGCTACAAATCATTCAGGTTCAATATATGATGAAGCAATGCTATTTTGTGGTTGAACAGTATTGTTCACAGAAGTGAAGCAGATTTAATTACGCTGCATTTCCCGAGATATTTCAAACCACTGGAATTGTTGTTTTTGCCCAAGGTTTCTCATGGCATATTTTGACAAAGATTATACTTCTTTCACATTATAAGGAACAGTTGGATCTGCTAGCGCTTAGCCTGGACAGTACAAAGGCTTGTCACTTGTTGTCCTTTATTCTCCTTTGAGAATGTGGAAGAATTAGATAGAAATTACAAGTCAGAAGCAAGCCATTTTGCTCAACCTGAACATGTTTGGTTGTCTATCCTCGGTATGGTTTCGCATTCATACTCCATTATCTTGTCTGGTTATTTTCATTGTGTTCAAATATAATTTAGGAGGTCTTCTGGGGCAGTGGCTGCCTTGGATCCAAAAGCTGCAGGTTCAAGTCCTCCTCCAAGACTTGATGGCCAAAGAAGGTGCATTCTTAATGTAGCCAAATAGGTATCAACTGGTAAATCCCTCCAACAAGTGCCAATGATGGGTGGTAAAAGCAGGGAATATTCCTGGTCAGCCATGTGAAGGAAAAAATCGGAGCCTTTACTGTCCAGACTGCAATGTGCATGCGAAAGTTAGGTAAGTATGTAAAAGTGAATGTTGCTGCAGCTACTCAGACTCATGGGGGTCTGGTTAGCTTTGTTGGCTGGATGATAGTGTGGAAGGCACTTTATCCTGATCCCAATCCCAGTTCTGGTTGGGATGGATTCAGGAGCTGCCTTTCTATCCTATGTGAGGTGAGATTGCAGTGTTGTGGCCGAGATTTGCTTTTCTTCTTGTCCTACCCCGTGGTGGAGGTCGCAGCGCAGTGGCTCAGCCTTGGGCCTAGGCATAAATATGAAGAAGGCGAGAAACCATTTAACCTATTCTGAAAAATCGGCATTGGAATCCAACCAACATGAATGCAGAATCAAACCATAGGATGTTCAACCAACTTTGAATCAGATCCTGCCTCACTGGAAAAAGCAACAGTCCTATGCTTAAGCCAAAAAGCTGTCTGAAACATCTGAGCAGATTGAACCCCAAGCACTGGCTATGATTCAAAATCTCGTTAATAGACTTGAAACCATCTCCTAGACCCTGTCGTCAAATGTTCATGGTTTGCACCAGTTCAATTGGGAACCAAGTGCAGCACCTCAGTAAACATGCAGAGAAGATTTACAGCTTGCTGTCATTTGAATCACTAATTCTGAATCAGAGTTTTACAACCCTCTGGGTTGCCTGCCCACCTAAAATTTGTCTGTTTGGGCTGTTAATTCTGTACACTTATTCCAGCTCAACGCTTCCAAAACATTTTCCTGTAGTGACTCCATTTTGAGGCTTGAAAATTGTCATGACCCACTGAGTGAGAACTGATTGGAGGGGGTTGAGGTCCTGTGAGAACCTGTGTGTTAGGGTGGGAGGTACCTGTCAGGATCAAAGTCAGGGTCTGTCTGTTATAATGAGAGGACTACTATTAGAACTGAAAGAGATTCATGATAATCAGTGGTGCCTTTGAATTATCTTGAATTCCAGCTCAGGATCTCCACTTAGGGTCCTAACCTACACTTTAGGAAACTCTGTTATAGATCTTTGAATCATGGAAATAGCCTGCTTATATCCATTCTCTTCCTTCATAGTTTCAAAATCCTTCATCAAATCACTGCTTTATCTATTCTGTTTGACAGCAATGAACTCCAGTTTAAGTCTAGTACAGAGATAGCAGTTACTCAGTTTTGAATTTGATCTTAATGTTAGGCATCTGAAACCTTTTGATCTGTTGACTTTTGAAACTGCAAACAGAACAGCATTCATTTATATTTTCCAGCTTTCCTTCCTTATGAGAATTGCATAAGATCAGAGATAGAATACTATTCGCAACTCGTTATACACATCCAGGATGACCCAGTCAGAAGAGTTCATTATTTTTGTTAGGTAGTCAAAATCTAGATGCAATAGATGGATGATATGCTTGCCTAAAGGCATACGAAGGAGATTTCAGGTGGTAGTTTGAGGCAGAATCAGGCAGTGACAATATGTTGATATGAGCTGCTTCTATCTGCTCTGTCTTAAAGCTCTAGGCAGTCCCTCTTTATTTCCAAAACTGCTCTTTGAAAAATGTGTGCTTTAGTGCTTTAATCCTTCTTCTGTTGAAATTTCAATTGATTCCTTTCATTGATTCTTCTAATTATTCAAGAATATGTTTTCTTTTCTGACTCTATTCCTTGATGAATGTCCCTTGATTTGACTCCTATCCCCCCCTTGCCCATTATCGTTCCTGCATTTGTTTGTTGTTAAAAGCTGCTGTCAGGCCTGTGGGTCCAGTGAAACCAATCCAGGGAGTCCTAGAAACATAGTTAGGGAGCTGCACAGTTATTGGTCAAGGGTCTGGTAACTCATCATTCATTGCTTAAGAGTATGGGCCACTGTCAATCTGGGGTGTCCATCCATTAAAAGTCAAAGGGGCAGGAGGGAAAGGGTGATGTTATCAGAGACCACAGCTGTGGACAAGAAGTTGGGGAATATAGGGGTTGGAGTTGGAAAGCAGTGATGCAGAGGGGAATGACAATACTGAAGGATGCTGATTCAATATGTAAAGGGGGATGTGGCACAATATTGGAAAGAAAGGGGTCATATAAGAGGGTAGGATCGTCGATGGCCAATAGCACCCTGGTTTCAAAGGAATGAGAGGATCAATGCACTACAGATCTGTCTTGTCAACGTTATATGGCTGGGGCTGAGAGAAATAACAGGAGGTGGGCAGATGCTGACCCATGTAGACAGTTTAGGTGAGACTTGGAAAGATGTAAAGCCTTTGGGGTTGGCAGTAGGAAGGGAATGTTGGTTGGAGTCATACCTGGCACAAAGAAAGATGGTGGTGAATATTGGAGGTCAGTCATCTCAGCTCCAAAACATCCCTGCAGGAGTTCCACAAGGTAGTTTCCTTCATCTTAAACTGCTTGATCAATTACCTGCTTCCTACCATAAGCTGAGAATTGGGGATGTTCACTGATGATTACACAATGTTTAGCAAAATGTTCATGACTCCTCAGTAACTGAAGAAATCCAAGAAGTAATACTTACCTTTTTAATTTGCCGTTTGTCTTGGCTTAAGAACATGTGTATGTTTAGGGAAGGAAAGTAATTGCTGTAGCAACAACTACATGAGGTCGCCGCTACTCAAGAAATACCAGAATAATGTTGTTTTAAAGGAACTCAAATTTCCAAATTGTGGATTTGGAAGGAAGGTTGGGAAAATGGAGTGTTCTGAGGATGGTGGTATGTGGTAGGCTGTGTTAAGAGTGATAAGGTGATAGTGTTGGTCTTTGAGACCATGAAGGTGAATAAGATATTAAAGTTGCAAATAGTTGAGCTCAATCTGACGCAGTGATTGAAGTTGGAGGATGGAACTGGCAGCGAAGGTATGGAGTTTGTGGTGGAGGCTGAGAAAAATGGCATTGGATTTCCTAATGTTTAACTGAAGAGAATGGTGCTTCACTCAAAATAACGTGTCATGTCTGAGAACACAAAATAATAAGGGTCAAGAAAAGGCAGTGGTTTCCTCATTATGCATGTGGGAACTCATGCCATGTCTTCACTTGGTGTGATTTAGAGCATCATGTAAATGGAAAAGAGAGTGAAGATCAAAGATGGATCTTGATGGACTCCAGAGGTAGGGCATCATCCTGCATGAAGTACCCAAATATGTATTGACACATTCTTCATTCTTCCACAGGGATCTTTTGGTTTAGATGGATCACCTGGAATTCCAGGAAAGAAAGTAAGTGCCCTCGAAGTCTGCAAATTGCTGGATCAATATCTTAAAAGACTTACTATTGTATTCATTCATACATGTACCTGTTTATACTTAGCTCTCCGCTGTTCAAAACTAGATAAATGTAAAAGGCTATTCATCTGTCAGTATTCACGATTGAACGAGTTGTGTGTGTGATTCAGAATAGATGAATGGCTACTTGTAAAACTTCCAAGAAGAAGAATTGTGAAATAATGCATCTGCCTCTGAATGCAATCAGTCACTCTTCATGTTACAATCTACAATTTTATTATTCACCTTTGAATCATTTATGCCTCCCCATTGACATTGTTACATTTCTGACATGATTAGAACCAGAATATGATCTCTGACTGCTGTTTCATTGGAACCATGTAGCCTTTTTCTGAAGGAGCTAATCAACATAAAAATTAATTCATTTTGTAAGGGACTGAAGATATGTAAAACTCACTTCCTACAAAATGTTTTAAATCTCTATCCTCTCACCTAAAAAATGTACCTCCTAGTCTTCAAATCCCCCATCCTAAGGAAATAAACAACTACCATTAACTCTGTCATTACCTCTCATGATTTTATAAACTTCTATCAGGTTGTGTCTAACCTCCAACAAAAAATGTCCCAGCCTATCCAGCCTTTCTTTCGAAAACGCAAACCTTCCATACCCAGCAACATCTTGGTAAATCTCTTCTGAACCCTCTCAAGCTTGATAATATCTTTCCTGTAACTGGGAAATCAGAACTGGACACAATATTTCAGAAGAAGCCTCACCAATCTTCTGCACAACCTCAACATGACTTCCCAACAGCTATACTCATAGGACTGAGCAGTGAAGGCAAGCATGCCATACGCCTTTTTAACCACCCTATCTATTTGTCATGCAAACTTCAAAGAATTATGTACCTGCACCATTAGGTACAACACTGCTGAAGGCCCTGCCATTAATTGTTTAAGTCCTACCCTTGTTTGTTGCACCAAATGCAATACCTCACATTTACTCAAATTGAACTCCATCTGCCATTTTTCAGCCCATTGACCCATTTGATCAAGATCTCTTTGTAATCTTAGAAAACTTGCTTCACTGTCTACTTTGCTACCAATTTTACTAATTGTGTCCTCTACACTCTCAGCCAAATCATTTATATAAATGACAAACAAAAGAGGACCCAGAAATGATCCCTGTGGAACACTGCTGGTCACAGACCTCCAGTCTGAAAAGCAACACTCCACCACTACTCTCTGAGTTCTGCTGTTAAGTCAATTATATATCCAACTGGCAAGCTCACCCTGGATCTCATGTGACCTAACTTTATTAATTAGTCTACCATGTGGAACTTTGTCAAAGGCTTTACTAACATCCAAATAAACAACATCTACTGCTCTGCCATCATCAATATTTTTGGTTACTTCATTAAAATAAAATCAATCAAGTTTGTGAGACACAACTTTCCTCACAAGAAACCATGCTGACTATTCATATTCAATTTTGCCTCTCTAAGTGTCCATAAATCCTATCTTTTATAATCCCCTCCAACAACTTACCTACAACCGAAGTCAGACTCCCAGGTCCCGAGTTAAAGGTACATTAGCCACCCTCCAGTCATCAGGCACCTCACTCATAGTTACAGAAATTGCAAATATTTCTGCAAGAGGTCACGTAATTTCCACCCTTACTTCCCACAGCATTCTGGGATACATTAGATCAGGTCACAGAGATTTATCCACCTTTATATCTTCGGGGCCTCCTGTACTTTATTTTCTGTAATATGAATTGTTTTTAAAACATCAAAGTTTATTTCTCTAGACGCCCTTTTCTTTCTCCACAGTAAAAACTGATGCGAAATATAATATTTCAGTTAAATGTTATCGGCAAACAAAATTATTTTTGAACAAAAAGTTTCATGCTCTCATATCCACCAATGTATTCAGACCTAGGCTGAGTTGCAGTGGTGTATCATGTAGTTAGTACACACTGTATTGATTTGAAGGGAATGCTGTTACTCCAATAGTGTATATCATCAACATTTAAGTGGAATCTTATGCTGCCAAATCCCTGGAGCCAATTGTATAAGCATAGCTTTGGACAAATCCTTCTCAATTTTCTTTTCTTAAAAGTTAATGTTTTTACTGCTGAAGCTGGTTTCCTTGTTGCTGCTCTATGAAACCTCTTTCATCATTGTGGTCCTCCTATTGCTTGTGTGTTGATAACCTCTTCGTTTTCACTTTACTAAGCCAGTAAGCCCCAAGCACAATAAATTCTAATTTGATAGTAGTTTTACAAGTTGCTAAATTTAATTTGCAAATCAAAATGTTTTGAAGGGCCAACCAGGTTTCCCTGGAGCACGCGGAAGAGATAGTTATCCAGGAATGAAGGTAGGTTTGAATACCTTTCAGAAATAAATATGTAGAAATAATGTGTTTTTCTGCTTGACTGTTGCAAGCCCTAATGGTGAAGATGTGTAGATTATGAATTAATCTCTTGAATGACATGCTTCAGTTCATGTTTCTGTTTCACTGGAATGAAGCTTTCTGTGTTTACCAGTTATGTAGCATGTGATTTAGGTCAGGTAACCTTTGAAGAGAAGGTTAAAAATCACACAACACGAGGTTATAACACCAGCTGTCGACAGCTACCTGATGAAGGAGCAGTGCTTTAAAAACGAGTACTTCCAAATAAACCTGTTGGATTATAACCTGATATTGTGTGATTTTTAACTTTGTACAACCCAATCCAACACCGGCTCCTCCACATCTTTGAAGAGAAGGACTGTTTTAGTCCCCTTCAGCTTCCAGTTCTTTTGCCTTGCTCTAAGGTGCTTTTGCCATTTACACATCCTTTATATGTGAAGCTAGAGACTGTGTTGGTATGATATTCAACAATGGGACTGTTATTGTCAAGTGAATCCTTATCTTTATAACATAACCTACTTCAGCAGGGGTCACTGCATAGCAATCAAGAGCAGTGAGAAGAGGTGTTTCTCTTTCTATGTCATTTAAGAACTCCTATCTAATGTAAATAATCAAAAAGCTGGTATCTGATATAATCCACTTGTCATTGGTATGTATGGCCCATATATTTGGCAGTGAACCAGTGCTGAAGTGTATGCACAACAGTCGTCATTTGTATGGTAGGCAGTCGTTTTGACTTGATGGCATCTTTTTAATGAATGATCTATTGATATTGCTACTGCATAGGAGCAGAGTGAGACTTGTTAAGCAATCACTGATTTCAATTGAAATAGAAACTTAGTCAAGTGCCAACCAGTCAGCAAGCTTTTCTCATGCTGCATAAATGGCTGCTCTTTTTGAAACTTGGTATTCTTGAGATTTTGTCCTAATGAATGCAAGCTGAACAGCTTCAACAGCAGTGCTCAAAACAAATGTAGGTTTTTATGAGAAATTTAACATCACATCTAATGATATTGTTTTCTGCTTTATAGGGTGACCAGGGTGATGTGGGTCCACCAGGACCCCCAGCTTACATAGATGGAAGTGGTACTCTTATTAAAGGTACAGATTAATTAAAGATTCACTTATTAATAATCAAAATTTATACAGACAGTATAAATATTCATTCTACAATCTAGTGAGCAATAATAAGATCCGATCACGTTCCAGTCCATTTCACATGTGCTTCCCTTGAAGTATTTGATCTTATTTTGGTACCTGAGCAACACATGTTTCCTAAGAGTTTCCAATGTTATTCTCTGTTTAACAAAGAGAGGACTCGTCGGGAGTGCCAGCACTGTTCTATCTTGGTGAAAGAAGGGACCTGAATGTGATTAGATTTTCCTGCACATCTTTGGATTGTGGGAGGAAACCGAAGCACCCAGAAGAAATCCACGCAGACACAGGGAGAATGTGCAAACTCCACACAGAGACAGTCACCTGAGGCTGGAATTGAATCCTGGTCCCTGGCGCTATGAGGCATCAGTGTTAACCACTGAACCACCATACTTGACAGACCAAATGGCCTGCTTCCAAACTGCAGGGATTCTGTGATACTTTTGAACAGGAGTTATGAGCCTTCTGATCTGAAATCAAAACAAAACTTACTGCCACAATGTGTTTGTCAGAAACCTAACAGTTTAAACATCTTATCCAGTAATGCCACAGGGATCTGCCATACATTTGGTTGAGGGCATATATTTTCTTAGCACTGAGGTCACGATTCTAGAATGACTTTCTGAATTTTCATAAAATAAATCTTTCACAGCGCAAACCAAAACCCCTCTGCCTCTATTTTAAAAGCCACCTTCCAAAAATGATTACATTCGATATTATAGATCCTTCATCATAATATACTTTAGTGTATTGGATTGAACAAAGCCGTGCTTGGTTTGGTTATACCCACTACAGAAGTTACAAAACTTGACCTACTCTTGTGAAATAAGGCAGAGCAGGTGACTGAGGTGGCAGTGGGGGAGCAGTTTGGGGCCAGCGACCATAATTCTATTCGTTTTAAAATTGCAATGGAAAAGGATAGACCAGATCTAAATGTTGAAGTTCTAAATTGGAGGAAGGCTAATTTTGACGGTATTAGGCAAGAACTTTCAAAAGCTGATTGGGGGCAGATGTTTGCAGGTAAAGGGACAGCTGGAAAATGGGAAACCTTCAGGAATGAGAAAACAAGAGTCCAGAGACAGTATATTCCTACTAGGGTGAAAGAAAAGGCTGGTAGGTGTAGGGAATGCTGGATGACTAAAGAAATTGTGGGTTTGGTTAAGAAAAAGAAAGAAGCATATGTTAGGTATAGACAGGATAGATTGAATGAATCCTTAAGAGTATATAGGCAGTAGGAGTATACTTAAAGGGGAAATTAGGAGGACAAAAAGGGGACATGAGATAGCTTTGGCAAATAAAGTTAAGGAGAATCCAAAGAGTTTTTATAAATACATTAAAGACAAAAGGGTAACTAGGGAGAGAATAGGGCCCCACAAAGATCAACAAGGCGGCCTTTGTGTGGAGCTGCAAGAGATAGGGGAGATACTAAACAACTATTTTGCATCAGTATTTACTGTGGAAAAGGACATGGAAGATATAGAATGTTGAGAAATAGTTACGGACATCTTTAAAAATGTTCATATTACAGAGGAGGAAATGCTGGATGTCTGGAAACACATAAAAGTGGATAACTCCCCAAAACCTGATCTGGTGTACCCCAGAACTCTGTGGAAAGCTAGGGAAATGATTGCTGGACCCCTTGCTGAGATATCTGTATCATCGATAGTCACAGTGAGGTGCCGGAAGACTGGAGGTTGGCTAGACGTTTCGGGCATAAGCCCTTCTTCAGGAAGGGCTTATGCCCGAAACGTCGATTCTTCTGTTCCCTGGATGCTGCCTGACCTGCTGCACTTTTCCAGCAACACATTTTCAGCTCTGATCTCCAGCATCTGCAGACCTCACTTTCTCCTTTGTGTGTGAGAAATCATGTCTCACAAACTTGATTGAGTTTTTGAAGAAGTAACAAAGAAGATTGATGAGGGCGGAGCGGTGGACGTGATCTATATGGACTTCAGTAAGGCGGTCAACAAGGTTCCCCATGGAGACTGGTAAGCAAGGTTAGATCTCATGGAATACAGGGAGAACTAGCCACTTGGATACAGAACTGGCTCAAAGATAGAAGACAGAGGGTAATGGGGGAGTGTTGTTTTTCAGACTGGAGGCCTGTGACCAGTGGAGTGCCACAAGGATTGGTGCTGGGTCCACTACTTTTTGTCATTTATATAAATGATTTGGATTTGGGCATGTGAGGTATAGTTAGTAAGTTTGCAGATGACACCAAACTTGGAGGTGTAGTGGCCAACAAAGAAGGTTACCTCAGATTACAATTAGATTTGATCAGATGGGCCAATGGGCTGAGAAGTGGCAGATGGAGTTTAATTTAGATAAATGCGAGGTGCTGCATTTTGGGAAAGTGAAGAACTTATACACTTAATGGTAAGATCTGAGGGGGTATTGCTGAACAAAGAGCCCTTGGATGCAGGTTCATAGCTCCTTGAAAGTGGAGTCGCAGGTAGATAGGATAGTGAAGAAGGTGTTTGGTATGCTTTCCTTTATTGGTCAGAGTGTTGAGTACAGGAGTTGGGAGGTCATGTTGTGGCTGTACAGGACATTGGTTAGGCCACTTTTGGAATATTGTATGCAATTCTGGTCTCCTTCCTATCGGACAGATGTTGTGAAACTTGAAAGGGTTCAGGAAAGATTTACAAGAATGTTGTCAGGGTTGGAGGATCTGAGCTCCAGGGAGAGGTTGAATAGGTTACGACTGTTTTCTCTGGAGTGTCGGAGACTGATGGGTGACCTTATAGAGGTTTATAAAATCACAAGGGGCATGGATAGGATAAATAGACAAAGTCTCTTCCTTGGAGTGGGGAGTCCAGAATTAGAGGGTTTAGGGTAAGAGGGGAAAAATATAAGAGACCTAAGGGGCAACATTTTCACGCAGAGGGTTGTACTGTATGGAATGAGCTGCCAGAGGAAGTGATGGAAGCTAGTACAATTGCAACATTTAAAAGGTATTTGGATGTGTATATGAATAGGAAGGGTTTGGAGGGATATGGGCCGTGTGCTGGCAGGTGGGACTAGATTGGGTTGGGACATCTGGTCGGTTGGATGAATTGGACCTCAGGGTCTGTTTCTGTGCTGTACATCTCTATGACTGTATGACTCTATGGTTGGCTTATTTGATCCCTTATCATGCTGGGAAATTCTGTTGCCCGATTCAGTGTTATCAGTTGAAGATGAAGGAGGGTAATAAAATGCTGACATCCTCCTGATTAGAATAAGTGAGTCCTGCTGACCAAATCTACCATCTGGGGTACACTGTAGCCTTACTGCTCAATTGTTTAATAGTGAACATTCACTGACAGGACTTGATGAGCCTCATGTGTACAGCACTAGAGAATATCTGCTGTCCAATAAAATATCAAAACAGGGATAATCTTGGAATAATGGCTTGAAAAGTTTGAGGGAAACGCCTGAGATGAATAGAAATTTAAATATTCTGTGTTATAATTGAGGAATCTTGGACCAAACTACTTGAGTAGTTAGTTGACATTCCTGACAGTCTAGCAGAAATCTTGCTATTCATAATCCATAAATCAAGGTATTGTTCAGAAATCTCATACATCCTCATATTCACCTTCGATTTTGGAAAGGTGAAATGTGTTCTATTCAGAGATGTGTTCAGGTGTGTGAGGATATGACATGAACTTTGACCTTTGTGTTTTCCAATTGCAGGTCCCCCTGGAGATTCAGGTTCACCAGGGCTCCCAGGCCCTCCAGGAATCCAAGGCTTACCAGGTTCACCGGGATTGCCAGGATCTCCGGGCTTTCCAGCACAAGTTCAAGGTATGGCTGGGATTTCCCCTTCCCAGTGGGGTATCAGCAATTGTGAGGAAGTTGGAAAGCACAGACAGAATGAAAAAAAAATCAAGAAGAAGTTGTGGGGAAAGCGGGTAATTCAAGTTGTAAGGAAGGGCTTCATTTGTACTGGGATGTGGAGGCAGGGGGGTGGGGGGGAGTACGGGGAAGACAATTGAATGTAGAAAGGTGGGACCTAATATACAACAGGACGGGACTGGAAGCCCCAGGAGTGAGCATGAGTTCTCACAGGTCACGGTCACCCTGACCTCTACATGAGGACAGTCTAAGGCCATCAAGGACACTGGAATTTCCAATGCTGTGGGCTAAATTGAAGATGGTAAATATAATACGCAACGGAAACAAGGGGAGGCTAAAAGGTTACGTCTGTCTGTGCATTTTGATTAAATTGCAAATATCTGAGACCATGAGGTTGTCTTCTTCCTGCGGCTGAGCAGGTTCCTAGCATCCTCTGGGTGCCAGAGACCTGGGGTGTGTTTCTGTTTTCCCTCGACCTGCTGCAGTGAACATGTCACCAATGGGCTCAGCAGACTGTGCTCTGGAGGCGAGTCTAGAAAGAGCACCCAATGAGGTGACCGACTTGGTGGTGTTGGGGGTGCAGGTGAAAGCCTTGCTGGTGAATCTTCACCAGGCCGAGTCAAAAGCTTCATCTTCAGATGCTGAGGCACAGCTGAGGGACTCTGGTGCTGGTCTGCTCTTAGCAAACGCTCGCTGAATGCTCCTTGTAGCTGAATAAGAGAAAAGAAGGAATGAATTATCCAAGAGGGATAAACAGTTTTGGTGATGAAGGATGAATTAGCAATGGTGGTAATGGTAGGGCAGCACAGCACAAAGAAGCTTGGTCAGCTATTGTGTCCGTCCCTTGATTTTGCTCTTCCCTGGCAATGTTTTAAGCTTGGGAGGAGGGGAAAGTCCGATGTCCACACCCATTGACCCAAAAGAGAGATTGAGTATGAAGTAGACAGAAAAGAGGATTGTGGTGATTCACAGGCAGGAGGAGTGATAAAGTGTCTGCAATGAGTTAACACAGAGGGCAGGAAAGGTTAATAGTTTGAGAGAATGAGGTGGTTAAGAGCTGTTTAGTGGATATGATACATGCAACAGTTGGAGTTGGACTCCATGAGCCCTGGTGAAAAGTTGGTGCCCAGGCAGAGTTTGAAGGAGCGCTATGTAAGCTGGGCGTCCTGATGGACCCACATCACCCTAGTCACCTTATAAAGCAGAAGGACCCATGAGTGTGGGGTAGCAGAGAGTAGATTACCCATTCACCCACTTCCACCACTGCAGTGATGTCGGGGCTATCTGTGTCCAGGCTTGCTGTGTCTGGTGGGGTGGCACCCTGCGCCAGTCTGCAGGAAAAAGGAGGGACCTCTTCTCCACCACCTTGTTAGCCTGGTGTCCTGGGTTGCGGTCTGTGAAGCTTTCCTTTCTGTACCATAAAGCTGCAGCACCACAAGATGAAGGGAGGTTCCTAGTTTGCAGCATTTGAACTGATGTGCAGCTGGACTTTAAATACAGGCCAACGAAGCTTTAAATACAGGTCCCAGTAGTGTTGAGGAATTCTGCCTCTCCTGCTATACAATTGCACAAGAAGGGCACCGACCAATGGTACGAGTCATTGTTCTGCTTTGTAAGATATTGTATGTGTGGGTTAGCTTAGTGTAAGTGGGAACTTATCACTGCAAGGAGAGAGAATTCTGCTGATGCAGAATAAGGAGAGACAGAAAACAGCAGAACTGCAAGGATTGGATGTATTTTTAAATTAAAAACCTGAGCTAACATAAAGACTCTAGATAAGCCACAGCTGAGAGCACCAAGGGGACCAAAGCACTCTTGTAAAGATAATGGAATGAAGCGTGGAAGATTGCGTGAGAAAATTCACTTATTGCAAACCTTCTGTTTGACACTGGTTGACTGGTGTTGACAAGTTGGACAGTTCCAATGGGTTTCTGCACCATCTGTAGTTGGGGTGGCACAGTGTCAGTGGTTAGCACTGCTGCCTCACAATGCCAGGGACCCAGGTTTGATTCCCACCCAGGCAACTGTCTGTGTGGAGTTTGTATCTTCTTCTCTGCGATTGTGCGGGTTTTCTCCAGGTGCTCTGGTTTCCCCCCACAGTCCAAAGATGTGCACGTTAGGTGGATTGGCCATGGGAAAATGCAGGGTTGCAGGGAAAGAGTAGGGGGATAGATTGCTCTTTGGAGGTTGGTGTGGATTTGATGGACTGAATAACCAGATTCCACACTGTAGGGATTCTGTGATAACTGCCTTAGGGGATATCTGATAACTCACCACCCCAAAGGATCCCTAACCCAACCACAAAGGAGACTGGACCCAGCTATCTGAGGATCTCTGCTACATCACCCTTCCTGCCTCTGACAATATCTGCAGGAATGTTTCAGTTTTCCAAAGGGAAACACTGGCTAAGCAAAAGAAATGCATTGCATCCGGACTTTCTCTTACCTGGTCTATTCTGAACACTCTGGGTCATACTCTCTAGAGATTCTAAAATCCTGTCTCAGTGAGGCAGCTGGCCATTTCAAATGTCCCATCTCGAATCCCCAATTCCGTGAAAACTAGAGAAGACGGGCAGGGATGGGACTTGCTATTCCCGACAAATTGTGACATCATCGCCATGATGGAGAGGTGCTCTATCCTGACAAAGGTTGAGGCCACATTGCCTCAAGATAATTGGATGTTCTGGCATTTTGTTTTATTTTAAAATTCTGAACTTGAGTTCATTTTGCTTTCTATGTGCAAAACATTAAAGATTCTTCATTTGCATATTTTGAATTGAGGACGGTGTCCTCGTGTTGATTTAATAATACTGATTGGTGTTTATCAGGAAGCTGGGGGTATAGCTCAGTGGTAGAGTGTTTAACTGCAGATCAAGAGGTCCCCAGTTCAAATCTGGGTGCCCCCTTTATACCAGCACCTTCCCTAATCTGAAGCAGTTTTAAATTTTAAGTCTTTTCCCTGGGATTGGGAAGTCCAGAACTAGAGGGCATAGGTTTAGGGTGAGAGGGGAAAGATATTAAAGAGACCTAAGGGGCAACTTTTTCACACAGAGGGTGGTATATGTATGGAATGAGCTGCCATGGAAGTGGTGGAGGCTGGAATAATTGCAACATTTAAAAGGCATTTGGATGGGTATATGAATAGAAAGGGTTTGGAGGGATATGGGCCGGGTGCTGACAGGTGGGTCTAGATTGGGTTGGGATATCTGGTCGGCATGGACGGGTTGGACCAAAGGGTTTGTTTCCATGCTGTACATTTCTATGACTCTATGAGTAAGTGTATAATGATGGAGTCAGGCCAGGTTTGATATATCAGTCACATTGTGGCTGTAGGGAGGTTATCACTACTGCACCTTGTCAATGTTCAGTTTTTGTTTCCATTGATTAGGCTCCAAGGGTTTACCAGGATTTTCAGGTGTTAAAGGACCTAAAGGCGAGAAAGGAGCAGCAGGAAGAATGATATTCTCACAACCAGGACCACAAGGGCCACCAGGATTACCAGGCCCACCTGGACCTCCTGGCCTACCAGGTACATAGCATAGTTGAAAGGAATTGTTCAGAATCATGCGTACAAGATATGAATTTAGATGTTGTTTCTTTCTGGGAATATCATCCGACTGTTTTGAGCAAAGCAGCTGAAAAGCTAACATTTGGGAAGCAATTCATGGCACTGAGGGTTGGTATCCCCAAGCCAAGTCTCAGTCACTATGCCATCCCACCTGTGAGGGAGTTATGCTGGGCAATTCTTGTACAGTGAGGCAGTTGGCTGAATTAATAAATGCTCTCCTTTTTGCTCACTTGGAAATGTAGATGAAGAGTCATGACCATGAAGCAGGTTGAAAAGAGATGAAGAGAAGACAACATAATCAAGAAGCACTGATAAGGCCACAACCAATTTTTCCTTGGTCCCCAAACTCAATAGTTTTGAGATCTAGGTAGTCTAGGCCCTATCTATACATTATTCTACTTTGTAAAGATATTATATGTTTTGGTTAGCTTAGTGTAAGTGGGAAAATAGCAGAGCGAGGAGACACAGTTCTGCTGACGCAGAACAAGGAATGACAGGAGGACAAAAGAACTGCAAGGACTAGATGCATCTTTTCATTGAAAACCTTCGTCAACATTAAGACTCTAGATAGGCTGTAACTAAGAATATGATTAGGAGAGACTACTCCATAGATTTGTGGAGATAAGGTCCCCTCTTCATATTGAGGAGAACCTCCATTGTGTTATGGGCACCAGTGCACTGAAAGCAATAGATTCCAGCAGTTCTAGCAACTGGACACTGAACAGCCATGGGATGCTGTGGGTCATCAGCAGCAGCACAACTGTGCTCCAACACACTCTGTAACCTCATGGCTCAGCATGTCCCCCATACTCTCATTACCGCCAAGCTATGGGGTCAACTCTGGTTCAGTGAAGAGTGCAGGAGGTCATGCCAATAATATGAGCATGACTGTGTCAGGCTGTTGCTTGACTATGTCAACATTGTGTTATATTTTGGGTAATGGTTTTGAATTTATTCTTTTATCAAGTAAATGCTATGATCTTGCAAATCAGTGACAGAGGTTTGTGCAGTGGGAATTATATGTGTAAAATTTACAGTCACAGTGTACTTGCCTCTCATAGTTTTTTTGCACTATGAGTAAAATTCTGCTTTGACCTCCCTCCTTTAGTTTTCAACGTGCTCATAACCCTCTGCTACATACATTCAGTCATGGAACTACAAAATATTTTAGATTTCATTTGGGGCAACTTGTAAGTCTTTTGAATTCTCCAACTTTCTTCACTGTTTCATTAAAACTACCGACTGCTGGCACTAAAGGGTGCATAATTGTGATATAAATTTGTTGAAAATATTTTGCTGTTCAAGACTGCACTTTAATCAAGTATAAGGCGAAATGAACTTTCATCTTTTATACTGCTGTTTTCTTGACTTTTTGTATTGTGTTCTTATCGATCTTTGTCCAATGAATTTACTTTTTATTCTGTGATGGACCCGCAGAGTGTGTGGATAATGGGAATCAGAAAGGTATTAATTAGCTTGGAATATTGCTATGAATCCTCAGTCTGGCAATATTACCAATAAGGACTCAATTTTTTTTTCCTTAAACATTCTGCATTTAAGTTTGTAAAATTTTTGACTTTGTTAAAAGTTTGTTGACTGGATCTTACGTAAAAGATCCGTGTTTCAAGTAAAAATGAGGAACTAGTTCACATACACTGTATATAACAACTTGGACTCTTAAGGTGGTCATGCGGTAACTTGTAAAGTGAGCATGAATTTGCACCCTTGCGATCTATTGTAGGTAGCTTTGTTTAAGGAGCATATCTAACAGCCAGGGGTAGCTAATTGGCAAGAGCAAATCTTTGTCATTTTCATTAGTCAGTCAGTGCACACAATTCCTGAATGATGCACAAAGCTTTAAAATATTTTAGGATGTTAAAGTTCACAGCTAAAGAAAAGCAGTACTATGTACTTCTGAAGCACTTTTCATGAGCAACCAAGTTTATTTGAAAAAAATTAAAGAAATGCAGTTACTGGAAATCGGAAACAAAAACAGAAATTGCTGGAAAAGCTCAGCAGATCTAGCAGCGTCAATGGAGAGGAATCAGAGTTAATGTCCAGTGACCCTTCTTCAGAACAGTTCATTTGAAAAGACTTGGATCTATTTTTGATGTTGGAAAGATGGCAGAAACAACAAGATCCAGACATGGTCATTAGGATAATGAGCAGAGAGTTTAGGGGTATTATTGAAGGGAAGGTGAAGACCCAAGTCACCACAGAGATCTTTAAAGAGCACATGGGGTTTCTGGTCTTGTGTGGGCTGACAGATTTTCAAGTCTCAGCTACGAGATGATGCAAAACTCACCTCAGTTCTGTAATAACAGACCCAAGCAAAGTCCCCTCTAAATATTTGAAAATGTGGCCTGTTTGAAGGCATGATACATTTTAAAAGATTTTTGGGTGCACGTTCAATATCTTAAAGGGGGCAATTTCTGAGAAATCTACCTGATAATCTTTGGGTTGCTGTTTAAAGGCAACATTGGACTGCAGAGTAGAGCTTGAACTTACCATGTTTGTCTTAGAATGAAAAGAGTCATCACTTGAGCCATGGCTGATACCCAGGCAACTGTGGCCAAATCGAGAGAATGTCTTTTACCATTGTAGCTTTTGTGTGAAGAACCACAAGTTATATTATCATCCATTTTACATTCAGTCAAGTCATTTCTTTAGCAGCTGCAGGCTAACTAGGGTATAGATGACTGTTAGGACTCCCCTGGACAGTTTGGCAGGCAGAGATCTTCCTCGCCCCTGCATTAACTTGTCTGTGAAGCCCTCCCCCTCATAATTTCAGCCTGATATAAAAAAAGGAAGGAGCTTTGGAGCCCTTGGTATCATGTTTTAATACTTAACAGCAATTAAAAGCACTTTGAATAAAAGAAAGAAATAATAAGAGGTTGTAAAATGTAACCCTCTTTTATTTTCAATCCTCTCTGCTAGACATGTGTTACTAAGGTCAGTGTACGTTTTTCAATCAGGTCCTTCAGGTAGTCGGACCAGAGTAACTGGACCAGTTGGTCCTCCAGGATTGCCTGGACCAGCCGGACCACCAGGATTCAGGGGAAATAAAGGCTATAAGGGTGAGTAAATTTTCTGGACTGCCCTTGTCTGTGAGTTAATTTCTAATAGAGACCTCTCCCCACAAACAGATTACTCGTTCTCACAAGCACAAGCAGCTCTCATAAGGAAGTATTTTTGAAGCTCTGGGTCTGTTGTCATTGAGAAAAGATAGAAACTAATTTGCACACATTCAGGCCCATAGATAGCAATAAGATAATGAGCAGGTCATTCATGATACTGCTTGAGGTGCGACAATTAGCCAGGCAGCTTGGAATAGAGCTCAGGATTCCTTGACATTCACTCAGACAGGTATATAGAGCCTTGGTTTAACATCTGAACTGCAGGACAGCATCTCTGACAGTCTCAATACTCCATTGGTGCGTAGAATTTTTAATTAAACGGAACTTACACGTCAAGCCTTCTGACTGAGGCCAGAATGCTATCTGGTAAGTCAGTGCCACTGAGATTTTATTGTATTTAAGTCTCACTAAGGCTCCCAAGTCTCTACACCATTGCTGCCAAGAGCATTTGACCCCATTTCTTTGCTAGTTTTGCTTTTTATTCTTCAGCACCCATTTGGAACAGGAATAAGAGAAGCTTCTTGATGCAGAAGTTTCTGAATAGCTAAAAGCCTTGTTTTTCATGTTAATGGTGAAATGTTGCTGTTGCTAAACTTGTTTTTATGAATTTGTTCTTTCAGTTCTTTGGGTTTCTGTAAAATAACTAACTGCACGAGGGGTATGTGGGGAAAGAAAGGTGGGTGTTACTGTTTAAAGTGTTTCAGATGATGCTTCAGAATATGAATTGAAACCCACAGACTGATGAAGACTGTGGGACATTGTCTGTCAATGACTTGTGAAGTGGAAAGTCAAAATACAATAAACACTCAACAGGTCAAACGGTATCTAAAAAGACAGAGAAATAGATTTAACATTTCAAGTTGATGATATTTCGTGATTGACTTGAATCATTAATACTCTCGCAATATGTCTCTCTGTCTCTATCCCCTTGTCTCTCTTTCGCTCTCCCTCCCTCTCTTTCAATCTCTCTCAATTTCTTTCTATCTCTCTCCCTCTCTTTTCCTCTACAGATGTTGCCAGACCATTTTCTGTTTTTTTAATTTCCACTCCTAGCATTTACTTTATTTTGCAGCAAACAGCATCTTATTGATTTGTGGGAAAATTTCAACGCATGGAGAATACCAATCTCTGTGGTAACTCTGAGACGACTTGCTTGTTATTTCTGTAGTAGCGGTGGTTTACAGATCAAGCAGTCATCTAATGCAGTTTTCAGTATGGCCTGTGCATGATGTAATTAGGTTAAGGAGGTAATTTAATCCAAGCAATGGATGCACTGAGGTTCAGTGAGGGACTCCAGGCCATGCTTATACTTCCACCCCCTCCCAACCCCCGCCAGTCCCCAGGGCCCCTCAAGTAAACATTCTACTAATTGTTATTAGTCTCATAATGTGACCCATAATTGGACAGTAATTGGAGTTGGACCAGACTGACCATCCATGAACTTTCCTGGCCTGGAATGGTTCAGTGGTGGGAGTCACCAACCAGCACCCACACACCCACGCACCAATTAAGTGTGAGCTCCAAAACCCTCAAGGCATTCAATTCCAGCCAATGTCATTGTTTCTCCAAGAACAAGAAGGAGCTGCCAAGGCCTGACCTGAAGCTGAACGAGAGTGTGAGCAAGTCATCATACTGTGGCGGGTTGGTGCACAAGGCCTTCGTAAAACAATGTGTCGTACATTATTACGTGGGGCAACTTGGTTCAGTGCCCTTCTGACATATGAGCATTGCTGTGAATTGAAATGAATTGGCCGATTTTCCGCTGCCTCAGTCATTGTAGGGCACCCAGATTCAGTGTCATAGAATCCCTTCTTTGTAGAAGCAGGCCATTTGATCCATCAAGTCCACACCAACCCTCTGAAGACCATTCTTTTTTTTTTACAGATATTTTTATTGGAAATTTAACATTTTTACAAGTTTACAAAAATAAAAAAACTCTCAAGTACAAACATTGATATACAATTAAATCTTAAATAAATAATAACCAAAATTTAACAAAAGAAAAATACCGAGAGAAAAAAAACTCAACTAACTACTAATCTAACCTACAACTAACCAGAGTGTATAATTAAGTCTCTTACATTATTCAAATAAGACTAAAAAAACCAACGGATAACACAAATTGGGTAGTGAGATACATGCTCAGAATGTGTTAACATCAAATGTAACAAAACCCGTATTCGTGCGGAATTCCTCTCCCAAGGGGCCCCGGACCAGCCAGGTTTGCAATCTCAATTAAATAAAAGCCCTTGTTAGGATAGCCGAAATATCTGTATTTATATAATTCAAGAAGGGCTGCCATATTTTATGAAATAATTCGGTCTTTCGGTGCACCATATTTGTAAGGAAGTCAAGGGGAATACATTCCATAATTAAACTGTGCCAATTTGAAAGTCCAGGGGGGCCCTCAGCTACCCAGTTTACCAAAATATTTTTCCTTGCACAGAAAGAATGAATAGAAAATAATCTCTTCCTGTGCATATCCAGGGAGGGTAAGTTCGAAAAGCCCAAAAGGAGAGATACAGGGTCCACTTTAATTTCCGTTCCTAAAATTTCTGTCAGGGTACTTGCTACTTTAGTCCAGTACCTATGGATCTTATGACAGGTCCATAGGCAATGTACAAGAGTGCCCACCTCTATTTTACATTTGGGACACATTGGAGATGCTCCTGCCTTAAATTTTGCCAATCGATCCGGTGCTATTTGGGCCCTATGAAGTATCTTCAGCTGGATAGCCTGAGTTCTGTTGCAGATGGTGATTCTTCTGGCATTTTCCCAAATGTCATTCCATGTTTCTATAGAGATTTCTAGTCCCAAATCCTGATCCCATGTTTTAAGCAGATTGTCCATATCTCCCGATACTTCATCATGTAGTAAATGATAAATAGTACTGACGGAAGATACCCCCATTGGCCATAGCACTCTACATTCTGTATCTGATTTATAAAGACTATCTAATAACGTAGTCTTCTTCTGTATATAATCTCGAATTTGGAAGTATCGAAAGAGGTCTCCATT
>NC_057724.1:61890602-62021945 GCF_004010195.1 Chiloscyllium plagiosum
AGGAAGGGGTCCATACGCCAATGCTGAGGGGATGTCCCATTGTTCCTCGCCTTAGTTTCCATATATACAGCAGCGTGGTCGGAAATTGCTATACTACCTATTTTACAGGATTATATGGAATTTTAAAAAATCAAGGGGGCAAAAAACATATCAATTCTGGTATAACATTTATGTGGATTAGAGTAAAAAGAAAAATCTCTGCCCTGTGGATGAAGACATCTCCATACATCTACTAATCCTAATTCTTTGTTCAGATCCACCAATTGTCGAGATCTGGGAGATACTCCTGCAGTACTCTTGGGAATCCTATCTATTTCCGGATCCATAATACAATTAAAGTCTCCCCCTATAATTGTATGATGGGCACCGAGAGCCATCAATTTTGAGAAGGCTTCTGTTATAAGTTTAAAAGGATATGCCGGGGGGCAATACAAATTTAAAATCCCATATTCCTCTCCATTTATAAGGGCTTTAATCAGAATATATCGTCCAGATTCGTCTTTTATCTGATTTAGGATTTTGAAAGGGAAATTCTTACGAATAAGAATAACAACTCCCCTACTTTTTGAGCTAAAAGAAGAAAAAAAGGCCTGATCAAATCCACCCTGTCATAATTTCAAGAGTTCTTTATCCAACAAGTGTGTCTCCTGTAGGAGAGCTATATCAACCCTTTCTTTCTTGAGATTTGATAATATTTTCTTCCTTTTGACTGGTGAATTACTCCCCTTGACATTCCAGGTGCACCACTTAACCGACTGATCAACCATAATCGTCCGGGAAAATCCGAAACCCCTCGGGAGGGGAAACCCTATCCAGAACATCCCCAGCATAGAGCATATAAAATTCACAAATATAAAGGCTCTCTAATACACTCACAATAGTATAATAAAAAACTATTTCTAAATTTAAAAAAATAACACGTATTTAAATGGAGATTTTCCCCCTTGTTCCCAGGGGGTATCACTTCCTTCCCAAAGGTCCATCATATCCTCTCCCAACCAGTGCCCCACCCTTGACCCAGGCGCTCCTCAATAGGATGAGGAAAATTCAAATATACTACCGAGCTAGAGTTAACAGTGAGCACCCTACCCCCACCACCCCCACCCACACCAACACCTGGATATATTTGGTAATGTTAATACCATGTATAAATATATATAACTATAAAATTGCAACCTCAGCAAGTAATAATTAAATATAATAATACAAAATAACAAGGGAAAACAACCCCGCTCCTAGAGACAGAGGTAAAATAGAATAAGGTAACCACCTCCCTCCACCAACATTAACTAGACCCCCCGGCCTTATATATAGAATAATAAACAAAAACAAGGGGGGGAGAAAATCGTTAAGTAGAGAACAAATAAATAAAACCCTCTCCCCACCCCCCAAAATAATATTAAACAGTAAGGTAAAAAAAAAGGAGGGATATAAACTGGAGTGGGGGGGAAGGCAAACCAACATCAATTATCTCTTACAATTTATCTAAGAGAGTCCAAAAATTCCTTGGCCTTTTCCAGCGATCCGAAGTTGTACACGGATCCTTCATGGTTAAAGCGTAGCATCGCTGGGTAGCGTAAGGAACACTGAATATTTAAGTCCCTTAAACACTTCTTCGCCTCATCGAATGCCTTCCTCTTTCGGACCAGAGCTGGGGAAAAGTCCTGGAATAACACGATCTTGGATCCTTTATAGATCATGGCTTGGGAATCTTTTCCAAGATTTCTAGAGGCTTCTAGGAGTATCTGCCTCTCCCTATAGCTCTGCAGCCAGAACAGGACCGGGCAGGGATGCTAATTCGAGCCAGGCCTGCGTATTGCAACCCGGTAGGCCCATTCCACCCTTACCTGGCCTGATCCAGCCTCCAGATTTAAAAGCTGTGGCAGCCACTGCTCGAGAAACGCTGTAAGCTGGCCTTCCTCTTCCTGGTCAGGAAGGCCCAGCAAACGAATATTTTTCGACGACCTCGATTCTCGAGGTCGTCAATGTGGTTCTCTAAGGTCCGGACTTGCTGTTCGAGAGTCCGGACCCGATCCACGGCTGATTGCGCTGTAGTTTCGGAGGTTGCGGCCTTTAGCTCCGCCCCTCCGACTCGGTGCTCGATTTCCTTAATGTCTCGGTCGTGCTTTTGCAGCGCGGCCGAGAGTGAGTCTCATCGACTTCGGGATTCTTCAATAAAAGCATCGATCTTCGCATCCAGTTTGGAGCTGATTTCCACAAGGCTTGCCACCGTAGTTAAGTCCCCTGGGGCAGCTGCAGACGCCTCTGCTCCAGCTGGAGAGGGTGGGGGAGGGGTTCCTGCTTGCTGAGAGCTGCGGGCTCCCTCCCCTTTAGTCATTTTTACTGAAGACTAAATTGTTTAAATTCAATACTAAACAACTAATTAAATTAAACAGCTATTTTAAATGATTTGGTGAGAGTGGTAGGGGTGGGTGACCCACTTTGCCCAAGTCTTGGGAGGAGCACTGTAGACTCAGACTTGCTGGGTCGCTGCCATCTTGGATTTCCCCCCCCCCCCCCGAAGACCATTCTACCCAGACCCGGTACCCTATTCCTATAACCTCACATTTCCCAGGGCCAATCCGCCTATCTTTGCATCTTCATTATATCTTTTACATCTTCATGTGAAATTCTATTGACAGAGCCCCGATCATAGGTAAGATCTTTCTTCTATTCACTGTCTAACATCTGGAATGAGGCCAAAGATCTCTCTTCTCCTGTAATTTTAATAATGAACATGGTCCTAGCATGGATATTTGTGCTTCCTTTTATCAGGTGAGCCAGGTGCTTGTGCATGCGATGGAGTGATAACTGGGAATGGAATTCAAGGACCCCCCGGCCCACCTGGTGAACCAGGAAAGCCTGGTTTCAATAGTGGCAAAGGCCAGTGTGGAGACCCAGGACCCCCAGGACCTCCGGGGCAAACAGGCCCTCCAGTAAGTAGCACTATCCTTTCACAGCCGTCAGGATTGCTCCAACAACACTCAAGATGCTTGACACTATCCAGGACAAAGTCACCCGCTTGATTGGCATCACATCCACAAGATCCACTCCCTCCACCACCAACATGCAGAAGCAGCAGTGTGTACTATTTACAAGATGCAGAAATTCACAAAACTCACGTGCACTTCCATCTAGAAGGACAAGGGCAGCAAATACATGGGAACACCACCACCTGCAAGTTCCCCTCCAAGCCACTCAGCATCCTAACTTGGAAATAAATCGCCATTCCTTCACTGTTGCTGGGTCAAAATTCTGGAATTCCCTCCCTCAGGATGGGTCTACATACAGCACAGCGACAGCAGCAGTTCAAGGTGCCATTTCTCAAGGAAGTAAACGTTGTCTCAGTCAGTCATACTACGAGTGAACAAAACCAAAGGTTGTGCTTGCTGACATTGAGGAGCATGTGCAGTATGCTGTAGGGAGACAGTAGCAGATACACCGGTGAGTGTATTTTGTTGAAGTATTTCAGTATTGTGCTGATTTTCCAACATATGTGACTTTACTGAAGTCAGGTACAGGAATTGGGGATGTGGGGTTGGGGTTTGGCTCAGAACCTGGGCAGATACCGGGAGAACGTGGGAGGGGGTGGGACGGATATCAGCAACTGGAATGGTGTGGGAATGGGAGAAGATTGGGATCTTGAGGGAGGAGGAGGAGTGATTGGAGTGGTGGGGGGAGCTAGGTGGAGGGAAAAGCGATTGGGACCCTGGGGAGAACCGGAGGAGTGAGGTAATGTCGGAGGGGTGAATGTGTTTGAGGGCTGGGGTGGATGTAAAAGCACCTTTAATGTCTCTGCCCCATCCAGACCAGTGTGATATCACCCCCAACTACCAGCCTGATTCCACTCCCTGATCCCAGTCCTGTCTTCTCCCACTCCCTGTCCCCTCATTCCAATGTTGAGTCTGATTTACCCGGAGGAGGTCCTCTCTGCCACTGACCCCATTTCAATGTTCTGCACATACACAGAGCACACTTTGTGCATGGTCAGGAACATTGAGGGTCTGGAATAGTGCACATGCACATTTCCAAGTGAGCACACAAACACAGTTACACAGCAGTCTCAGTGTCAGCAACACTACCTAAAATAAAAGTATTGAACATGAACAAGCCTTGACTGAACCTTATGAATTTAAATTGGGTTCTGCCCCAATAAAGAAACCATGATAACTAATTATGGTACTGGAGCTGGCTGACTGTGAAAGTGGGTAATAAGACAGAAAGATGCAAAAATCAAAGATTACAGGTGGTATCTCCAGTGAAATGTTTATGTTACCATTTGAAGCATAGTAAGTGTATAGGAATATTTTTTAATTCATTCATAGAAAATAGAACATTATAGCGCAGTACAGGCCCTTCGACCCTCAATGTTGCACCAGCCTGCGAAACCAATCTGAAGCCCATCTAACTTACACTATTCCATTCTCGGCCATATGACCATTTAAATGCCCTTAAAGTTGGCGAGTCTACGACTGTTGCAGGCAGAGCGTTCCATGCCCCTACTATTCTCTGAGTAAAGAAACTATCACTAATATCTGTCCTATATCTATCACCCCTCAAATTTAAAGCTATGTCCCTTCGTGCTCGTCATCGCCATCCAAGGAAAAAGGCTCTCCCTGTCCAACCTATCTAACCCTCAGATTACCTTATATGTCTCAATTAAGTCACCTCTCAACCTTCTTCTCTCTAATGAAAACAGCCTCAAGTCCCTCAGCCTTCCCTCCATACCAGGCAACATCCTAGTAAATGTCCTCTGAACCCTTTCCAAAGCTTCCACATCCTTCCTATAATGCGGTGACCAGAACTGTACGCAATACTCCAAATGTGGCTGCACCAGAGTTTTGTACAAGTGCAGCATGGTTCCAAAACTCAATCCCTCTATCAATAAAAGCCAATACACTGTATGCCTTCTTAACAATCCTATCAACCTGGGTGGGAACTTTCAACGATGTATGTATTGAGATCTCTCTGCTCATCGACACTCCCAAGAATCTTATCATTAGCCCAGAACTCTGCATTCCAGTTACTCCTTCCATTCATGACAATGAGGGCTTCTCTATCTCGGCCAGCATTCTTGCCCAGAGAGCAGTTAAGAGTGAACCACATTGCTGTGAGTCTGGATTCACATATAAACCAGACTGGGTATGGCAGTTTCCTTCCCTAAAGGACATTAGTGAACTAGGTAGGTTTTCCTAACAATGAACAATGGACTCATGGTTTTCATTAGACACTTAATTCCAGATTTTTATTGTATTCAAATTCCACCATCTACTGCGGTGGGATTTGAACTCAGGTCCCCAGAACATTACCTGGTGTCTCTAGATTAAAGTCTAGCAATAATACCATTAAACTACCGCCTCCCCTGAATATTCAGGATTATGAGGCTAGTCTTCCAATTAATTTGAATTCTATAATAAGTGAAGGGAACTTGAGCAGTGGTGCAACATTGACTAGCATTTTATCTTTCTTACATATGATTTGATAAGCTCTAATCATTTAAAATCAGAAATACTGATGCACTTTCTATATTATGTTTTCCCCTCCACAATACTTCCAACAAAGAAAGAGCTAATGTAAATGCCGATCTGAGGAGGTGGAATGCAGTTCGTTTTGAAGGCACTTGTGGAGTTTTTGACTGTACTTTCTTGTATTGACTCATGGGATGTGGGCATCTTTGGCTGGGCCAGCATTTATTGCCCATCCCTAGTTGTCCTTGAGAAAGTGCTGATGAATTATCATCTTGAACTGCTGCAGTCCTTACATTCTGGGTAGACCGCAATACTATGAGAATGCAAATTCCAGGATTTTGACTTAACAATGCTGAAGGAACAATGAAACATTTCAAAATCAGGTTGGTGAGTGGCTTGGAGCGGAATTTGCAGGTGCTGGTGTTTGAAACTGTTTGCTGCTCTTGTCCTTCTAGATGGAAGTGATTGTGGGTTTAGAAGGTGCTGTCTCAGGATCTTTGGTGAATTTCTGCAGTGTACCTTGTTGATGGTATACACTGCTGCTACTGAGCAGTGTTGAACACTGTTCTCAGTTTGCTTCAGAAACAAATTAACAAACACAACCAATCAATGAGCATAAAACTCTCTTCTTTGCCTTTAAGATTCTAGTGTTATGATTGATAAAACTGCAAAGTCAAATTAAATCATGAGATTTTCACTTCTCAACAGTTTCTATGAATTGGGAGAAACAATATCATATGGTTAATAGAACAGGTGATTGATAGGAGGTCAGTTGAAGTATCCCTTTAAATTAAATGCTAGCCATAAATACAGGCAAGAAGACAGAATGCCAGAAGTGAGGAAGGAAGCTGTTACTTCTCTTTGAGTTAGACTGTTATCAGTGTAAAGCACAGTATTTTTATATAAGCATGTGGAAACTCACCAGTCAATTAGAGTACACCAAGAGTTAGATTCTCACTGTGCGTTAAGTGTAGATATGTAAACCCAATCCTTATAAATTGCATTGTGATTTACGAAAGAAGCGTCTCCTTTGATGAGATCAAAATGCAGACACTTGAAACACGGTGTTGTGTTATAGATTGACTGCCTGGAGATGGAGAATGCTGACTTTCCTTTTAACTTCCAGGGCGTTCCAGGTGTGCCAGGAGGATTAGGTCCAAAAGGACAGAAGGGAGACTCATCAGGTATATCAGCAAAAGGTATGAATTATACTTGACCATCGCTACACGTAATCCCATTTGAACCTGAGACACAGATGGTTCAGATATCCATTATAACCAATATTGACTTGGTGTTTATTTCTAAATGATGGCGAAAAGAGTTTCTGTGGCAGGTTTTTTCATTCTTGTGTTTAGACATGGTGTGGGATATAATACACTGTGGAAGGTCAGAGCAGCCTCCTTCAGGCCTGAATGCTTCTCCCACCAGTCCAGCTTACTCAATATAGACCAGCAGTCTGTTTGTCTCTGTCAGGTGAAAGTGAGGACTGCAGATGCTGGAGATCAGAGTCAAGATTAGAGTAGTGCTGGAAAAGTACAGCAGGTCAGGCAGCATCTGAGGAGCAGGAAGATCGACGTTTTGGGCAAAAACCCTTCATCAGAAATGAGGCAGGGAGCCTCCGGGGTGGAGAGATAAATGGGAGGGGAGTGGGACAGGTGAGAAGGTAGCTAAGAGTGTAATAGGTGGATGGAGGTGGGGATGAAGGTGATAGTTCAGAGAGGAGGGTGGAACGGATAGGTGGGAAGGAAGATTGGCAAGTAGGACAGGTCATGAGGATGGTGCTGAGCTGGCAGGTTGGAACTAGGGTAAGGTGGGGGGAGGGGAAATGAGGAAACTGGTGAAGTCCAGATTGATGCCCTGGGGTTGAAGTGTTCCGAGGTGGAAGATGAGGCGTTCTTCCTCCAGGTTTTGGGTGGTGAGGGAGTGACAGTGGAGGAGGCCCAGGACCTGCTTGTCCTCGGCAGAGTGGGAGGTGGAGTTGAAATGATCGGCCACGGGGTGGTGGGGTTGATTGGTGCAGGTGTCCCGGGGATGTTCCCTAAAAGGCTCTGCCAGAAGGTGTCCAGTTTTCCCAATGTAAAGGAGATCGCATCTGGAGCAACGGATACAATGCTCCTCATTTTGCAATGTCTTTACTCATTAAACCAGTAGGGAACTCTGTCACTTCACAGAATTGGACAGTACTAGGCAAAATATAAAGGACTTCTCCAACAATTGAATTTTTAAAAGCTGTCTCACATGGTTGCCCCACATCATGCCCCACAGAAAATGGGCATGGCTATCCGTGTCTTTAGAAAAACAGGAAGGTGCTGCAAAGAGTGACAGAAAAGTTACAGTCATGGCACCTCACCCTCTAGAGTAGAGTTTTCTCTTGCATATAGCACCATTTGAAGAAGTATAGAGAGATCTTCCAGTGTCCTACCAACAGTCTTCTATTAATCACCATCATATGAACCGTGATGATGTAACTTGCCTTTCAGTAGCGGCAACCAAATTTCGAAGTCTATCACAGCATATGATGAATTTTGAGATGCTTCTCAGAGACAGCATTAAGCACCTCATAATTTAAGGTATTTTTCCTTCCGTGTGCCAATACTGTCTTCAAGAGAATACAAAATGCTTCCAATCTGATCAGGCAACAATTCTTCAATAAGTGTGCAACGGCTGTTTCCAACACTGGAGAGCACACTTTTCTCAATTCAGCTATTGGGTAATCCTTCGAATGAATAACAGTCTCCAGTGCCTCCCCTTCTGTTGGAGATTGTGACACATTCTGAAAGATCACTGCATAGGCACAGGCACCACTCTGGTATCTCAACCAAGGGGCCAGTCTTCATTCCTGAGCACCTGAGTGACAGTGGACTGATCAACTATGGGGATTCAGAAGTTTCACAGAAAAGCAGGGAGAAGTAATTGCTCTGCTTTTGTAAACCCAAACACGTGCATTGGCCAGCAGGAATCGCAGCACCACAATGAATTAAGAAGACTACTTGACCTAAATTGAGCTTAAAGTCCCAAATATATCTAAGATCTGTTCCACTGAAATGTCAGTGCACCTTCTGAATTACTTCAGAGTTTTTGTTACCACAATGCTGCCTGTTAATCATTTCTTTTTGTGTGAAGAAAAATATTCATTCTATCAGTCCTAACATTATCTTTTCTACTTGCAGCCTGTTTATCTTTCTGTGTAGCTTTAGAGCAGTTTTGGAGCTTGATTCTGAGATCTATTCAGTTTGCATCATTCAGGAAATAAAGTGGGGATGTACCTTGTCACTCAGCTTAGTATCACACACCAGCCAGTCCATTTATCACAGGGTCTCACTGTTCAGATATCTGAACATTGAACTCATCAATTCAGTATTGAAGTTCAAACATACTTCTTATAGCTGTTTAATTGGGGGGGCGGGGGGGGGTCAGTAAGTCTGGCAGCATCTGTGCAGAGAGAAATAGAGTTAATTTTTCATGAGTGATGTGACTGTTCTTCATCACTGATGTAGAAGTTACAATCTGGATGGTCGGTTAAGAACATTGAAGTGAAACCAGGAATGCAGCGGTTACTCCAAATGCCTGAACAGTAGCAGAATGTGTACAGATGGACCGACAATGTTAGGTAGTAATGCAAAGCTTCAGAGTTAGCCTGTGCCTGCATTGCTGATATCACCATGTTCCATGTGCAATGATATAGCACCAGACCATGCACAGACTGCGCCACCTTCATCTCATAGTAATTACTTTTTACAAGAGACAGCCAAAGTTCAGTCAGGAAATAATTGAATCCTCCTGATTATTTCGGATCAGCCAAATACTCTAATAGCATGAGTACTACTGCATTACTGGGAGGATTACATACTCACAGGTTAGAGCAAAAATGAGACCCTCATCCTTGACGAACAACTTCAAACGCAGCAGCAGCATGTCGCTGAGTAGACGTCACATAGCAACACTGTGTTCCTGGACATGCACACTCATTGCTGCAATTGGCATTCACAAACCAAAAAAGGAAGTGCTAGAAATATTCAGCAGGTCATGTACTTCACGGCAGAGGTAAACAGAGTCTAGTGACTGTTCATAAGAATAAGACAATTTCAGAGAAATGGAAATTTTTAGCCAATTAATAGAGTCATAGAGAGGTACAGCACGGAACAGGCTCTTCGGTCCAACCCATCCATGCCGACTACATATCCCACCCCAATGTAGTCCCACCTGCCAGCACCTGGCCCACATCCCTCCACACCCTTCCTATTCATATACTCATCCAGATACCTTTTAGATGTTGCAATTGTACCAGACTCCACCACTTCCTCTGGCAGCTCATTCCACACACGTACTAACCTCTGAGTGATAAAGTTCCCCCTGAGGTCCCTTTTATATCTTTCCCCTCTCACCCTAAACATGTGCCCTCTAGTTCTGGACTCCCCCACCCAGGGAAAATACCTTGTCTTTTTATCCTATCCATGCCCCTTGTGATTTTATAAACCTCCATAAGGTACCCCTCAGCCTCTGATGCTCCAGGGAAAATAGCCCCAGCCTATTCAACCTCTCCCTATAGCTCAAATCCTCAAACCCTGGCAACATCCTTATAAACCTTTTTTGAAAGCTTTCAAATTTCATGACATCCTTCCAATAGGAAGGAGACCAGAATTGCATGCAATATTCCAAAAGTGGCCTGTACAGCCACAACATGACCTCCCAACTCCTGTACTCAATACTCTGACCAATAAAGGAAAGCATACCAAACACCTTCTTCACTATCCTATCTACCTGCGACTCCACTTTCAAGGAGCTATGAACCTGCACTCCAAGGTATCTTTGTTCTGCAACACTCCCTAGGACCTTACCATAAGTCCTGCTAAGATTCACTTTCCCAAAATGCAGCACCTCGCACTTATCTAAATTAAACTCCATCTGCCACTCCTCAGCCCACTGGCCCATCTTACCAAGATCCAGTTGTAATCTGAGGTAACATTCTTCGCTGTCCACTGCACCTCCAATTCTCTGAAATGGAGTGAAGAGGCAAAGGAAGGGTAGATATAGGGCAGGAGTGAGTAAATGACGAGAGAGATGAAGATAAAAGATTCCACAAAGAAAGAGCCAATTCTGAGACAAAGTTCATTTACCCAAAAGCCTGTTTCTTTACATATGGATGCTGCTTGATTTGCTAAGTATTTCAGTTATTTTCTCATTGGATGTCAGATTTCTAATGTTGCCATGCTCCTGTGAAATCCTTTACATTATGATTCCATCAGAGGCTTTTCCTCATTTAATGTGAACAGGCGAATGCTTCTGCTGAGGGTTGAACCATGGACATTTCAAACAAACATATTAAAACATTTGTACATGGCAACATAATTAATTGGACACTAAAAGAAAAATAATTCTGTTTTGAAGGGCAAAAAGGAGATCCCGGTAATCCAGGCCCACGGGGACCTTCAGGCACTCCAGGGAAACCAGGAAATGATGGCTTCCCAGGTTTACCAGGACCTCCAGGTGAACCTGTAAGTATCATTAGAGTTTGATGTTGTTTGTCACACTAATGTTTTATTGCTGATGATGGAAATTGTTTGAACATTCTTAAGAATTGTTGACCCATTCATACCTTTTAATACCTGATGAAGGGCTTATGCCCGAAACGTCGATTCTCCTGCTCCTCGGATGCTGCCTGACCTGCTGTGCTTCTCCAGCACCACACTCTCAACTGTGATCTCCAGCATCTGCAGTCCTCACTTTCTCCATGCCTATTAATGTACATCTTTCTGGAAAAACAGTTATATTTACAATTCTGTTCCAGTCAGGCCACTTCTTCACTGCTTTCTGATACAAAAGATTGAAGCAAAGTTATTGATGGATTGTTTCACAAATCCTCAACAAATTAATGGGAATGCATGATAGTCACTGAACACTGCTCTTGTCAAAGAGATTTGTTTGGTTTTGTGAAAGTCCAAATATTTTGTTGATACAGTATGCTACAATGTTCCCTTCTACACTGTGGCACAACCTGCCTTTGTTGAAGGCTGATGTCATTAAGACACAATGGAATATTGGGAGAAACCACCCTTGCAACTCCAGCGAATAACCATTTCTTTTACATTATGATGCAACTGCACAGATCCATTGAGGTCTGCTGGCACAGTGGGTAGCGCACCTGCCTCTGAGCCAGAATTTCTGGATTGTCCAAAGAAAGTGTGTTCCTAACCAGGCCACACATACAGCCTCATTGTCAATCTGTAAATCCTCTTAACATACACCGATGGCAGGGAGTAAGAGCACGAGAGATTCCTGGTCTTCCATATGGTGCTCAGGAAGTGAGCACCTCTAACATTGCTATCAATTGCTATAATGACTACAACATGCATGTAAAAGTTCAAGTTGCTACGGATTATTTGATACACCATAAGACTAGGAGCAGAAGTAAACCATTCAGCCCATCCAGTCTGTTCTGTCATTCACTGAAATCATGACTGATCTGATAATTCTCAACTCTACTTCCCTGCCTTTTTCCCCATAACCCTTGATTCCCCTCCTGATTAAAAATCCTTCTGTCTGAAAAACAACCTCTGCATGCCTTTCTCGTAACAAAATCCACAGATTTACTCTGAGACAAAAAAAACGCTCCTCATCTCTGGTATAATTGGGCGATTCCTTACTCTGAGATTATCCCTTCTGATAAAGGACTGTCCACAAGGGGAACCAACTAGCGTTCCTGCTCATTTATTTCTCTTTCGCATGGAATTCCGAGCTTCATTCCTTCCTGCGACTTCCCAAATCGGATGTGAATGCTGTGAATTGGCCACATTAGTGGCCATGCATGAGCCCTCAGAGGACATGCAGCCATGCAACTGAGAGGGAATGTAGGAAACAACCTTATGGTATCTACTCTGTCAAGTCCCTTAAGAATCTTATGTTTCAATACAGTCAGTTCTCATTCTTCTCAACTCCAATTAGATTAGATTAGATTACTTACAGTGTGGAAACAGGCCCTTCAGCCCAACAAGTCCACACCGACCCGCCGAAGCGTAACCCACCCAGACCCATTCTCCTACATCTACCCCTTCACCTAACACTACGGGCAATTTAGCATGGCCAATTCACCTAACCTGCACATCTTTGGGAGGAAACCGGAGCACCCGGAGGAAACCCACGCAGACATGGGGAGAACGTGCAAACTCCACACAGTCAGTTGCCTGAGGCGGGAAGTGAACCCGTGTCTCTGGTGCTGTGAGGAAGCAGTGCTAACCACTGTGCCACCGTGCCGCCCTCCAATAATACAGATCCAATGAGAGCAGTGTCAGGGGCTCAACTATCTTCAGCTAATTCATCAATGAGCTTCCCTTCAATGTAAGAAATAGGGACATTTGTTAATGATTGTACAATGTTCAATATTATTAGTGAATCCTCAGATTCTGAAACAGTCCATGTTCACATGCAGGAAGAGCTGGATATCATTTAGTATTGGGATGAAGTCATAAATTGCATTCAGGACCCACAAGTGCCAAACAATGACTATCTTCAACAAGAGAAAAGCAGTTAGAGTTTCAAACTAACCTCTTGACATTTGATGGCACTACCATCACTAAGTTCTATTCATCAACATCCTTGGTGTTAACACTGACCAGAAATTGAATTGGACCAACCAGTTACAAGAGCAGGTCGGAGGCTACAAACCCTGCAGTGAGTAACTCCCCTCTTGACTCTCCAAAGTCTGTCCACCATCTACAAGTCTCAAGTCAGGAGTGTGATGGAATGCTCTTCATTTGCCTGGTTAAGTCTGAGTCCCATATTCAGCACTCAGGAAGCTCAACATCATCCAAGACAAGGTCACCTGCTTTAATGGGTATCCCATACACCATCTTAAATGTTCACTTCCTCTACAACCAGCTCTCAGGACAGCAGAGTGTTCTATGTAGATAATGTGCTTCAGTAACTCACCAATGCTCCTTCAATGGCACTTTCCAAACTGCAACCTCTACCACCTGGACAATCAAGGGCAGTAGATGCTGAAGAAGAACAAGAACCAAGAACCTTCTGGTTCCACTGCATGTCACTCTCCATCCTGACTTGAAACTGTATCACCACTCCTGAATTTGCTGCTGGGTGAAAATCCTGGACCTCTTTCCTATCAGGATGTGGTCTTATCTGTGACACATTGACTGCAGTAGTTCAAGAAAACAGAAAACTCACAGCATGCACAAGGGTAATGAGGAATGTGTAATCAATTCTGCCATGGCTAGCAATGCTGACATCCCATAAGCTAATAAAAGAGAAAATGACATTTTCTTAAGCAGCCGTTTTTCACACATAAGGTATAAAGTTATTTTGTCCTGTGGTTGTATTGAAGACTAAATTATATCTTTTCCAACCTGATTTCTGTGCACCTGGTTTTTAAATGCAAGTTCAACATGTCCTTCTCTTCCCTACTCCAGAGGGATGACAGTCATATTATTCCAGTCTTTATTGTAACTGAGACCAGTTAGCTCAACTCGGTGTTGTGTTCAAACCTAAAAGCATCCTAGTTTGTATACTCCAGCTCCCCACTGGACTATAGGAAGCAACACTTGTTTTTCAAGAATTCCTGCCCACAGATGCATTGAATAGTATTTGTATGGTGAACCTTTTGAGGGTGATCATTCCATTAATCTTAAAAAAGCTTTTGAGGAGTTATGACATAAACTATACTGAGTTTGACTCTAAATGACAGATATGATTTTTCTATTATACTCAATGATTGTGTTCACATTACTCAGGGTGACAGTGGAACAGGCATTCATGGTGCTAAAGGTCTTCCAGGTAGGCGTGGTCCAAAGGGTCCCCCAGGTGAGATGGGTACACCAGGCGTTGGATTCCCAGGCCCTCCGGGTTTCCAGGGTCCTCCAGGTGATCCAGGAGTTGATGGTATACCAGGACCACCAGGATTACCAGGGGTACCAGGTATAGAACATAATATAACCTGATATCCATTTGTTTGTAGTCTGACTGAGAAAGTTTGATTCAGTTGTTGGTATGTGCAACTTTATGTACTATGGCTTGTCATCAATGAAATGGACAAGCAGCTTTAAAATGTTGCAGTGATTTGTTTGATAACACTGTGGTTATTAACATATATTAAACCATAAAGTAATAAGTTACATGGTTAACAACAACATATGTGAATGTCATGTTAACCTGTGTTGGAGTGTGCATCAATATAATTTGTATCTGTGGTCTGTGAAGTAGTACTTGTGCAATAGTTATAATTTAGCAGTTTAATGAGTCTTATTGTTCTCATTACAATGTACAACGTCCATGAAGTACAATGGAAATTGAGTATATTCCAGTTTAAATTTTTTGCAATCCACCTGGAATCCAACATAATTCAGCTGTCTTGGCTTTAGGTGGCAATCGCAGTCAGACTTCAGCTTTTCTGGGAGCGTAGCCAGCCATTATTTAAGCTTGGATAAAATGTTTGAGTGGAGGCAAGATCTGCACCTCAGACCAGCCCCATGACTGGCAAGTGGCATTTAGAACCCAGAAATAATGCAGGGACTCAAAAAGATGGAGTCCCTATCATTTCCAATGTTTACCAGTGACACCTACCACAAGTGTAGCTGGAGTCCTAACAGTCTACCCTGAAGAAGTTTGAGTCCACAGCACTTTTTCCTATAGATTAATATGGTAGTAAATGGCCTTTCCAGCAAATAACGGCTCATTTGGCCCATACTTGTGTTTATGCTTCACACAAGCTATCTCATATTCTCCTTCACCTAATACCTCTATGTTTCTTCTCATTTATTTTTCCTCTTTTTTTGTGCTTAATCATTATTCCTTCAAAGCATCAATGTCATTCACTTCAGTTATTCCTTGCACTGCTGTGTTCTACATTCCAAGCATTGTTAGAATAAGAAGATTACTCCTGAATTCCCTCATGAGTTTAGGAGTGGCACCTTGCCTCTGGTCTGGTCTCACCCAGAAGTAGAAATATGTTATTAATGACTACTCCATTTAACCTTTTCATAACATAAATATGTCTATCAGCTCACTGTACGGTCTTTTGAGCCCCAATCTGCTCACTCATTCTTGTAGGATATAACTTTACAGTTTTAGCACCATTCTCATGTAGTTTCTTTGTACATTTCCAAATATTTCAATAGGATCACCTCTCATACTTCTAAGCTCCACTGGGTATAAGCCTGACCTCCTCAACCTTTTCACATAAATCAACTCATTCATTCCATTAATCAACCAATGAGTTTTCTCTGAACTGTTTCTGTTTCTCCATAAAGAAAGACACCAACATTGTACATATCACAGTAGCCCCGTCGTACCCACATGTACCATGACCTACCACAGATACCCGAAACCATTGATAGGAGCGAACCCTATTCATTTAAACGGGAGTTTTACCATCATGGCAACTTCCTGGTCCCTGGTTCTAGAAAGTTCCCTTTAATATGGTCAGCCCGCAGTAAACCGTGCGTAACTGAAACTGTGGTAACTGGACCAACTGATTCAGGGGTCTTCCTATACACCGGGTGTGCTCTCATCAATACCATATATAGTTAGAGAATGACTTGCTTCTTTTACACTCTGTCCCTCTTGCAATAAAGAGCCACATTCCATTTGCCTCCTTAATTATTTGTCATACTTGCATGCAAAAGCTTGTGTGATCCAGGCATCCATTAACCTCTGTAACTCTGCAGACTGTCTCAATTTACATAATATTCTGCTTCCCTATTTTCCCTGCCAATGCGGACAACCTTACGTTTTCCTCGATAATAATCCATTTGACAAAGTTTTGCCAAGTAAACTAACCTGTCTATATCCTTTTGAAGACTCTTATGTATTCTTCTCACAACTTCTTTTTCAATCTTTCTTTGTACCATTCACAAATTTGGCTGCAATACAGTTGGCGCATTCACCTAATCACTAACGGAGAATGGAAAACTGAGGCCCCGGCACCGATTCCTTAATTCCAGTTTGCAGTCCACTGGTTCCAGTTTGCCACTTCAGAATGAACTGCTTATCCTTTCTCTCTCAGTTTTGCATTAGTTTGTCAATCCTCTGTCTGCGCTAATATATCTTCCATGCCATAATACATTATCCTATCTGGTTTTCTTTGTATGTCACCTTAATGATTACTTTTTGTCAAATCCAAATGGGTATATCTACTGGTTCCATTTTAGCTACCCTGCTTGTTGTTGCAGCCTCAAAGAACTCTGATAAACTTGTCAAACACAATTTGTCGTTCACGTGTTCCATTTGATGCTTCCTGATTGTATTATGATTTTTTAAAGGCTTTGCTGTTATTTCCCTAAACATTTATTTTTCTTCGTGGAATTTTCCCAACAGCAGATGTTAGGCATCTCCCTCTTTTCTGAAATTGGAATGTCCCATTTGTTGTTCATTTGACTTTGGAAGCCTTTTCAATTCTGAAAGCATGGAAAGGAAGTCCACTTCTGTCCCCATCCAATATCCAACTGTGCATGCACACCTTCCAGAAGAGAGCACTGAAGAGTTAATAGAAACGTGATCCTGCCTGATATTGCTCACTGTCAGTTTCAGCACCTGAATGCAACGCTGGTTCTGATCAGCTAATGAAGACCAGACATGCCAGAATCTTCCCTGAACTATGTGAGTCAGAGATGGGTGGACTTGATTTAAATTCCAGGTGTGATTCATTTTGACCAGCATTAGATTTAAATGGAACGCACATCAATTTCCATGTTTGCTATGAATCTGATTCAGTTTGGTTTGAAGAATATTAAGCGAATTGTGACAAGGATTGGTAAAAAAAAACCCACTAAGGTGAACGAGTTACCTGTTCATTCCTGTCAGAAGAGAGAAATCAATCACATTTCCACTGCTGTTCGTGCCCCTCTTGACTGATTTCACGTCCTTTGCATGGACACTACAGGTGACTGTTGCTGCGGGGAAACCGCTGGGGAAGGCGACCTTCATACAGAGGGAGGTGAGAGGCCACAATCCTCACAACAAAGGTTACCATGGCAATGATGGCAGGAGCTCCCAAACCCTTACATCATTGCCTAAAGACTTCAGTAACCATAATTTGCATGTTACTGTGCACTGCAGTAGTAACTCATGTTAATTGGAAATTAATTGCACCGACACTATTTCACTGTCTTCTTTCATGCATGCTATTAGTGCACACTGTTATACAGACTATTAAATCACTATGTTCTATCTGGGTAAATAGATGAAAGCATTAATCTATTAATTAACTTTAGTTGTAATATTACTAGCCTGTCATGAAATAGGTGATTTTCTCATAAGTGTAAAATGCAAATAAAGTTGACCAATGCCCTTGCTAGACCAAATAAAAACCAGAAGAACCACAGATGCTAGAAATCAGAAACAAAAACAGAAATTGCTAGAAAAGCTCAGCAGGTCTGGCAGCATCTGTTGATAGAAATCAGAGTTAACGTTTCAGGTCAAATGTTACGTCCTCAGCTTGCTCAACCCTTGAAAGACTAGTTCAGTTTTGCAAACAATAATCCTGCCCTTTCAGTCTCCTGTTGTCCAATTCCGAAGATGCTGAATTAAGGTTGGAGTATCTTGCGCTACCTTTAGAGTAAGATTAGATTCCCTACAGTGTGGAAACAGGCCCTTCAGCCCAACAAGTCCATACCGGCCCTTTGAAGTGTAACCCACTTCCCTCTGACTAGTGCACCTAACATTCTGGGTAATTTAGCATGGCAAATCCACCTGACCTGCACATCTTTGGACTGTGGGACGAAACCCACACAGACACAGTGAGAATGTACAAACTCCACACAGACAGTCACCCAAGGCTAGAATCAAACCCGGGTCCCTGGCACTGTGAGGCTGCAGTGCTAACCACTGAGCCACTGTGCAGCCCAAGGGGTAATGTTATTGGAACCTCCTATTGCTGTATCACTCCAGCAGCCATTTGTCCCATAAGAGCACAGACCTCGGGAGTGCTTCATCCCCTGGTTGTCATGTGCCTCAGGGGCCAATGTTGCAATCTTCTCAGGTCTAGTCGAAATTTCTTTGCAATTGCTGCATTGAGTTAGCTGCTAGTTTTGGGCTGCTCCCAATATGAAGATTTAGGATTAGATTTTCCCATGAGCTTTGAGACTTTAATACCTGGATGAGATGGTTTTCCGAGTGTTGTCAATCCTAAACTGATTAGTTACATATGAAATTAAACACGAATGTTTGACTCGATGCTGGGCTTAGTGATACATTGCATAATGTGTCCACCAGTATTTGAGCAGTCTTTCTATATAGGTGTTCTAGGTGTGTAATTAGATAATACCCTCCATCGGTGTATCTTAATAACTTCTTTAACGCACTGTTGACACCAAGCCCACATTCACTAGAAATGGCTTGCTGTGCAATTCTCCCTGAAATAGCCTCCACATGTGGTGGCTTCATTGCTCACTATCCTATTGGATGTAAGCTGTAAATGCTGCTGGCTGAATCACAGAGTCAGCAACTCCAGAGTCCTGGCAACCTCTAACGTGAAAGGTAGCTTGTGGATAATAGGAAAACTTCAATGGTCTCTGAGGCACAGGCTTAAGGTTACAACTCTGTGGGGTGAAGCAATTCCCTCTCCCTTCTGGAGGAGAGGAAACCCCAAACAACTCTTTCGTGCTCCCCTCTACTCAGGATATGGAGCCTCCATCTTTGATAGATAGCACATTCAGCCTACTCCCATCACTATACCCAAGGTCAGGTGAATTGGCCATGCTAAATTGCCCGTAGTGTTAGGTAAGGGGTACATGTAGGGGTATGGGTGGGTTGCGCTTCGGCAGGGCGGTGTGGACTTGTTGGGCCGAAGGGCCTGTTTCCACACTGTAAATAATCTAAGTAATCTAATCTAATCTAATCTAAAGGCAAAATACCAATGAGGCTGCAAGACCAGATCTATCTGGGACATAATCATCTTTCTTGTCTGCCCATCATTCTGGTGCAAGCAGATGACCTAAATCCTGCCTGCCCATGGAAAACCTGCCCAGCAGCAAGACTGCAGTGGAGGTCCATCCTGACATTTACCCCAGCCCCACCCCCACACCTGGTATTAGTGAATGGGATAAATTCAGACTTTAAGTTTAAACCACCACTGAAAGAGCGTGGAGAGTGCAGACTCCTTGAAACTGTACGACTTGAGTTTGAAAACGGACAAACCAGTGGATCAAAACACTCACTTACAAATAGAAGGCAAGTTGTTAAGACCTTAGCCTGTGTTTGGAATGGCATTGGCTTGTGACAGAGCAGCAGTCTGTCCTCACTTGAGTACTTTACAACATGGCTTACAATATTACAGTGAGCAGTTGGTGATTTGTCTCTCTGGTCCATCCCATCCCCGTTTGTGATTTGTGAAGGCAGTTGTACTGCTGAATGCAGTCACAATGAGTTGATCTTACTGTACAGCTGAGGTCTGAACACTCAGCTTAAAGCAGGGCCCTTTTTATTCGGCATGCAGAATATTGCACCTTTGGGTGGATTTATCCATCACTGGTGTGTCACCAATCTGTGACAAGTCACTTCTTTAACCACCAAATAGATGAATGCAGATGACCTCTGTTGCTCACTGCACACAAATAATCTTGGAATTACTCCTTCTGAAGTCCGTACATTGAAGGAGACAATAAACAGCAAAATAATTATTTTTCAATAATGAACAGTGAGGTTATCTGTATCTATAACTCTTTCTGACAATGTTCCATTATAAGTTCCTATGTCAACATTGATAATGAAATTTGCTGATGTGAATTTGTCACATTGTAATTACATATTCCCGCACATGCAAATGCAACCCAAAGGGCTGGACCATGTAAATACAGAATGACAAGGGATAGTTCCTATTCCAAATATAAACGTCGAGAATATGAACACAATGACAGAATATACGGCATTAAAATTGAGGTTTACTACATTTCCAAGTCCAGGGCAAATTGTTCCCCATACCCTAACCTTATCTTAAACTCTAATCATGCTTTACCAAAATCTAAATGGAAAACTTTTTACATTTTTTGTTCTGTCTTGTTCATAGCTTTTCATTAAGGATACAAATTAGTACACTAGTCACCCAGATTTGTCTTGGTATGTTTCACTCATTCATTCTGCACAGTGTCACTGTGATAGCTCTTTCTGTAGTAAATGCAAATACTGTGTGCAAATGGTATTCACAATCATGAAATAGCCATGAGCACAGATTTGCTTCATTATGGAAGATGACATAGATTATGTTAATGGACTGGCAATGTGTCAGTGTGAGTTTATGTATGCATGGGTCTGCATGCATATGTGTATTTGTATGTCTTTGTGTTTATGTGTATATCTGTGTATATTTTGTGCATTTGTGTGTGAGCTCCGAAACTATATTGAAAGGTAATGTTTCTGAACTCCTTATTCAATGTGATTTTGCAGGAATCACTCTGCCCTGTGTGATCCCAGGCAATGTAGGTTTGAGGGGTAGACCTGGAGTAACAGGACACCCAGGTAAGCTCTTTGTGCAGTAACATTGGGATGTTGTATTACTGTGGTGTTTTCCAGACCAGTCCCTGTCTTTGATAAATATGCTAATCACTCAGTGAATGAGGCAACTTGTTGCCAACTCAGTCTTCATGTTATGTTGTTCAGTTTTCATTCAGATTTTCAATGCTGAAAGAAATGTTTGCAATGACGCTATTTGCTCATTTGACCCCATTTGCATAATACAACCTGCTTGGGAAGAAACTTGATCTGCAAAAGGATTGCCCCTGGGCTGTGTTACCTTATGAAAATGAATCCGTGCGGGCCCTAGGACATTATTTCACGTTACTAGAAGGTGTGAGGAATCTGCTATGTAGCACTATGGGTTTCAGCCCCTTTGCAGTTTAAGAGTGGAACTTGGAGTATATCTTAACTCATAATTTCTAAGAAAAATATCAGACAAGAAATGTTTTTCCAATTTGAATTTTGAGGTCATGCTTCATTCTCACATGACTTGTAGGTCCAAAAGGTAGACCTGGCTTCTCAGGTAGTCCGGGACGACCAGGAATTGATGGACCAAAAGGACCCCCTGGAGATCCAGGCTTGTTGGGAGAACCAGGCCGACCAGGTATGTGCCACTCAAACACAATTGGCGTTATTTTCCAATATGCGTGGCTGTTGGCTATCTGTAAGCATTTGTAAGTTGGAATTTACTGAGTTTTTTTATTCATTCATGGGATTAAAGTGTCACTGGCTCTAATTAGGTATGGCATTTATTGGCCATCCTTCATTGCCCAGAGGGCAGATAAGAGTCAATCATATTGCTGTATGTCTGGAGTCACATGTAGGCCAGACCAGGTAAGGATGACAGTTTCCTTCTCTAAAGGACATATTTTTGGGGCAGTTGTATACCTAACATTTTATAATCTGGATGTACACAGTCAGTTTCATGAGGGGAAATTAAATTTCTAAACTAATTATAACACCATGAGTTAATGATAATTAATTGTACTTTTAGGACAGGCTTGGATACCTTTGAGAAAGAGGTTGATAAACCTCTTTGTAATTAGATTCGTTTATTCAGTTAACAGGATTATCTGCAATGAGACCACCATTTTCTGACAATCAATAATGGTTTCATGAATCACCATTGGGCTCTTAATTCCAGATTTTTCTTGAATTTAAATTCTGCCCTGACAGGATTTGAATCTGGGTCACTGGAGCATCAACTGGTTCTCTGTATTAACAGTCCATGATAATACCACTAGGCCATCACCCCCTCCCTCTGTTTTATGGCAATCCCAGGTGGTCAAGGTAAAAAGAAATGTGGGCAGAGACAGGTAGATGCATGTAAATGAGATGGTAGTATAGAGTGACATTGTTATCAGTAGCCATCAGTGTTGACCCTACCTTTGGACAGTGAGCATATTTTACAGGTTCCAAGAGTGTGGTGCTGAAAAAGCATAGCCTGTCAGACAGCATCAGAGCTGCAGGAGAATCAACTTTCAGGCAAAAGCCCTTCATCAGGAATTACTGGAGATCAGAGTTGAAGAATGTGGTGTTGGTAAAGCACAGCCTGTCAGACAGCATCTGAGGAGCAGGAGAATCGATGTTTCAGGCATAAGCCCTTCATCAGGAATAATCCTGATGAAGGGCTTATGCCTGAAACGTCGGTTCTCCTGCTCCTTGGATGTTGCCTGACCGGCTGTGCTTTTCCACTGCCACACTCTTCAACTCTGATCTCCAGCATCCTCAATCCTCACTTTCTCCATATTTTACAGGCTGTACTTTACCAGTTGAATCACAATTCCAACCAACATTAGCCTCAATGCTGTCATGAGGTTTGTCCTGCCATAGCATTTCTTCAGTTTCTCCTGTGACCCTTCCAGGAGACAGCCAGTTAAGAAGTTGCCTCCAGGAGCCCCATCCAATCACAAATGACAGGTAGACCATGGTGATAGCAGGTTCACTAGGAGAGTACAACTCTATGACTCCATAAGTGGGGTAGGCAGTAGACTGGCTGTGCCCTGGTCAGTCTCACCTGTATACTATATGCATGTGGTTTTAGACAGCATGCGAAGCAGTGACAACTTTAAAATACTACAGCAGGGATTTAGAAAAAGTAACAAATATCCTGTCCAATACTCTTCATTGGTTGTTGCTCAAATTAGAATCAAATGGATGGAAACTTTGTGGACATAGCCTGGCTCTTTAAATTGCTCAGTGTGATTTTCACTTGCTCCCCAGTGTAAAACACAAGAGATGAAGTGATTTCAAAATGATTTAAACAAGCCTGAACCCAAAAACCATGTTGTTGGTCAGATGTCTGGGTATCTGTCACTGGAAAGAGATCTCCTGCTCTATGTCTCTCGATTGGCTCCATCAGTGATGTTGCAATGTCTTACAAGGGACAGGAGCATAGGTCATGAACAGCAGAGGTCAGGGAGTCAAAAGGGCAAGATTGATGCATGGGAATTCCACCCCTTTCCTGACTGATGGGAAAGATTTCCAATTCTGGAAATCTGCAGCCACTGTCGAATGGAAGCTTCCCTATTGGAGCCATAACCCTGCTGCTCAACAGCCCATCACCTAAAAGGACACATCTGCAAATGACACCTTAGACCAAGATGCACTGATGTCCTTTTCTGGTTGGACCAAAGTGTCTGTTTCCATGCTGTGTGATTCTATGATTGCATTCTTCAAAACGGCCACGCTGGGACTGAAACATCCAAAATAACACTCTGCCTGTGCACTCTGAATACTGATTTCTTTTTAGCTGCGCAAAACTGTTGCTGATAAGGAAGGCGACAACTTGACGGGATTGCAAGTGGGTAACGTGAAAGATTTATGTTCTAGAATGTTCTGAACCATATTCTCGTGGAAAACACTTTAACGTTTGGCAGAATTCACTTACTGCACCCTTAATTGTTTTGGAGTGCACTGTGATTCTGCAATGAAATCATTGATGGTAGTGATCCAAAGGAGTTCTCATTTACAACCAACCTGCTACTGATTTAGTGATTGAGATTGAGAACAGGTTTAAACTGGCAATGCGGCAAGTTTATTTCTCGGGACTTGTTTGGTTAGATGTCTCTCAGTCTGGATGGGAGAGATTAGGAGGCAACTCTGAAAACACATTTGTAAATAGTGTGTTAGGTGAAATTCCTCATGTGTTCCTGCCTCAGAGCGATCTAGCCAAAGGCAGAATCTCTTTGCGAGCAATCTGACCTGAATAGCCAATTAATGGGCCTACTAGAGGAAGGTTTATGGGATCTTTTTATCACCAGAGGGTTCCCAAGCTGAGGTTGGTGCCCGTCATCCAAATGGAGGCTTTTTGCCATTATTAGGCCAGGTACTGCTCAGTGCCATCTCTCACTTATCCAAGTGACTCTCTCCTGGGGCACATTGGCAACAATTCACTCTTCACCATGATGACTCAACAGCTGCCAGTCAACGTGAGGCAAGTAGCCAATCAAATCAATTACTGAGGCATGTCACTTTGTGCCTCTCCCATCCTGACATGGATGGCATGGTGGCTCAGTGGCTAGTACCGTTGCCTCACAGTGCCTGGGACCCGGGTTCGATTTCAGCCTCGGGCGACTGCCTCTGTGGAGTTTGCAAGTTCTCCCTGTGTCTGCGTGAGTTTCCTCTGAGTGCTCTGGTTTCGTCCCACAGCCTAAAGATGTGCAGGTTAGGTAATTTGGCCATGCTAAATTTCCCATAGTGTTCAGAGATGTGCAGGTTAGGTGTATTGGTCAGAGGAAATGTAGAGTAATAGAGTAGGGGAATGGGTCTGGGTGGGTTACTCTTTGGAGGGTTGGTGTGGACTTGTTGGGTCAACTGGCCTGTTACCATACACTAGGAATTCTATGGTTCTTCCATGATGATTTGAGTGTTGTTGGGACAGTCGCTGCTGTTTTCAGCCTCTATGTTTTGGGTCTCCAGTGTTCATTGTCTTTGCCCTGTTGAGGGGGACGTGATTGAGGTGAGGTTACATAGTGAACATAAGTGGGCGGCACGGTGGCACAGTGGTTAGCACTGCTGCCTCACAGTGCCAGAGACCTGGGTTCAATTCCTGCCTCAGGCAACTGACTGTGTGGAGTTTGCACATTCTCCCCGTGTCTGCGTGGGTTTCCTCTGGTCGTTCCGGTTTTCTCCCACAGTCCAAAGATGTGCAGGTCAGGTGAATTGGCCATGCTAAATTGCCCATAGTGTTAGGTGAAGGAGTAAATGAATGGGTGGGTTGCGAGTCGGTGTGGACTTGTTGGGCCGAAGGGCCTGTTTCCACACTATAAGTAATCTAATAATGGCGCTGGCTGTTGTTACTTTTTGAACTGTTGACAGTGATATCACTTTTGCTCTTGTCCAACATCAGTGTTGGAAGGCAGAATCGTGTAACCTGCTCTCGTGTCATGCTGAGGGGTGGCAGCAGGTAGGTTGAAGATGAGTGAAGGACGATACTGATGAAATGATTTCCAAGAAACTGGCAGTCATTTCTCAATCAGTGATAGTACTGTCTAAAAAAAACGGCTTTGAATATCCTGACTGTGGCAGGAGCTTTTGTGTTCAAATGTCCAACCACCATGATCCAGGCTGACAGGTAGAGAAACAAGTGACCTATCTGGGAAAGTAAGAATCCAGAGTGAAAGAAACTTAGAATTGCCTATTTAATTGTGTTAATAATTCGAAGCGAGGTCCCCATCCTTCTTGGAACCTGTCCAGGGAAATCCTGGAATGGTATCCAAACTCAATGCTAATTTCAGGAAATTTAACTTTCTGTGACATACAAGCCCACCTTCTCTTGGCTAAGAAAACTCTGCCCCTCTCCCCAAAAAACCCATTTGGTTTCTAGCCGTGAGCTTGGACAATTACAGGCAATGTCAGAAATCCTGCCTTGTCCATGGCATGAATTAGATTAGATTCCCTACAGTGTGGAAACAGGCCCTTCAGTCCAACCAGTCCACACCGACCCTCCGAAGAGTAACCCACCCAGACCCATTTCCTTCTGACTAATGCAGCTAACACTATGGGCAATTTAGCATGGCCAATTCACCTGACCTGCACATCTTTAGACTATGGGAGGAAACCGGAACACCCGGAGGAAACCCATGCAGACACTGGGAGAATGTGCAAACTCCACACAGCAGTCACCCGAGGCTGGAATCGAACCTGGGACCCTGGTGTTGTGAGGTAGCAGTGCTAGCCATTGAGCCACTGTGCCACCCCAATTGATCTCAAATGAATGCTTGGAGTCCTCTGATGGCTTTTTCCTGTTCATTAGTCAGGGAGAGAGTTAAATTGAGAATATAACTTTTGATCAAAAACATTTTTGCTTTATGACGTATCATAAAAATTATATTTGGCTCAGCGTACCATCTGAAGTAGCTGCTATGCAATTATGGCCTCAATCTCTGTAGATCTTCCAAAATCTTTGACCCCATATTTGGTTCCTACCAATGCCTGTCTCTCCACTAAAATTGGCAGATTATCACAGTCTTGTCATTGTTTTGATGTGTATACACGAGGAAGTAGTTTTTCAATATTTGTCTAAGAATAAGTTTCTAGAGAGTTGCAGTAACCAATATATTTGCATGTTGAACAACGTATTTTAATCATTCACGGGATGAAGGCATTGCTGGCTGGGCCAACATTTATTGCCAATCCCTAATTACCCAAAGGCCATTTGAGAGTCAACTAAATTCCACCATCTGCCTTGATGATAAAACCAAGGTCCCGCGAACAGTACCTGAGTATCTGGATTAATAGTTTAGTGATAATGCCACTAGACCATTACCGCCCCACCACATTACTAGATTAAAATATCTGCCTTCAAATTTTCCATAAGTGCTGCAATTGTCAGGAGGGCATCTTGTGTTGTAAAGCCGAGCAACCTGACCTCTGAACCAGAGGCTCTGTGATCGAGTGGTTCTAGAAGGCGCATTCATGACGTGGCCAATCAGATTGAGTATCATCGTAAAGAATCATGCAGAAGGCAGGTGGTATGAGTAGGAAAGGTTTGAGGTTAGCCATATTATGGAAAGATATTGGAGCCTCATTCATCACTGTTCAAGGCCTCCAGACTGCAACATGCACGTCAAAGGGTGTGTTGCCACAGCATCCAGCCTCCTTGAGTGATCTGTAACACACCACCACTCTCATTCATTTCTTACAAGGTGCTACTTGACTTATCTCCGGTTTAACCTTTACAGGGTTTCCTGGACCACCTGGTGATCAGGGACGGCCTGGTCTCCCTGGGCTGGATGGAAATGAAGGTTCTCCTGGAAAACGGGGTACCCCAGGATTTCCAGGTCAGAAGGGACGCCCAGGTGATGTGTATGGTGCAGAAAGAGGTGCCCCAGGACAACCAGGTCCAAGTGGAAAACCAGGATTGAAAGGATTTCCCGGAGATCCTGGGTTTCCAGGAGCCAAAGGTAAAGTCTGCTTAAAATTAAAACTAATCCTGCCTCAAGACTTTTAATTATTACTGAGACTTCCTTGGAGATTTGGTCTTTGAGTTAATGTGCAGTTAACTGAAAATTGGTTATACATTGGTTTCAACCTATTCTTGTGCCTGAAATAGGTCAGATGTCAGGAGCACAAGCCAGATTACTGAGACCCTGAAATTTTCCTCGTCGGTTTCTCCCCCTCTGCACTCCTCCTCTGCATCTCCTCCTCTGTACTCCCCCAAGTACTCCCCTATGCATCTCCTGCTCTGTATCTCCTGCTCTGAATCTCCCTCCCTGCATTCCCCCTCGGCATCACCTGCTCTGCATCTCCCACTCTGCACCTCCCGCTCTGCACCTCCCGCTCTGCACCTCCCGCTCTGCACCTCCCGCTCTGCACCTCCCGCTCTGCACCTCCCGCTCTGCACCTCCCGCTCTGCACCTCCCGCTCTGCACCTCCCGCTCTGCACCTCCCGCTCTGCACCTCCCGCTCTGCACCTCCCGCTCTGCACCTCCCGCTCTGCACCTCCCGCTCTGCACCTCCCGCTCTGCACCTCCCGCTCTGCACCTCCCGCTCTGCACCTCCCGCTCTGCACCTCCCGCTCTGCACCTCCCGCTCTGCACCTCCCGCTCTGCACCTCCCGCTCTGCACCTCCCGCTCTGCACCTCCCGCTCTGCACCTCCCGCTCTGCACCTCCCGCTCTGCACCTCCCGCTCTGCACCTCCCGCTCTGCACCTCCCGCTCTGCACCTCCCGCTCTGCACCTCCCGCTCTGCACCTCCCGCTCTGCACCTCCCGCTCTGCACCTCCCGCTCTGCACCTCCCGCTCTGCACCTCCCGCTCTGCACCTCCCGCTCTGCACCTCCCGCTCTGCACCTCCCGCTCTGCACCTCCCGCTCTGCACCTCCCGCTCTGCACCTCCCGCTCTGCACCTCCCGCTCTGCACCTCCCGCTCTGCACCTCCCGCTCTGCACCTCCCGCTCTGCACCTCCCGCTCTGCACCTCCCGCTCTGCACCTCCCGCTCTGCACCTCCCGCTCTGCACCTCCCGCTCTGCACCTCCCGCTCTGCACCTCCCGCTCTGCACCTCCCGCTCTGCACCTCCCGCTCTGCACCTCCCGCTCTGCACCTCCCGCTCTGCACCTCCCGCTCTGCACCTCCCGCTCTGCACCTCCCGCTCTGCACCTCCCGCTCTGCACCTCCCGCTCTGCACCTCCCGCTCTGCACCTCCCGCTCTGCACCTCCCGCTCTGCACCTCCCGCTCTGCACCTCCCGCTCTGCACCTCCCGCTCTGCACCTCCCGCTCTGCACCTCCCGCTCTGCACCTCCCGCTCTGCACCTCCCGCTCTGCACCTCCCGCTCTGCACCTCCCGCTCTGCACCTCCCGCTCTGCACCTCCCGCTCTGCACCTCCCGCTCTTCTTTCTGTGTATCCCTCTCTCTCACTGTACCCTCTCTCTGTGTGTCCCTGTCGCTCAGTATTTTTCGTTCTGTGTCTACCCCTCCTGTTTCTCCCCCTCTGTTTCTCCCTCTATCTCCTTTTCTGTTTCTCCCCCTCTGTTCTCCAGCTCTGTATCTCCCACTCTGTTTCTCCCCCTCTATTTCTTACCCTGTGTTTCTCCAACCCCAAATTGGCCTTTGGTCATGTTACACAATTATGGCAAACTGTGGAAAAAGGTCAACATCCAGAGGCAGCTCGCCGATTGTCTGGCCCATTTAGTTGGACTGGCAATGGCCTCTCAGATTGGTATTGGAAGGGTGTAAGTCAGTTTTGTGAGTGAACTTGGTCTTAAACAGGCCTGCTCAAGGACCTTCTAAAAGCTGTTGACAAATTGTTATATCCCTTCCAAGCAGATGTTCACAAGGAGTCAGGTAGGAAAGTCCTGGTGACAAAATTGATCCACCTCAACCCATTTGCCTCATGTGACCTCCTTTCTTGAGCTACGCATTCTGCAATGACACTTTGTGTGATAAGTTAATTTTTAAATGAAATTTTTCTTACAAGTTAGAATTAAGCCTTGAGCTTAGTCCATTCTTTTTAAAATCGAAAGCATTTTTCTTCCAGGTGTTGATGGTCGACCGGGATTTTCAAGTCATAAAGGTGAAAGAGGAAATCCCGGCTACCCTGGCTCTCAAGGCTTGCCTGGTCCCCCAGGCCCGAATGGACCAGGCGTCATACCTGGTTTCCCAGGAGAAATGGGAAGGCCCGGTGAGCTTGGACAACCAGGTAAGTCACTGAATGACTGGCTGCAACTGAAACTCATTCATCAGGCTCGACTACCATAAACAGTTGTCAGACGCTAGTAACGATCAAATTGCATGCAATTCAGTTGAATGGAATGACCAACAATGGGAAAGTGTGAGGATTAAACCTGTATAAGTATTGCTTGTAGGGTCTGCTGCTTTGGGATTAAAGGTCAGAGTATTTGCAAACAAAATGGACAACACCATGTTTCATGATGAACGAATACACGGTTCCAAATTAATTCTCAGGTCTGCAGCTTCAGCTCAAGTTGTACAGTTCAGTTGTCACCACTAGGTGTTGCTTGTGAGCTCTATTGAAAACAAGAGCATATGATCTTAAAATGCCCAGTCCACAAAGAATCCATCCCTGATCTCAAAGTTCTGAATTTTAACACCTCGAATACTTTTCACATACATTTTTTTCTGCTTTATTGTTAATTCCATTTCCATCCAATGCCACCTTACAAGCTGGCCTGTTTGGAGTGAATTCCTCACCTGGCAGAGCGAGACAGGTTACCCTATGTGTTTCTTGGTATTTGACCTTAGCAATGCTTTGCATTGGATGGCAGCTGGAGATTGGTGGCCATTGTCTACTGCAGTCTGATTAAAACAGAGTGAGAGCCTTTTCAGGGGACCCTTGAACTGAGGGGAGGTGTTGTTTCAAAGTAAGGGGTTGTCCACTTAAGATGCAGATAGAGAGCAATATCTCCTCTGAGGGTGTGAATTTGTGTGGTCTATTCCCACTCCTGTTTCTTTTACTATGATGTTAACCATCTTTTCCAGGCCGGAAAGGCTAGAGGGAACCAGAATTGTGCAGACAGGATTTCACTATGTATCTTCCTTACTGTTGAAGGATAGGGTAGAATACAGAACGGGGAGAAAGTGAGGTCTGCAGATGCTGGAGATCAAAGTTGAAACTTTATTGCTGGAACAGCACAGCAGGTCAGGCAGCATCCAGGGAACAGGAGATTCGACGTTTCGGGCACAGGCCCTTCTTCAGGAATCTGAAGAAGGGCCTGTGCCCGAAACGTCGAATCTCCTGTTCCCTGGATGCTGCCTGACCTGCTGTGCTGTTCCAGCAATAAAGTTTCAACTAGAATACAGAACGGGCAGACCAATCTGAAACCAGGGGTCATTCTTTATGTGGAACAGCAGAATGATTTGAGCTATCCCACACTATAGTGAATGATAGAGTATCCTGGATTTTTCATCCATTATTCTTCTCCAACAGGGATTTTCAAAGAGTTCTGGTTACAGGTTTTCTTCGCAATTACAACATTTAAAAGGCATTTGGATGGATGGAGAGATCACCATCCTTCAGGCACTCTGCCTGTATTCCTGATGAAGGGCTTTTGCCTGAAACGTCAATTTTCCTGCTCCTTGGATGCTGTCTGAACTGCTGTGCTTTTCCAGCACCGCTCTAATCTTAGAGGGATATGGGCCAAATGCTGGCAAATGGGACTGGACCACATAGGGCAGCACAGTGGCTCAGTGGTTAGCACTGCTGCCTCACAGCACCAGGAACCTGGGTTCATTTCCACTTTCAGGCTACTGTCTGAATGGAGTTTGCACATTCTCCCCACATCTGCGTGGGTTTCCTCCAGGTGCTCTGGTTTCCTCTCACAGTCAAAAAACATGCAGGTTAGATGGATTGGCCATACTAAATTGCCCATTGTGTCCAGGGATATGTAGGTTAGCGGCAGTGTTACAAGGATGTGTCTGGGTGAGATGCCTTCAAAGGATTAGTATGAACTTGTTGGGCCGAATGACCTGCTTCCACACTGTATGGATTCTGTTGTATGAATATCAATTTGGGATATTTTGGTTGACATGGACAATTTGGACTGAAGGGTGTGTTTCCATTCAGTATGATTCTATGACTCCAAGTCCTCTCAGTGTCTTACCATGATCCACATATAGGAGTCAGTAATGACATGGTGTGTAGTGAACTGTGTCAGGAGCCTTTTTTTTCCCTCTTTTGCTGCTTGTGGTGGAACTTGAGTGTGAGTGTGAGTATTTATTGGTCATGGCCAATAAATTGTTGCTGCCCTTCTCTGCCTGAGGAAAGCACATTGCAATCACAGACAACACTGGGGCTTGCTCTTGCTGCTTTCTGGTTCAGGGGTCAGGATTGCAATTTATTTGAGATCACGGTTCACTTGATTGCTTGATTTTGGAGGGAGGGGATCAGTTTCATCTCTTGATATATTTTAAGAGGGAAATTCTTCCTTTTTTTTTATCTGACTCTTTCTGTTCATCTGTTCACACATGTTATATTTTTCCATGCTTCTGTTCCATTCATCACCCATCAACTTTCCACATCTGGTCTCAATCGAATTGGGTGTGGTTACTGCATGTAGGCTGCGAAGGTGAGAGGGAGTTGCCTCTAGCATTAAGCGAAATGGCCTAACACTCCTGCTTTATCAAGCTTTGATGTTGCTGTAATCATTCTGCCTGCAGAGTGGAGTCTGCTCATTATACCTCCATTGTACATTCAAGATTTTTCGAGAGGTACATTCTCTGCCTCTTCGATATGCTCAAAAGCATGGTGGAGTTTGCTGAGGAATTGCAGTTTTAAAATGACAGTTTGGGATTGGGAAAAAGAGAGTCAGAGAGATGCTCATCACCTTACCAGGTGTAAGAAAAAGAGTTGCAAAGAAATATTCCATTATTACTGTGAGGTACTTTAAAAATAAACACAAAACACACTTCTTGTACGTTCATTAGAAGAAGAAGAGGTAACAGAAAGGGATTTGGACTTGGTACTTTTGACCATAAGGGTTTGGAGAAACTCTCTCAAACTATTTTTCAAATAAACAAAATTAGCTTGATTCTTGAAAATTGAACTGAAAGTTGAGTCACCGTTTTGATTTTTTAAGCCTGTTTTAAAATTCATAATGCTTCAAATTTTCCCCCCAAACAATGAGCAGGCTCCACTGTAATTGTGTTTGTGGCTGAAGCTATACCAGTGCGTGGTCAACCACAGCAGTGAACATGTGGTTAATGTATAATCCTTCAGTTACCACCAGACTATTGATGTGATGCTTGTTTTCAAACTGTTCTAGCTTCTTAACATAACAGCTTAAATATCTGTGGTAGTGGTAGTGTTGTCTGGTATGGTGATATTCACACTCGTTCATACAAAGAAGCTGTCACTTTTATGATTTCAAAATACTTTTTTATAGCTGAATGATTTGCAAAATGTTTGCAGATTTAAGAGAACCTAGTGTGCTTATTTTTTTTACCCAAGGCATTGCCATTATAGGCAGGTGATCACCTCCTTGATTCAGGCAGTGGTTCAGCCAGTAATATATTCAATACACTTTATCTTTCCTTACTTTTGGAGATTGTTTAGTGTTCCCTCAGTATTTTAGTCTTGCTAATGTGATTAAACTTGGCACAAAGGATGAGGCTCTGAGTATAATTCCTGCCACTAGTGGTGTATAGCGCGAAAGTACTATCTTCACTGCTCCTGTTCTGAAGCGTAATGATTATGTTTTACAAAGGCAAGTGCCTGACCAAAGGAGTTGTCATTCTTAATGTTTGAAGATATACAGTGAGTGTTGCTATGTGAGTGAACTCAGTCCTGTCTCCCCAATATTCTTCATTCTCATTAACGTTGTGTTGCAAAAAAGATTTGTGTGCCCCAGCTCCCTCGCCCAGGATACTCACTTGATGATCTAGGTGAAAGTGAGGACTGCAGATGCTGGAGATCAGAGTCAGGATTAGAGTGGTGCTGGAAAAGCACAGCAGGTCTGGCAGCATCCGTCATTCCTGATGAAGAGCTTTTGCCCGAAATGTTGATTTTCCTGCTCCTCAGATGCTGCCTGACCTGATGTGCTTTTCCAGCACCACTCTAACCTTAACTCCCTTGATGATCTAGTTGAAACTCAGCACAGAGCAGAATCGAATCTGGATATTTGACATCAGGCATGTTAATATGCCATCAGAGTTAGTCTACACCTCTCAACATTATGAGTGGAGTATGAAACTGAACGGGGTTTGTTTTCCTTTAATCTCTGAGTGTTATTAAAAAGCTGTTTTCTAATTTTGCATTCCTAAGAGAGACCTGGGTGAGCACATTAGATACTCAGGCATATAAACATTTGTAGCATATTTCACATTTCTGAATGTGGGCTTATCTCGAGGACAGCAAGTCAGAAAACCAATTTTTAATTTTATACTGCTACAATTAAAGAGCATGCACAGGGCTACATACCCAGCATAAACACAGGCAAAGTATTGTGGCTATGATGTTTGTAAACCAACCACCAACCAATATAAACCTGTTTTCTATTTGATCTCATAATTTCAAGCCTGCATTTACAATATCCCATTTTACAATATTTGAGCAAGTTCGTAAAACTTACTTGATTAAATCAGATTCGGACCCATCCTGTAAGTGAGATATATCACCAACTAACATGATTTTAGTGCTTTGTTTTTTGCCATTTCTGGGCAGGAAGCAGGGCCACCATTTTAATTCTCATGTGCAAAGTTCAGTAAACCAATGTCAGATTTTCCTCTGGGTTGGGCCCTTTCTCAGGGAAATCTGTTCTGAATGGACCCAATCCTGTAAATAGTAAATGTTTGATGAATGTTCATTGCCAGATCCCTGGCCAGATAGTGTCTAGTTCAAAGAAACTCTTGTCTCCTTGTTCCAGAGATATAAAATTGGCTATAAAACTTTGCCACCACCCTATATAGCATTGCTGCATGTTACAGATCCCATTGGGCATTTGAATTGCAATGGATACATGCATTTTTACAGGGATATTGTATCCTGGAGCTGTGGGTAGTGATGGTTGAGGCTCCAAATTTGTTTCCATTTTCATGACTAACCAGGACCCTGCCCTACCCTTACCATCTGCAAGTAGTGTGTTGTGGAAAGTTGATAGTCAAACTGTTAGGCCATGTTATGAATGTACTTACCTTGGCCAGTCAGCTTTGGGTTGGGATTTAAACCCAGATCTTCCAGCCCAGAGGTATGGACACTACCCTCTGCCACGCAAGACCTCTAACATCTTTAATGTGTTCTTCCTACAATAAGACATGTTGACTCAACCTTATTTTACCATGCACTTCCAAGTTCTCTGCAATCTTACCCTTAACATTGGATGCTAAAATTTTGCCAAAGCCAGGGTCATTCTAACCAACCTATAGTTTTCTGTCTTCTGCTTCCCTCCCTTCTGAAACAGTGACACTCTTGGCTCTAGTGATTCTTGAAAGATCACACCAATGCCTCTACAATCTCTTCAGCCGTCCCGTCTAGAAATCTAGGCTGTAATTCCTCTGGGCTAGGTGATTTATCTAGCTTTGGTCCTTTCAGCTTCCTCAGTACTTTCTCCTCAGCAATGGGCACAACATTCACCACTGCCCCCTGATTCCCTCGAAAATTCTGGTACACTACTGGGTCCTCCATTGTGAAAATTGATGCAAAGTACCTATCCAGTTCATCCACTATTACTGCTTCTCCAGCCTCATTTTCCAATGGTCTAATGTCCACTTGGCCTCTCTCATACCTGTTAGATGTCTAAAAGAAATTGCAGTCTTCTATTATATCACGAGCTATTTTATATTCTCCATGCTTATTTGTTTTTTTTTATTGTCCTCTGCAGGTTTAAAGGCTTCCCATTAATCTTCACCACATTATATGCTTTTTTTACTGCTTTTATACTGTCCCTGACTTCCTTTGTCAGCCACAGTTACCTCATCCTCCTTTTAGTGTCTTTGTTTTTCCTTTGGGGTGAATTTCTGCTGTGTCTCCTGAATTACTCCTCAGTCTGCATTGACTGACCCCCTTCTGTTAGTTGTCCCCTTGTCTGCTGTGCTCGAGGTTAAATTCCTGACCCTTGCCATACTCTTTGTCCTATTATTTGTTCTGAAAACTTTAATAATCTCTGCTGAGCCTACTCCACTTTAATTTTTTCCATAATTTTCCATGCAACTAAGCCTTTTTAGTTTAAAGTCCTACCAGTTGTCATCTACAATGATGATCTGATGAGGACTCCCCTTTGCCCTGAGCACTTGTTGATATACCTTATTTATGTGTACTGATATTTACATTCTGTCAGTCACTTTTGGCCAGTGACTATGGAGAACTACTCATGAAATCAGATGACTGTTGTACACTCACTCGTCTTCATCTGAAGGTTAGTTTATTATTATTTCGAAGAGCAAAACTTACTTTCCCAAAGAGTGCATTAACAAGAGGGTCCATTTGCCCACAGAAATCTTTGCCTTCCAGTCAATGCAGCATCATAATCTCGGTGTAAGTTGCTGAAGAAGTCTTGTGGAGCAGTAGTAGTGTCCCTGCCTCTTTGCCAGATGGGTTCTGAGTTCAAATGCCATCTGCCTTAGAGTTATGTGAGAACAGATTTATGTTTTTTACATATTATTTTGGATGCTCTTCTGGCACATCAGAGTGCCCCCAGCTCTGGGTTCGAAGACTGGGGCTCATTTCCCACCTGCTCCTGAGTTAGCTCAAAGCACATATGAACAGGTTGTTTGACAATAGCTCTTAGTTTGTTGCTGATAGATTTGTATTGGCTCATTGCTGTTACTGGGGGAGGTGATTAAATATCAAGATAAGTTTGTGTTTTGAGAAGGACTGATATTGTTTGTGAAGGAAAGTATTACCCTAATTTTTTGTAGTTTATTTGAATGATCCAGCACAGTAATCCCTTTATTGGAAAATGTTGTTTCATTCTCTTGTAGATAGGCTAAAATATCATTTCTAATTTCTTGTAGGTCCAATCTCTGGTACTGAGCATTTGAGAAGCAACAAACACTTGGTCTGAAATATAATCAGGCATTAGTCAAACTTTCTGTTTGTATCCTTCAACTTAAACATGAAGTGGCAAGTATGAACTGTAATCAGATGGACCAAAAGGTGCCAGGTTTGATCCTAGTCTGTGCTGAGTTAGCTCATGTTATCAGAGGTTGTGGTCAGAGCAAGCTGTTCCTCTGCAGAAAGGGAACTTAATATAATGTTTTGCATTCCTGCCTTGTTGCTGAATTGAACTGATGGGCTGACAAGTGAATCACAAGTTAAGAAATTTGACTGTCCATCTTTAAAACATTTAAAAGAAACAGGTTAAATCCCTTTTCTAAAATAGGCTTAATTTCAACATTTATATTTAACCTAGCTCAAGCCCAATTCCAATTTAAGCTCTTAAAAGTAATGACATCGTACCCTGAATATAACATTATACACTAATCATGAATACATGCAATAAATGCTACTAGATGCACATTTTGTTTGTAGACAATGTATTCCTTCAGCTTGTCACTTCATTTGATGACTAAATGCTATTTCCTTTGAAAAGTGGAAATATTGAACCAGTGAATGACCCTTCTGAGACTTTATTTTCATTGTATTTCTTGACCATTTTTTAAAAGACTTTCAGATTCATTTTTTGTATTTTTCTTTACTTATCCCAAGAGATGCGGTCATTGCTGGGGAAAGGGAAGCAAGTGTATTGTCATTATGTGGCAGACATTACGAATGTGGGCCAGGGATTATAGACCAGCTGGTCCTTTACTGCTTCTTATTTTCGCACACTCAAGTGTACAGTATGGCACTGAGGAGTGGCATGGGATGAAGTTCTGTGCCTATTACATCCATATACCTGCTATCTATTAGAAATCTTAATGGATGTGTACTTGGGTGGACTTGTGTTTTCAGCATTCCTTCAACTTAAACATGAAGTGGCAAGTATGAACTGTAATCAGATGGACCAAAAGGTGCCAGGTTTGATCCTAGTCTGTGCTGAGTTAGCTCATTTTATCAGAGGTTGTGGTCAGAGTAAGCTGTTCCTCTGTTCCTGAGAGAGTAGAGGTCAGTCACCGTTTCTGAGTGCTTTGAAATGGACTCACTTGTCAACACTCACTCACTGGGTTTAATATAAGGAATGACAAAAGAATGAGGTGCTGGGGGATGGTTGGAGTCTGGTGATATTACACTCTTGAGTTCAGGGGGGTATGGCCCAATAGCTAAGAGTATTTATTGGCACAGTTTGAAAGGGAAGAAAACAAAAGACTGAGATTTTGCTAGTGTCTTTCACTAACTCAGAACGTGTTTGAGAATTAAATGCTCAGTAGAACACAATGTCAAACAGTCACTGCAGAGCGAGTGGATTTTGTCACCCCAGCAAATGCTAACCCATTAAACCAGAAAGTAAAAAGAAAAACGCTGCCTACCTTAGTTGCTTCATCGCTTTGCAGTAGTTGAAAATGTTGAATCTTTTCCACCTTTTGTTATCCTCAAATCTTGAAATTGAAAGGTTAATGGTCTTTTCTGCAGGTTTTCCTGGACCAAAAGGTTCAGCTGGAGATCGTGGACCCCCAGGTCCTGCGGGTATGAAGGGATTTCCAGGATTTCCGGGAGATAGAGGTCTCCCTGGATCATCAGGCCGCCCTGGTCCTCCAGGAGAACCTGGTCGTCGAGCTCAATTTAATCGATATGGATTGAAAGGTACACAATTTGTTTCTGCTCTAACAGGTTTATTATTAATTGTAGCAGTACTATTTGTAATTCAACAAATATTTTTGAGGTTTTAGAGTTGAAAGAGGTAAAGTTCAGTAAAGGAATTAAGGGTTATGGTGAGCGGGTGGGAAGTGCAGCTGAGTACACAAAATAGAGCAGCCATGATCACATGCTTTTCCCCCCTCTGTCATCCAGACAGCCCTCCACCGCCTCCATTCCCCATTACACTGCTCTAATCCATTCCACCCCCTCCAAATGCAACAAGGACAGAGACCCCCTTGTCCTCACCTACCACCTCACCAGCCTCAGCATCCAACGCATCATCTTAGATTAGATTCCCTACAGTATGGAAACAGGCCCTTTGGCCTAACTAGTCCACACTGACCCTCCGAAGAGTAATCTGCCCAGACCCATTCCCCTCAATTTACCCCTGACTAATGCACCTAACACTATGGGCAATTTAGCATGGCCATTTCACCTGACCTGCACATCTTTGGACTGTGTGAGGAAACCGGAGCACCCAGAGGAAACCCATGCAGACACAGAGAGAATGTGCAAACTCCACTGACAGTTACCCGAGATGGGAACTGTGAGGCAGCAGTGCTAACCACTGAGCCATCGGGCTGCCCCTCATCCTTAAACATTTCTGCCAACTCCAACTAGACCTCACCATCAAGAAAATCTTCCCCTCTCCACCCCTCTCTGCCTGCCGCAAGGACTGTTCCCATTGACAGTCCTTGGTTTGCGCTATTCTCCCCACCAACTCCCCGAACCCCCAAGAACCTTCCCCTGCAACCAGAAAAGATGCAAAACCTGCCAGTACAATCCCACTCTCACCTCCATCCAGGGCCCCAACCAGTCTTTCCAGGTGAGACAGAGGTTCACCTGCCTCTCTTCCAACCTAGTTTGCTACATCAGGTGCTCCTGATGTGGTCTTCTCTACATTGGGGAGATCAAATGTAAACTTAGGGAACGGTTCACCGATCATCGCAGCCGGCCCTCAGGGGCCAACCGGACCTCCCAGTCACCGCCCATTTTAATTTCCCTTCCCACTCCTTTCCGACATAACCATCCTTGGCCTCCTCCATTGCCACAATGAACCATGCTGTAAATTGGAGAAACCATACCTCATCTTCCACCCAGGTAGCCTGTAGACCAGAGGACTCAGCATTGAGTTTTCCAATTTCAAATAACTTCCCTTCCCTTCCCCTGACTCCCTTCCCAGTCCTTCCCCATCCCTTCCACTGATCCCTGCCACCAACCGGATTCATTCCCCCCACTGACCAACCAGGTTGTACCCACTGCCTGTCTTCACCTATCTCCACTTCACCACCCTGCTCCTGCTACCCCCTTTATCTGCAGCTCCCTCCCACACCCACCCCCACTCCTGAAGAAGGGTTACACCTAAAAAGTCGACTTCTCCAACTCCTGATGCTGTCTGGCTTGCTGTGTTCTTCCAGCCTCCTGCCTGACTAACTTGGATTCCAGCATCTGCAGTTTCTTTGTCTCTAACCAATGATCTTATTGAATGGTGGAGCAGGCTCAAGAGACCAGACGTTCTATTCCTGCTCCTATATCTTATGTTCTTTCTTCTAATGCTGACTCTTGTGGCAAAACAAAATGGTGTAGGTCAGCGCAATATTGGCTACCCATCTTATAACCCAAAGGAAGAAGAAAATCAAATTGCAAGAAAAGGGGGTGACACAAGCTTTATCATGATTTTGAGTGACACCAAAACTCAGTTTAAGCCTACAGTTGCCCCAAATGTTTGAGTCTTTTCGTGTTTGTTTTACCTTTGGGCCTATGTGGTTGGTGTGAAGCGTTGTGATTGTCATGTGTTTGACTGCGTGTATAGCTTGGAGAAGATATAGGCATCTGTCCTGATGTCAGGGCTAAGTAGAGCAAGGCTTACAGGCAGAGGGAGCATTCCTCCACTTTACATAGAGTTCATCTGGGCAGTATGCATAATTTACATGAACAGCACGGCATCGGTGCAAAACATTTTCATTTCCGCACCAACTGTGCTCTTTCACTTTCAGGGCTGTGAGCTCAAAAGCTGCTAGAGCTTTAATGTGCTTTAATGGAAGCAATAAGCTTTTCAAAGGAACTGCTCAGCATTCATGTTGATACACTTGCTGACACCAATTTCTATCTTCAAATCACAGCTGGGAGTCAGACACCCATTGAAACTTGTGTTGCTTCTTCCATCACCTTTCTGAGAGGATTAACTGGATGGCGAAATCAGGCTGGGGCAAATTACTTCAATTCTATCACTAAACCTGTTGAGATCATTGCAGACTAAGAACATCACCATCCTGTAATAAAGTCAATTTATTACAATGTTATAAAACATACTGATTTTGAGTTCTGATGAAACAGCCCCCCGTATATCATGAGTACAAAGTGGCCTGAGTTTCAGTTCGAAAATGATACAAATGTTGGCACATGGCAAGAGTAACAAATGTCTAGAGCAATGTGAATATTGGTAGACCAATGGAAATACTCAGCTGGATAACAGGACTATTCTTCTGTTGAGACTGAAGTTTCAGTACTTTGTTGAAAAGCGTTTAAGGGAGCATTATATGCTGGTAGATTTGCCATACAAGTATTTCAGTACACGTGCATGGAGGTTGTCAGTGTCTGTATGTGGTTCGAGATACAACCTTTGAAGAGTTGGACAACTGGCCCACAACTGTCTGACACAAATATGTTTAGCTGAGATATGACACTGTATGGAATGATATGAATTCACCAGACAGTTAATAGTCACCAATATGCATAGGATAAGATGTGTCTTATACGTTCCTGTTTTTGCCATGTTGCAGCAAATAAATTGTAAAAAAGGAAAGAGAGCATGTTTTGGACTTGGTGTACTATCTACTTTGTGCAGTTTTGTGTGTCTTTTTGATCTGTATCCTTTCTCAGGTTTATACCTCATCCATGGAAAAAGGTGGATGAAGTAGCTTTTCTTTGTTCCATTCATTCCAGTGCTGTCACTTGAGCTGCAAGCGCAATTTTATGTGTAGCTGATAAAATCAACGAGTTTAGTTGGCCAGGATCCATTTTCTCAGCGAATCTATTCACACACGTGCATACTTCTGTACTTCAGCAGTTCTCTTGATTCTGCATTAGTTTAATTTTTGTCCGTTATGAAAACTGACATCTGTGTGCATGTGTCCTCGTCCTCCACAAACATTCCATTTTTATGTGTTTGCGTGGAGCAGATGAAAAGTTCACCATCATTGCGTGCCTCCACAATTGGGCATTGTATGTCTCTTGTTGGCTCAGTATTTCCTAACCATATTGTTTCTGTTTTAATATTTACTGTCTTTCCATTTCACTGCATAGAGTTTGGCCGCTGATTGATGTTTATACTGCATGTTCTTTTCGTATCTTGATTTACCACAGGCGAGAAAGGCTCTCCTGGTGTGGTTGGCTTCCCAGGCATTCCTGGTCGACAAGGCCAGCCAGGCTTTGATGGAAGTAAAGGAGAAATGGGCAGCCCAGGTAGACCAGGCTTCCCCGGTTCCATAGGCAGGCAAGGAATGAAAGGTGAGCTGCAAACCCAAAGCTGTTTTACACTTCTGTCCCGCTTCCAAGGGGATGCCATTTCCATCAATTTGTTTCAGGTAGATAAATGACTAAGCTTTTTTGCTAGCACTGTCTTGAATGTTAAGTCAGATTGGGCTCACAATGTAAGATGCAACACGTTTATAGCTTGTATTGTGCATGTGTAAGGCAGTGTCTAAGGGGGTGATTTTAACTTTGTCAGACTTGTGGAAACTGGTTAATGTATCCAGGTTATTTGGCCACCTAGCCAGAGTTATGTTTCCATATTTTAAGGTCCTCTTTTGCGTGGGACATCCAGCAGTATCCTTCTTGAAATCTGTAGATCAGTCTTCAGTGATGTTACAGGCAATGTTTATCATAGAATCTCGAGAGTGTGGAAACAAACCATTTGGTCCATCAAGTCCACAAAGAGCATCTCACCCAGACCCACCCTTCGCTTATAATACTACATTTCCCATGGCTAATCCACCTAGCCCACATATCCCTGGGCACAATGGGCAATTTCCTCATGGCCAGTCCACCTAACCTGCATATCTTTAGACTGTGGGAGGAAACTGGTTCACCCAGAGGAAACCCACGCAGACACAGGGAGCGCATGCAAACCCCACACAGACTGTCAGCTGAGGGTAGAATCGAACCCGGGTCCCTGATGCTGTGAGGCAGCAGTGCTAACCACTGAGCCATCATGATGCTCTTCTAACCCTCTCCTCTTTGCAGTTACTCTCCCCTCTGCCAATCCTGCATATGAGGCTCTCCAGTGGCAGCCTCCTGTATTCAGACAGTGTGCTTCTGCCCATTGATGGAGAACAGCCTCACAGCATTGCAGGTGAGACCTGGGAGGTAAAACTTGCAGTCCTTAAATGAGCAATATCAGGGTGGTCTACCTTGCCCCCAACTCCCTGAATTGCAGCACTGGTTAAATCAAGGCTTAGAATTGATTTCACATTTATTGACAGAGATAAATCCTTCAGTGCCAAATGACAGAATGTTTTAGTTTTCTTTGTTTTCCCATGATTGAGTGCAGTGCTCAGTTGTAGTCTGTCTCTGTATTGTTGTCTGATTAGAGATCAACAAATTTTTCATCAAATGTGAATTAAACATTTTTAACTACAAAGTTCAATCTACGTTAAGCATGGCCTCCAATCATTAAGCTAATGGGGAACTTATATATCATAAACTAATTTCAAGTACAATCTTATTTGATTGATTGATTAACACAAACCAATGTTCACATATATAATAATTTCTTTGACGATATTTGGACCAATTCTGAACCACTTTATAATTGAAACCAGTGTAACAGTGTCCAGCTTATGTGGCAAATTGTGATCTATGCTTTGGATACATTTAGTGTCTTGGATTTCATGTGAATAATTTTGGTGAGACAGTTAAATTCCCACTCATGTCTGCAATTGGCTGTTCACCACTTGATGCCTTTGTTCTCCTCCAGGTGATAGGGGTGATGTTGGATTCCCTGGGCCCCCGCCTCCTCTTGTAGGAGGCTTTCCAGGACCAAGAGGTGACCCTGGCAATCCTGGGAAACAAGGGTTTTCTGGGATGAGAGGTAATCTGTTTTAAATTTTAATATCATGCCATCTTGTCTGATTTTCATGGTATGTGGCATTTCGAGGTGGATGCATGCAGTACCTGCAATGGTTTCAGTTGATAGTTGCACATTCTTGGATCCATTAACATGCAGTGTGCCAGTACATGCCTATTCATAGAGGCTTCAGAAAGTCCCAGTTTAGGGTCTCAGGCCTCAGTCACATCTTCATTCTGCCTGAGCCACTAGTGCAGTTATAGCAAGGAGAGCAGCTATCAGTTTGGAGTGTGGAAGGAAGATCAGGTAACTGGGGCTGTGGGAGGGGGTGATGATCATTGAGATGTGGAGTCAGGGTTGGGGAATGCACGTCTGTTTTTTCTGACTTCACATACTGACAGAGAACTACAGCATAGAAGGAGGCCTTTTGGCCTATTGTGTCTTAATCTTGGAATTTCCTCCCTCGTGGCATTCTGGGTCAACCCACTGCAGGATGGACTGGTTCAAGAAGGCAGCTCATCCCCCACCTTCTCAAGGGCAATTAGGGATGGACAATAAATGCTGGCCTGGCCAGTGACGCTCACATCCCAGAAATGAATAAAACAATCAGTGACTTATCTGCTCAAGTCCCATTATCCAGTCTTTGGCCCATAGCCTCATTTGTTTCAGAACTTCAAATGCTCATCTAAATGCTTCTTAAATGTTGTGATAGTTCCTGCTTCTACCATCCTTTCAAACAGTGAATTGCAGATACCCAGCACCCAAGCGTTCCTTAAAACCCGCTTACCATAACCCTTAATTTCTTTACTTAAAACCTCCGGCACCTAAAATTGATGCCTCCTCGTGATTGACATTTGTACGAAGGGGAAGGGCTTTCTTTTCATTCACAGGTTGAGGGTGTCTCTGGCTAGACCAGCATTTATTGTCCATAGCTAAATTAAAATGTGCTGTGTAATTCAGCCCAGGTTGGAATTCAGTTTCCTTCCCTTAAAGGACATTAGTGAATCAGACAACTATCTTGAATCCAGATATTTATTGAATTCAAATTCCACCATCTACTGTGGCAGGATTCAAACCCGGGTCTCTGGAATATTACTTGGGTCCCTGGAATAACGGATCAACAATAAAAAAAAGGCCATTACCTCCCCTGAGGTTTCTACTTATCTATGCCCCGCATAATTTTATACACCTCAAACAGGCTCCCCCTTCCCTGCTCTCAGGAAGAAAGACTGGACCTATCTACTCCTAGAGTGTGGTGAGGAAAAACTACACACTATTCCAGCTGTGGCTTAACTAGCATCTTGTACAGCTCTATTGTAATCTTGTTGTTTGTGAATCCAGTCATTTGACCTTACAAAGACAAGTATCCAATACACTTTCTCAATGATATTAATCACCTGTCATGTTATCTTCAAGGATCTGTGGACATGCCCATAAGGACCCTCTGATCCTTTGTACTTCCCAAGGTCCTTCTGCTCATTGTGTATTCCACTGCCTTGTTAGTCCTTCAAAAACGTACCACCTCCCACTTTCCCATGTTAAATTCCATTTACCATTGTTCTGCCTATCTGACCAGCCGTCAGTACAGTCCTGTCGGTTAAGGCTTTCCTCGTCCTTATTTACCACACACACACCACCAATTTTCATGTCATTGTGAATGTACTGACCAGATCGCCTCAGGATTAAGGTGAGACCTGAGATGATGCACCAACACATGTAGAAAAATCTGAACGCAGCCATAAAATAACTAGCAGGATTTGCTATTTGCCTTATCTGGAACAAGTATCATTAAGCTGAAAAGTGCTCAGAGACAACAGTGAGAATTACCTTTGATTGGAAGGCTGAAACAAGGGATATAACATGTAAAAGCATTCAAAGGGATTACACAGACAATTAATGTGCTAATGTACTGTGCCAACTGCATCCTCCTCAGAAGTACTTCATTAATTAAATTTCCCCCAAAACAATGTGTGGTTATAAATATTTAATCAGAACTGATATCTTTATTTATGTGGTCAACACTTTGAATTAGCTTCAAAGCATGATGAAAACCCAGGAATTAATTTTGTGCTGTACATCTCTATGACTCTATGATGCCGAAGGGGTTCTTACTGAAAGGATTAAATATTGGCTTCCTCATTCATACTTGCCTTTTAATCTTGTGATTTGCTGGTTTTAATGACATGGACAAGATATACTAGTTTGAGTAGTCTGTTGTTATTCTGGCTTAATCTCTGTACAATATTTCCCTCATAAAATCAGACTACACCATTTAGTCCTTCGTTATTTATAAAATTATTGATGGTATTCAGAGATCTGCAAGAGAACTATATTTGGAATACAATTTACAAATGACCTTCCTGGTCTTTGTCAAGTGACCTTTACCATGAGGCGCACAGTGCAGGCACCATTCTATGGACACCTCAATGGACACCTCTGCTCTAATCAGTCCGCTGCTTGTTCGGCTCAGACCATGGAACTGAAATTGTGTATGTAAAAATTCACAACTACTGACAGAATGACAAAAGGATGTTCAGAGTGAAATCTATAAGCAATTCAAATAAACTAAGGTACAACAAAGGAACAGAATACAGTTGAAACACAGGTAAATGATAATGGCAGCTATTTTACTCTACCAGCTCCAGTTAAAGTGAAAGGTGTCATTTTTCCCACGTGCACTGACTAAATTACAAAATAGCAATGTATATGTTGAAAAATCCAGAGCACTTACACATCACTTTACACTTATAATGGGAAGAGGCTGTTTCAAAGTGTATTCCACCCTAAATCTTCTTAGTGAGTTTTGAGAAGATTTTTAGCTCAGGTTGAGGTTCTGGATATAGGTTTGCTCCCTGAGCTGGAAGGTTCATTTCCAGACGTTTCGTCACCCTACTAGGTAACATCTTCAGTGGGCCTCTGGGCAAAGCACTGTTGATAAATCCTGTATTCTATTTATATGTTTGAGTTTCTTTGAGTTGATGATGTCATTTCCTGTGGTGACATCATTTCCTGTGGTGGTGTCACTTCTGGTTCTTTTTCACAAGGGGTGGTAGATGGGGTCTAACTCGATGTGTTTGTTGATAGAGTTCAGGTTGGAATGCCATGCTTCTAGGAATTCTCATACATGTCTCTGTTTGGCTTGTCCTAGAATGGATGTGTTGTCTTAGTCAAAGTGGTGTCCTTCCTCATCTGTATGTGAGGATACTAATGAGAGAGGGAACTGTCATTTTGTGGCTAGTTAATGTTCATGTATCCTTCTCTTTGAAGAACAGAGTAAACAGACTGCAGAATTCTATAGGCATACTTTGAACTCCAAGTTGATATAATTTATAAATAGCACATGTTCAATATTGGTGCCCAAGATGAAAAAGAGTCCATTGATCCATATGTTAAGCCACTAAACTCAGCTCACAGAATCCTCATAATTTGTGCAGCTATAAGATTCTCTAATTAAAGACAGAATTGTGTTAAGCTTAAGAGATTCCACAATAAGAGCACATCAACCAAGAGAGGAGATGCTCACTCTTAGGAAAGCATTTGACACATGGAGAAGTGCTGAGGTAGTAAATCAGCAACTGGAGCACATTCATGGCAGAACTGACCAGGTCTTGCAGTAAGCTGATAGATTTTCCAGCCATAGAGGGCAGAACAAACATGGAGAGAAGCATAAACAGAAATTGCTGGAAAGGCAGAGCAGGTCTGGCAGCATCTGTGATGAGATATCAGGGTTAACACTTCAAGTTGAGTGACCGTTCTTCAGAACTCAGTTCTTTCAGTTTTTAATGGGAGAAGGGCAGGATGTAAGTATTGCAGAAAAGAAAGAGAAGTCGGTACAGCATGGAGAAGCAGTGATCTCTAACTAAGAAAATGATTCACGTTGCACTCATGTGAAGCTGAGAAGAAGCATAATACTCAAGTAATGATGGAGAGATATCGTCTGAAGATTCTGACGATACACCATACAACAGGTGCGTTCAGTCAAGCTGATAGGGGCAGCATAGTTTGTGACTGTTAGAATAAGGACTGTAGAAGGAGAACAAGATTAAGTGTCGCACAAACGCCAATGTCTGGCTAAAACATTACCTTCACAGAGCTTTACAATGTAACTTAACACGGCTCCAAAATGAAGCCCTTGAAAGTAAGGTTGAGAAATCTGTGAGAGAAATTGAGGACTGCAGATGCTGTCAGAGGAAGCCCTGTCAGACTGCAGATCAGAGGAAGTCCTGATGAAGATCTTTTGACCGAAACATTGACTCTTCTGCTCCTCAGATGCTGCCTGACGTGCTGTGCTTTTCCAGCACCACAGTCCCAATTCCCATACATCTGTGAGCGCAATGCAATAGCAGGAGTGAAGATCTGGAGTTCCAGATCATAGATAGTGGCATCTCACATATCTCACCACGTGCCTCAACTGAAACAATTCCAAAGCTTGGACTAGTGACCCTCAACTCGCCAAGAGAAATTTGTTCACATGTCACAACACACTAAACCATTAACTGTGGAACATATTCTGGACGAGTACAGCAATGTGTTTACAGAGTTGTTATGTCTTTTAAGAGAATATGATTTTCAAGTAGATGTGAATGCAAGACCAACTCAGCATCTGCCAAGGATAGTTCCAGCTGCCCTCAAGAGCAGCCTGAAAGAGAAGAACTGGAAAACAGGAAAGTAGTCAAGGAACTGGCATCTCCTACAGAATGGACTAGCAGCACGTTAGCAGTGAAACAACTTGGAAAGCTGAGAACATTGATTGACCCAAAGGATCTAAATATTGAGAGATATCATTGCCAAATGGAAACCATCAGAGGAAATATGCCACTACTTGCAAAGGCAAACATTCTCACGAGCCTAGAAGGATGGTTACTGGCACGTGAAGCTGAATGGAACAGCAGCTCTCTAACCAGATTCTGGAGGTCCATTTGGTATATCGATGACTCTGGCAGAATAACAGCATAGCCAGCATAAGATTGTCAGCGATCCTCCCAGTATGGAAGCTGTAGTGGATGACTTTCTCATTTCTGGGTGTGGAGACACAGTGGAAGAACGCATTGTTGGCCACAATCAGAATCTATCGTGACCACAGACAGAGCTTACAAGACAAAGCTGAAGCTGAGAAGAAAAAAATTCAGTTAAAGAAGCCTCAAGTCAAATCAAGTACATCGGCAATGTCCTGACAACAAAATGTCTACGTCTGCATCCAGAAAAAGTGAGACCTGTAGCAGCAATGCAGCAACCAATAGATGTAAACGCAGTGCAGCGACTTCTTGTCTAAGTTATTGCCATAGTGTGAAACATTATGCAAAGTCATGGTCAACAACAAGCAATGGTATTGGGGCACAGAACCAGGAACACTGATTACTAAAACCAAGCAACTACTGATGGCAATCAGTGCTAGTGCTCAAATACTGTGACATGATGATCGCTCAAATCAAACAAACCACCCAACAAGATGCAAATCTCCAAGTGTTGCAAACAGTAGTGGTGAAAAGATGGCCTGAAAGCATCAAAGACAAAGGTGTTGCTATAAAGAGCATATTAGATTAGATTCCCTACATTGTGGAAGCAGGCCCTTTGGCCCAACAAATCCACACCGACCCTCCGAAGAGTAACCCATCCAGACCCATTTCCCTCTAACTAAGGTACCTAACACTATGGGTAATTTGGTGCTGCCAATTCATCTATCCTGCATATCTTTGGAGCGTGGGGGGAAACCAGAGCACCCGGAGGAAACCCATGCAGAAACAGGGAGAATGTGCAAACTCCACACGGACAGTCGCCCAAGGCTGGAATTGAACATGGACCCTGGTGCTGTGAGGCAGCAGTGTTAACCACTGAGCCACCATATTGGCCCAAACTGCCACCCCAGCCTCAACCTTACTTTTGAGGGCTTCATTTTGCAGCCATTTTAAGTTACATTGTAAAGCTCTGTGAAGGTCGTATTGTAGCAGACACATTGGAGTCTGCGTAGCACTTAATGTTGTTCTCCTTCTACAGTATAGTGGTCATATGCAGATGATTTGACAGCCCAAGGTGGCATTTAGTACAATGGAAATAGAGTCATTATCCCAATGGGGTTTGAGAGAAGAGATGTTAAAGTGCTTCCAAGGAAATCATCAAGAAGTTTAATTTAGTCTGAGACAGGTAAGAGCTGTTCTCTATTGATCAAACATGAGCAAAGAAAGTAAGATGACATCAGTCTGTTCTTGTAATGAGTCCCAAGCTAAGCGATCTGGAAAGCTGCTAATGATACTTAACATTCCAGACACATAAAGCTAGGTGGAAACTTCTTCACACTTGCAGGAACTGATTATCTTCTCACAATAGACTACAATTCTGACTACTGGGAAGTGAACTAACTGGCTTCAACAACTACTGAGATTGCCAAATGCTGGAAAACACACTTCACCTGTTACAGTATATCCCAGCACTAGGATGAGCAACATCATCCTTAATTCATGAGTGGAGATTTTACCTGCTTCATAAAGGATTGAAATATTCAGTATCATACTTTTGTTCTGTTTGACTGGGGATAGTGTGGAGATGCTGCAGCAGCATTGAAAACCATCAAGGAATCATAAAGAAGTTGAGTGAATTTAACACAGATGTATACAAGGACATCCTCAAGTGAGGAAAACACACCAACTGAATACATGGAGGACAGTCCTGTACAAACACTCATATTAAGCTATACCCAATAGCCATGTACACGGCAGGTACTCATGTGACTCTGCCAATATTGTCTATCTCATATGCTGCAAGCAAGGATACCCTGAGGCATGGTACATTGGTGAGACCAAGCAGATGCTACAAAAACAGTGATTGGACATAGGACACAGGACACCGTGCAACATTTGCCTGACAGGGGTGTTCCCTCCCAGGCAGGGAACACTTCAGAGATCAGGGTCTTTTGACCTCGGACCTTCAGGTGACCATCCTCCAAGGCAGACTTCAGGACACGCAAAGAGGCCAAGCAGAGGCTGGTAGCAAAGTTCGATACCCATGAGGATGGCCTCAAACAGGACCTTTGGTTCATGTCACACTACAGGTGACCCCACTACACTACATACGCACACGCACACACACACATAAGCAGACCCTCTATCATATGCATGCTCTGTCATACACACACACATACACCCCCCCACACATACTCCATCATACTCACATGCACATTCTACTAAGCATGCACACGCAAACACACTCACATTCTCTCTCATGCATGCATACACACATATAGGTCTATGGGGTGAATTTGTATTTGCAGAATTGTATTTGCAGATACATTCTATTTTGCTCAAAAGGTGCACAATCTGTTGGCAATCAATGCAGGCAGACAATCCATGTAACATTTTATAAATTCCTACTTTGGAAATAGAATCAATCTGACACAAGGTTGGGAAACAGACAGACTCTAACCTCATACCTTTAATACATTGTCTGAGCTGAGATGTCACCTTTTTTTTATAAAACCTTAAGTTATCTCAAGAATGTGACTTAAAAGAAGTTCTGGGATTTACGTAGTAACGAACTGAAATCTGCAACCCGTTCTAAAAGACGAAACACTTAACAGCAATCAAGAGTTTGTTCAATATAACATTTCAGTTGCATGACACTATAATCTTTTGCTATAAATCTGTGTCTTATGATCCTGCTCCATGGCTACCTGATTAAGGAACAATGCTCTGAAAGCTGTTACTTCCAAATAAACCTGTTGGACTATAACCTGGTGTTGTGTGATTTTTAACTTTGTATAACCAACCTGTTCTTCAAAAATGCTGCTGAAGCCAGACGTAGCAACAGGTATGCGTGAAAACGTCATGGTGAAATTGCAGGGAGCCAAATTTCATTTTGACAAACTTGCTAAATCATTGGCATAGTACAACATGGGAGAGCCAGACAGGGTATAAACATTGAAAAAATATAGCAACTTGGGCTTGTGTAGAGTGGTTGTTACCCTTGTTCATATGCAGTGGAAGTGAATGATCAGATATGCCATCACAACTGCAAGTATATGTGCCCAGCTGGAGAAGCTCAGGATCACCATGGCAGGCAGATGATCAGAAAGATATAAACTCACCTCAGCACTATCTGCAGATCAACCATCATGCCCAGAGATCCACAGCAATCCAACAACCGTGATGGAACAGCAATATCACCATGGCAGTAATAAATGATGCAGGAACAAGACTCCCTGGTGAAGGAAGATCACACTAATGACCAGCAGAAAACAGCATGCATGTGTCCAATGTACAATATCTATGCAGAAACTGATGAGAATAATGAATTGTTGAGGTATAGAACAATGGTGTGTGTATATTGGGAATCTTGATTACCTCAAAATCTACACATTAAGGCATCTATACTTTTTATAGAAAGGAGAATGTTCGGATTAAAATGCAATTATGTACAAAATGTCCATTCTGGTCTGCCATAGTCATGTGACCTCACCGATGAGGAACACACACTTTAGCAGCCATCTCACAGATAATTAAATAAAGAATTCATTCAGACTAGACTCTTGGCTGTTTGAGTCAAGGTTCAAGTGGTGCTGGAAAAGCACAGCAGGTCAGGCAGCATCCAAGGAGCAGGAAAATCGACGTTTCAGGCAAAAGCCCTCGGCTCCCTGCCTCATTCCTGGTGAAGGGCTTTTGCCCGAAACATCAATTTTCCTGCTGCTCGATGGCTGCCTGAACTGCTGTGCTTTTCCAGCACCACTCTAATCTTAACTCTGATCTCCAGCATCTGCAGTCCTCATTTTTGCCTGTTGGGTGTTCAGGCATGCTGATTTTTGACTCTTATTGCTCAGTTTCCTCTCTACACTAATGGGCACAGAGTTGGCAGTGATACTAAAGATGTAATACAAAGTTCTTTTTGTTATAAACATTGCAGATAATGGTAAACATAGGCCAATGCCTTGACTGGTATTTTTCACCCAAGTCTATTGAAGTAAAATAACTTGAATGTGCATAGGACAAGTTTCCAGTTTCTTGTTTTTAACCACAAAATGGACATAGCAAACATGCAGGATTGCAAATTTCAAGCACAAATTCAATCCATTGCAAGCTGTGTTTCTGAAAACCTTTCCCTCAGTTTAAAATCTATTTTACTAGAAACTGGTCATGTTCATGAAATTGATTACACTCCCACCAGTGGGATTTTCTGCAAATTGCACTCACTCACAGGTCTTCTACGAGTCTTGAAATCCTTTGAGTGCAGTGACAAAAATGGACACTCTTTACAATATTTTTAATATTCTTTTTATTTACTATGATATAAAACTGACTAATACGCTCCCAATCTGACTAGCAAGTATTTTAACCATTCTCATTTAACCAAGATGGCGGCAGAGTAGGGCTCCCGTGCTGGAGCTTGTCTGCTGTGACTACATTTCTTTTCTTTTTTTCTATTTTCTTGGTTTTTTTTACCTCTTTACACTTTTATTTATTTACCTCTTGAGCTCAGATGGCATCGGTGGTGAACGTCCAGGACGTCAAGTGAGCCCAGCATAGAGGACAGTAGTCCCATAATGGAGGGCAGTCGTCCCAGCGTGGAGGGTAATAGGCCCAGCATGGAGGGCAGTAGTCCCGTAATGGAGGGCAGTAGTCCCGTAATGGAGGGCAGTAGTCCAGCGCGGAGGGTAATAGGCCCAGCACGGAGGGCAGTAGTCCCATAACAGAGGGCAGTAGTCCCATAATGGAGGGCAGTAGTCCCAGCGCGGAGGGTAATAGGCCCAGCACGGAGGGCAGTAGGCCCAGCGTAGAGGACAGTAAGCCCAGCATGGAGGACAGTAGGCCCAGCGCGGAGGGCAGTAGGCCCAGCGCGGAGGGCAGTAGGCCCAGCACGGAAGGCAGTAGGCCCAGCGCGGAGGACAGTAGGCCCAGCGCGGAGGACAATAGGCCCAGCACGGAGGACAGTAGTCCCAGCACGGAGGGCAGTAGGCCCAGCATGGAGGGCAACAGGCCCACCGCAGAGGACGACAGGCCCAATGCAGGGAATGGTTGTCCCAGTGCGGAGGACGACAGTCCCAGTGTGGAGAATGGTAGTCCCAGCGTGGAGGATGACAGGCCCAGCGTGGAGGATGACAGGCCCAGTGCGGAGGATGGTAGTCCCAGCGCAGACCTTGAGCCTTCGTAAAACTGGCGGTATGTGTGGTGACATGGTAGTCTTTTCATTGTAGTGGTGTACCCTATACTTGAGTACACATGACAATAAAACCTAAATCTAAATCAATTTATAGTTTTGAGGAAGGGTCACCGGACCCGAAACGTTAACTCTGATTTCTCTTCATAGATGCTGCCAGACCTGATGAACATTTTCAATACCGTATGTTTTTGTTTCTGAATTATGGAGACTGCGGTTCTTTTGGCGTTCATTTAGTTTTCAATTTAACGTCAATTAACTCACAAAGTTTTGAACACTACCATTAAAAAAACACTTTGTTGTAAACCCAATATTGCATTTACCAAGATGCTCCAACTTACCACTCTTGAATATATTTCAAAGTATTTCCTATTTTAAAAAGTCAAGTTTTAAAATGTTGCTTAGTCTCGCTAGTTCATGGAAAATTTTATATTTGGTGATATGAAAATGAGCTTGAAGGAAATTTGGGAGGGGTGAATATTTCTAAGAATATTTTGTTTTAAGTGGACATCATATTATTTGCACATGGCACCCATTTTGCCAAATGTACTGAAAGTGGAAATACTACCTTACAGAATTAATTCTAAATGATAAAGCGAATTTTTGTTTTCAAACAGGAAACAAAGGCTTGCCAGGGCCAATTGGTCGGCCTGGACTCCCAGGACCAAGTGGCTATCCTGGGTTCGAGAAAGGTAGACCAGGTGATCAAGGGCCTCCGGGATATCCTGGATCGCCAGGACAACCAGGGCCGAAAGGCTCCTTTGGCATTAATGGTTTCCCTGGATCGACTGGAGAAAAGGTAGGGATCCTGCTCAATCTATGTCACTTATTTGCTGAAGAAGCTTCCTCATTTTCTGTGCTCCAGTTGCAAAGGCAGTCAGTCAGGCTGAATTCGGTGATTAATGGGGGCAAAACAAGGCTCTTGTTTACATAACATCACAACCTCTTGGCATCCCAAAGCACTTTACAATCAATTAAATCATTTTTCTGAAGTGTAGTCATTGATGTAATGTAAGAAAAGCACAGTAATTGATTCCTGAACAGAAACCACCCTTAAACCTGTTGGACTATAACCTGGTGTTGTGTGATTTTTAACTTTGTACACCCCAGTCCAACACCGGCATCTCCGAACTAAAACAGCAATGTGATACTGACTAGGTAATATGTCATCGTATTATTTTGCTTCAACCCCAAGGCATCAATGTGGACTTCAACAGTTTCCTCATTTCCCCTTCCCCCACCTCACCCCAGTTCCAAACTTTCAGCTCGGCACTGTCCCCATGACTTGTCCTACCTGCCTATCTTCTTTTCCACCTATTCACTCCACCCCCCCGACCTATCACCTTCATCCCCTCCCCCACTCACCCATTGTACTCTATGCTACTTTCTCCCCACCCCCACCCTCCTCTAGCTTATCTCTCCACGCTTCAGGCTCACTGCCTTTATTCCTGATGAAGGGCTTTTGCCCGAAACGTCGATTTCGAAGCTCCTTGGATGCTGCCTGAACTGCTGTGCACTTCCAGCACCACTAATCCAGAATCTGCTTTCCAGCATCAGCAGTGATTGTTTTTACCTAGTATTATTTTGCAGCAGATACTGAGGATAACTCTTCGACTCATTTTCCAAAATAGCGCCATTGGATCTTTTACATTGACCTGAGGGCCAATGGGGCTTTGTTGTAATATTTCAGTCAAAAGATCAACACCACCAGCAAAATAGTGCTCCCTCAGTATTAGGCTGGAGAGTTAGTCTAGATTCTGTGCTCAGGTCTCTAGAGTGTGCCTTGAACTCTCCACTTTCTGACTCAAAGGCAAATGCTACAAAAGTGAGGAGGAAGTGAGGACTGCAGATGTTGAAGATCAGAGTTGAGAGTGTGGTGCTGGAAAAGCACAGCAGGTCAGGCAGCATCTGAGGAGCAGGAGAATTGATGTTTCCTGATGAAGAGCTTATGCCCGAAACTGTGATTTTCCTGCTCCTCAGATGCTGCCTGACCTGCTGTGCTTTTCTAGCACCACACTCTTGGCTGCTACAAAAGTGACCATAGCTAAAACCATCTTTTATATTTGTATCATTCTTTGTATGTGAATTCAACAGGAAGATAGCTATAGATGGTGGGAGATATATATTAGGAATTGCTGAGCTGGAGCAGGACCCCTGGCTGATTTTTATCTTGGCACAGACCAGGAATGGAATCTGGGATTGTTTTGAACAGTTTCATTCTTTCAGGAATGAATTACGCATTGACCCAGATTACTACTGTAACTAGTGCTTTAGAGTTGTTTAAAAAAGAGCAGAACATAACTCAACCAGAGATACCAGCAACATGCTCATTCCACATGGTGATCTGGAGGTTACGCTGTTTATTTCAGTGCAATTTGATTGAAATCAGCAAAACCAGTGCAAATGATTGTGGAATTTCATGCTCAAATTAGGTCCAGAGCAAAGTTTCTGTGATGATTTGCATAGGTTCTGCTCACAAAATAAATTATAACTGTAATTTACTTCACCATTATTGCTAGATTCCATTAATTGTCTCTATTTGTAAACCTTTGATGCTTTTAAAGTGATCTTTTAGTCACAAGGGTACTAATACATACAAATTAAAAACTTTGAATAATTTATGGTTTATTAAAAAAAACTGACTATGGTTCTGTAGAGTTTTAAAAGTCATTTTCAGTTACTTAAAATGGTGCTACTCACAGTGTGTGTGTGTGTGTTGGGTGGGGGGGGGGGGGGGGGGGGGGGGGGGGGGGGGGGGGGGCGTGAGAGAGGTCACATTGATTAAAAATACAGATCTCAGAATTCAGTCAAACTGAACCAGGTGAGCCTTCTTAAATATATCAAAGAATATTTCTAAAGCCAAAGACAATAAAAAAAATTAAAATGCAGTCTAGTTTTACGTTTGGTGATATGCAAATGATGATGTGTACTCCTATTACCAACTATGTCCAAAGCAGAAGCTCTACCTCAGAATAAATATGTAAAAATAAGTTTCATTTGTTTGCTAACCTGCATTAAATACTACTGTGTGCGTGCCTGATTTAGGAAAATATATTAAACTTATCTAAAGATCTCTAAAAACAACAGATAAAAACGATTGATTTTGAAATATTTTCCCCAAAGCGTTTGAAGGATTTGCATTGCATTTAAAATAATGCAAATTTATTTCATGAAAAAATTATTAACCTTCTGAATATGGGGATAATCCCAAGTGATATTTTTACCATGTGACATTGATTTTGTCTTTGACATTCTGCACCAACATTTGGTTCCATATTGCCCTGACTAATTTGATTCGCTGAGTTCAAGGGAACATGGTTTCACCCATCTTTACAGCTACATTAATGTAGCTCTTGCATTGCTTGTGAAGACAATGAGTGAATGGTCCACAATTTTCTCGCTATTGGACAATACCTTTTTATGTTGACTTGGCTGAGCATATCCCACCAACCTTTTGAACTGGAGCACTGAATTGTTCAAATTGATCTCCCCACTCCCCTCATTCTATACCAAAAACTCAAGACAGTGCACATATTGTGACCATTTCAAAGTGGCCTAGTGGTATTATTGCTAGACTATTAACCCAGAGACCCGGGTAATGTTCTCAGGACTTGGGTTTGAATTCCATCATGGTGAAGTTCGAATTCAATTAAAAGCTACAAGTACGTCTAATTGATTCACTAATGTCCTTGAGAGAAAGAAATTGCTGTCCTTCCCTGGTCTACATGTGACTCCAAACCCACGGCAATATGATTGACTCTTAATTGCCTCTGACAACTAGGGATGAGCAATAAATGCTGACTAACCTGTGAATCAAATTCTTGAAAATTTTTCGGCACAATGGTGGGGATGGTGTATTTAAGACTGGATATTCAGCAAAGAGGGAGTTCTAGCCTCCTTCTGTTCACTCAGTAAGACTGCAAGATGAATAAATCTCCACCATCCCAATATAGCATCAATAAGTAAGGTTCAAGACTCAGCAGAGTGGAGGATGGAGCTTGTGTCCCACTACACCATATTGTCACACAATAGTGCTGAAGCAGTTATACTGACTAATAAGTTGAATCTCTCTGGTAATTATTGTAAAATGCATTCCTGATAATTAGTTCATCAGGTTGGGCAATAGTCTGACATAGAATCATAGTCACAGATATGTACAGCACTGAAACTTATCCTTCGATCCAACTCATCCTTGCAGACCAGATATTCTAAATTAATCTAGTCCCATCTGCCAGCACTTGGCCCATATCCCTCTAAACCTTTCCTATTCATATACCCATCCAGATGTCTTTTAAATGTTGTAATTGTACCAGCCTCCACCACTTCCTCTGGCAGCCCATTCCATACAAGCACCACACTTCAAGTGAAAAATTTGCCCCTTAAGTCCCTTTTAAATTTTTCCCTTAAACATATGCTCTCTAGTTCTGGAATTCCCCACCCTAGGGAAAGATTTTGTCTATTTACCCTATCCATGCCCCTCATGATTTTATAAACCTCTATAAGGTCACCCCGCATCCTCCGAAGCTCCAGGGAAAACAGCCCAAGCCTATTCAGCCTCTCCCTATAGCTCAAATCCTCCAACCCTGGCAATGTCCTTGTAAATCTTCTGTGAACCCTTTCAGGTTTCACAGCATCCTTCCTATAACTGTGTGTGTGGGAATGTTGAATAAGTGTGTGTCATGCATATTGAATGCCCATCTAGAGCTCACTGTACAATGTTGTATCTAATAGGGTAATGATGGTCCGCCAGGTCTTCCTGGATACCCTGGTGATTTGGGTTTTGTTGGTCCAAAAGGTAAGAAATTGGCAACACTGCTTCCTTCTGATCTCTCGTTGCTGTAGGAGGCTTTTTCACTGCACTGTATGGTCTCTTTAAGATCACTGTGAGGCTGCTCCTGTGGACAACATTGGTTGTTCATAGCCTGTTTCTTCCTTGCATGTTAAGTCCTGGATTGCTGTGCTGTTGCAAACCCACACAGCTGAGAGTGAAGGTCACTCCTTACCTGTTGTTACTTCTATGCATTAAACATTGGACTCATCGCTAGAATCTCTGCTATAATTGCTACTACAAATTGCAAACTTGTATTTGTTTTGCTCAACACTCAATTTAAGAAACAAATCAAACTGTGCTTGGTAATACCAGCCTGTGTGAGTTACTTGTGTTCCACCCACCTTTGGGATTGACAATTCAGTAGAGCATGGAATCAAAGCTGTGACTCACCACACAATGAGGTCACAAATTTAACAACATGGGAGGAATCTGTGTCTCTGTTTAATTTGAAGGAGCTGGAGGAACATCAGTTAACTACTGTATTGTTTAGCAGTGTGGTTTAGAAATATCTGAATTACTTTAGGTTCACAAAGAGAGAAATAGAATCAAAAAACAAATAAAAGATGCCAGAATTTTATAAATCATTGGTTTAGCCTCAGTTGAAGTATTTTGGATCAGTCTGGGTACTACACTGCGGAATGCCCCTACGAAAGCAAAGAGGAGTGTCACCAGAATGTTACAACAGATGAACTTGGAAATGTTAAGTGTGCTCTCCTTGAAACAGAGAAGGTGAAGACGTAACCTTATAGAGATTTTCAAGATGATGGGATAGAGATGAGGAGGAATTTCTTCTCTCAGAGAGTAATGAATCCTTACCTCAAAGGGAAATCAAGACTGGGACATTAAATATATTCATGGCTGCGATAGATAGATTTTTAATCAGTACAGGAATCAAGGGCTATGGCGAAAAGGCAAAGTAGTATTGTAGATTTTCAGATCAGCAATAATCTCCTTGAATGGCAGAGGAGACTCAGTGGATAGAAGCCTGCTTCTCCTCCTACATCTTATGGTCTTATCATAGTAGTATATTTGGGAAGGCAAGTGAAATAACTCCACAGAGGCCAGTATCCCACCACCAAGTACCCTTTATTTCGATGTGCAGAGTCCTTAACACTGATCCAGCTCCCTCAGAGCCAGCTCTCAGAGTGAACAGAATCTCTGATACTCCTGTTTCATCAGGGATCCCTGACAGGGGCTGTTAACCTGGCTCAATCAGGGAACTCATATTCTATAAAGTCTACCTGGCTGACCTTGTAACAATCACAACTGCAGTATCAAACACTTGATACCCTGCCAAGCTATACACTGTATCAAATGTGGTGTGGATAGGAGTCCCACACCTCTCCAACTCTCACTTGTGACTCTAAGTAGTTGGTTGTGCACAGGTGAGCAGCCCTTCAGTTTTGGTTGGTGTGTGACCTTCCAGGGAAGAGTTGGAATGACAGATGAGGTGGAAGATCCTAACAGCTCAGTACAGCAATGGCTTGGAACACAGAGACCTGGAAGGCGTGTGAAATATTCAGGATATTTTCATGACCCCGAGGCGCCAATTTTGTCCAGTGGCAAAAATAGTGGAAATGCCCAACATTTCTGCCCCGAGCATGATATCTCTCATTTTCACTAGGGCAGGAATGAGGACAGGGAATGTTTCATGCCTGTATGTTTTACAGAGGTAACTGTATGTAGATCATGAGTTGTCTCCACTGAAGTGGGGATTTGGTAGCTTTAGAATGTGAAACCCAAAGTATGCTGGTTAAATATGGAAAGAGTGTGTCTGAACTCTGTGGATTTGTTTAGTTTGCCAGGGTATGCCTTTTGAGTGATAAAGTATTCCTTTCTCTCTGGTGCCAAGGCACCTTTGATAGAGATTGGGTGCTATTTGGGGAGGACTTGAAGAGATAAGGAGACTTTTGGAATCATTTAAAGCAGATATAAATACACATAAAAAGTGTATAAACTCATTACTGTCAAGCTCATTGGAACTGTCAATGCAATTGCCAAAAAGCATATAAAATAAAACTGTCACATGGACCTACTAAAAGGATCAGGAGGAACTGTCAAAATTACCTATCAAAGAAAACTGCCAATGGATTTAAAATAGCCATTTATCAAATCATGTCTGGGAGTGTTAAAATATAAAGGTTGCTTGCTGTTCCACTGTGACTTTTTACATACTCCTGAGGTTTCCATTACTGGATTACTGCTGCAGGACTGATTTCACAACCATCCATTCTCACAATAGGGTCCTGGCTATTTCACAGTTTGACAATTACGAGCAGTTTTAGAAGCTTTGAAGTCAGACGATAAGAACATTCCAATGCTTATTATTATAAAGGATTATGCATTTGAATTAAATGGTTTTCAAAGCCTTTTGCAGTTGAAGGAATGCAAATATAATAATTATACCTGAAACAATGAGTTATAGGAGCAGAATAAGGCTACTTGGCCCATTGAGTCTGCTCTAACATTTGATCATGGCTAACATGTTTCTGAACCCAATTCTCTTTCCCTCTCCCCATCACCTTGATGCCCTTAATCAAAAACCTATCTATCTCTGTTTTAAACACACTCAATGACTTAGCCTCCACTGCCTTTTTTGGCAAAGAGTTCAATAGATGTCACACCCTCTAGCTGAAGACAATCCTCCTCATTTTAATTCTAAAGGATTGTTCTTTCACTCTGAGGCTGTGCCCCGAGGTCAAGTCTCTCCTACAAGTGGAAATATCTTTTCAGTGTCCACTCTATCTCGGCCTCTCAGTAATCTGTAAGTTTCAATCAGATACCCCCTCATCCTTCTAACCTCCATTGAGTACAGATCCAGATTCCTCAACCACAAACCTTTCATTTCCTGGGTCATTATTGTAAATCTGCTCTGGACTCCTCCAAGGCCAACACATTCTTCCTTGAATACAGGGCTCAAAACTGATTACAATGTTCCACATGTGGTCTTCAACAGCCTTATACAGCCTCTACAATCTCTGTTCTTGAGTTCTAGCTTCCTCAACCACAAACCTTTCATTTCCTGGGTCATTATTGTAAATCTGCTCTGGACTCCTCCAAGGCCAACACATTCTTCCTTGAATACAGGGTTCAAAACTGATTACAATGTTCCACATGTGGTCTTACTACAGCCTTATACAGCCTCTACAATCTCTGTTCTTGAGTTCTAGCTCTCTTGAAATGCTAACATTGAATTTGCCTTCCTAATTGCTAACTGAACCTGCATGTTCACCTTCAGAGAATTATGAACTAGGACTCCTTAAGTCCCTTTGTGCTTCAGATTTCTGAAGCCTTTCCCCATTTAGAAAATAGTCTGCACGTCCAATCTTCCTACCAAAGTGTGTAACCTCACACTTTCCCACATTGTATTCCATCTGCCATTTCTTTGCCTACTCTCCTTGCCTCACAATTTCTTCTGTACCATTCCTCCTTCCTCAAAACAGCCTGTCCCTGCACATATCTTTGTCTCATCTGCAAACTTAGTACCGATGCCTTCAGTTCCTTTGTCCAGATCGTTAATGTGTAACATGAATAGTTGTGGTCCCAACACTGACCCCTGCGGAACTCCACTAGTCACAGTTTGCCATCCTGAGAAAGACCCCTTTATCCCAACTCTCTGCCTTCTGTCATTCAGCTAATCCTCTGTCCATGCCAGTATCTTGTTCCTTACACCATTGACTCATCTTATTTAGCAGCCTCCTAGGCAGCATCTTGTCAAAAGCCTTCTGGAAATCCAAAGAGATCATGTCCACTGGCTGTCCTTTGTCTAACTTGGTTGTTACCTCCTCAAACAGTTCTACCAAATTTGAAAGGCATGACCTCCCCTTGATGAAGCTGTGCTGACTCAGCCCTATTTTACCATGCACTTCCAAGTACACCACAATCTCATCCTTCATAATTGACTCTAAAATCTTGCCAATGATTGAGGTCAGGCTAATCGATCAATAGTTTTCTGTCTTCTGCCTCTCTCCCTACCTCCTGAAACAGGGGAAGCATTAGCTATTTTCCAGTCTGCTGGCACCCTCCCTGACTCCAGTGATTCCAGAAGGATCACCACCAATGCCTCCACAATTTCCTCAGCTATCTGCTTCACAAATCTGGGACATAGTTTATTTGGTCTGGGAGATTTATCCACCTTATGACCTTTCAGTTTCTCCAGCATCTTCCCCTTAATGTTTACCACAGCACTCACCTCTGCCCCAATTCTCTTGAAGTTCTGGACTGCTGCTGGTTCCTGAAGAAGGGCCTGTGCCCGAAACGTCGAATCTCCTGTTCCCTGGATGCTGCCTGACCTGCTGTGCTGTTCCAGCAATAAAGTTTCAACTTTGATCTCCAGCATCTGCAGACCTCACTTTCTCCTGGACTGCTGCTGGTGTCTCCCACTGTGATGTTATTCAGCTCCTTCACAATTTCATTGTTCCCCATTATTATTTCTCTAGCCTCATTTTCCAGAAGTCCAATGTCCATTCTCACCTTTGTCTTACCTTTTAAATATGTAAAAAAGCCTCTAACAATATCCTTTTATATTTCACACTACCTAACCCTCATCTTCCATCTTTTCCCTGCTTCAACATTGTATTATGAATATACACCTGACAAAAATCCTCTTTTGACTACACAGGTGAACCTGGTGATAGACTAACTGTGATAGGCCATCTGGGAAGAAAAGGAGAACGTGGACAACCAGGGTATCCAGGTGAGGTAACTGGAGTTATTTGAGTGTTCTGTTTTTCTCACATCTCATCCACACACTCATGCATTCACTATCCGCTATTGCTACTGTTCTGAAGGTGCAGACTGTCAAGTCTTTTGGCATCAGTTACCTGACTGGCTGGTGGGACTGGGACTTTGGGCAGCAGTAGACCACCAGAGGCTGGTGGGATTTGTCACCAGCTAGAAACCCAGCAGCCCATATTTGCACAGCAAGCTCTCATAGACAGCAATGTGATAACGACCAGATTATCTATTTACATGGTCAACGGATGAATATTGGTCAGGACATGATAGTCCTGTCATCTCTGGTATCAACCTAGTGATCCTCTGCTGCACTTCCTCTATGTCAAGAGACCAAAGCTGCCTTAATACTCTAGATGTGGTCTCACCAAAGCCTAGTACAAGTAAAATAACACAAGTCAACTTCTGAACTAAAATCCTTTCATTCATTCTGGGATGTGGGTATTGGTGGCTGACCAGTATTTATTGCCCATCCCTAATTGCCCTTGAGAAGGTGGTGGCGAGTTGCCATCTTGAACCACTGCAGTCCACCTGCTGTGGGTTGACCCACAGTGCCATCAGAGATGGAATTCTAGGATTTTTACCCAGTGACAGTGAAGGAACAGCAATATGTTTCCAAGTCAGGTTAGTGAATGGCTTGGAGGGGAACTTGAGGGTGGTGGTGTTTCCATGTATCTGCTGCCAGTGTCCTTCTAGATAAAAGTGACCATGGGTTTTGAAGGTGCTGTCTGAGGATCTTCTGTGAATTTCTGCAGTGCATCTTGTCAATAGTACACACTGCTGCTATTGAACGTCAGGTGGTGGAGGGTGTGGATGCTTGTGGATGTGGTCCCAATCAAGAACTTGCTTTGTCTTGGATGGTAACAAGCTTCTTGAGTGTTGTTGCCTAGAGTCATCCAGGCAAGTGGGGAGTATTGCATCACACTCCTGACTGGTACCTTGTCGATGATAGACAGGCTTTGGGAGTCGGGGTTACCATTTGCTCTCCTAATTGCTTGCTGCACCTGCCTGTTTATTTCAATCAACTGGTGTACAAGGACACCCAGATCCCTTTGTATGACTATATTTCCAAATATCTCACAATTGTGGGCTTGGATCGGCGCAACATCGAGGGCCAAAGGGCCTGTACTGCGCTGTATTCTTCTATGTTCTATGACACCCAGATCCCTTTGTATGACTATATTTCCAAATATCTCACAATTTAAATAATAGACTCCCTTTCTATTTTTCATACCAAAGTGCATAACTTCATATTTAGCCACATTTTACGGCATCTACAATGTGTTTGTCCACTCACTCAACTTGTCTAAATCATTTAGAAGGCTCTTTGCTACCTTCTCCTCACAGCTCACAATGCCAATCAATCTTGTGTTCTCAGCAAACTTGGAAAGGTTGCATATGGTTCCCTCATCCAAATCATCTGTATAAATTGTGAATAGTTAGCACCCATGCATGGATGGTTTCGGTACCAACTGGCCACTGCCTGCCACCTAGAAAAACACCCATTTATTTCCACTCTCTGTTTTCTGTTTGTCAACCAACTTTAAGTCCATACCAATGTTCTACCCCTTATCCCATGTGCTTACATTTAGCCACTCATTTCGTTAAGAGGGATCTTAGCAAAAGCCTTCTCAAAACCCAAATGCATTTCATCCACTGGTTCTCTCTGATCTATTCTTCCTATCATATCCTCAAAAAATCTCCAGTAGATTTGTTAAGCATGATTTCTCTTTCATAAACCCATACTGGTTTTGTCTGATCCTTTAATGCTTTCATGTGTTCTGTTCTCATAGCTTTTATAGCAGACTCAAGTATTTTTCCCAGTACTGATGTTAGGCTAACTGATTATGACTTTCTCTCTCCCTTTTTAAATAGTCAGATTACATTTGCCTCACTACAGCTTGCAGGAACTGCTCCAGTCTCTGTAGAATGTTGGAAGACGGCCACCAATGCATCCAATATTTTCAGGGCCACTCCCTTAAGTACTCTGCAGATTATCAGGCCCTGGTAATTTGTTGGTCTTTAGTCACATCAATTTCCCAAGAAATTATCGTGTCCCAAGAAATAGTCATTTCCCTACTAATATTGATTCCCTTCAGTTCAATCCTTTCACTAACTCCTTGATTAGATTAGATTACTTACAGTGTGGAAACAGGCCCTTCGACCCAACAAGTCCACACTGCCCCGCCGAAGCGCAACCCACCCATACCCCTACATTTACCCCTTACCTAACACTACGGGCAATTTAGCTTGGCCAATTCACCTGACCTGCACATCTTTGGACTGAGGGAGGAAACCGGAGCACCCGGAGGAAACCCACGCAGACACGGGGAGAACGTGCAAACTCCACACAGTCAGTCGCCTGAGGCGGGAATTGAACCCGGGTCTCTGGTGCTGTGAGGCAGCAGTGCTAACCACTATGCCACCGTGCCGCCCATGGTTCCCTAACATTTCTGGGAGTTTATTTGTGTCCTCTTTTGGGAAGACAGAATCAAAGTATGTGGTCAATTCTTCTGCCATTTCTTTATTCCCCATTATAGGTTTCTCAACTTCTGACCGTAAGAGATCTATATTTGTGACTATCTTCATGTATTTATAGAAGCTTTTATGATGAGTTTCTGTGTTCCCTACAATTTTACTCTCGTACTCTATTTTCCTCTCTTAATCAAGTTTGTTGAACTTGTTTGTTGAACTCTACAATGCTCCCATGCTCAGCCTTGCTGTTTTTTCTGATTCTTACTTGACAGCAGGTAACTGCCAGAGGGTGTTAACATTATTTACAACTTTGCTCAACCATTCTCATGAGCGTACAAAAATTGTTGGGAAGGAGAAGACTGGTTGCTGTAAATTATGATACTTCATTCACACTGTAAACATTCCCTCCTCACACTGAGACTTGTAATCCACTGGAAGAGACCGAATGCAAGATTTTTAAAAGGCCAGGCCGATTAGAGGAGAGAGATCTTGAAAATACCTCCTGACCCATCTGATGAAACCTAGTCCAGTAGATCACATTAACCCTGACTTCTGTTCATCGTATCAAGTTGTACCTCCCCATCATTGGAAGTCATTTATTTATTTAGATGCATAATCTTGCTGTTCCGTTCTCTAATTTCAGGTGGAAGAGGACAGACTGGTTTGCGTGGTGACCCTGGTCTCTCAGGTAGCCCTGGGCCTCCTGGACTTAAAGGATTGCCAGGTGAAAGAGGTCGACCAGCTGGCCCCGGTAAGAATCCTATAAACTGTTGTTTGACATGGAAGTATAGCACAGAGGAAGGCATTCCGCTCAACAGGTCAGGGTTATTTAGTCATAGAGTCATTCAACATGGAAACAGACCCTTTGGTCTAACCAGTCCATGCTCTTCAAGGAATCTATCAATCTCATCCCGTTCCCCTTACAATCTCCATCTGGTGTCACATATTGACTGAATTTCTCCTCTCCCAACATTGTTTGATGAGAGGTGCCTGCTATGTGCAGAATGCCTGAAGACTGCTGGAAGTCAAGCTCATGACCTATTTCTCTGATGTCACGGACACAGTGTACATTTTCAAATCCATAGAGTCCCTACAGTGTTGAAACAGGCCATTCGGGCCGACGAGTCGACACCGACCCTCCGAAGAGCATCCTACCCAGACCCATCCCCCTACCCTATCCCTGAAATCCTACATTTCCCATGGCAAATGCACCTAACTTACACATCCCTGAACATTATGGATAATTTAGCATGGCCTAAAGTGCATATCTTTGCATGGTGGGAGGAAACCGGAGCGCCCTGTGGAAACCAATGCAGCACGGGGCAAACATGCAAACTCCATACAGTTGGCCAAGGGTGGAATCGAACCTGAGTCCCTGGTGCTGTGAAGCAGCAGTGGTAACCACTGAGCTACTGTGCATGTCGTCACTATGCTATTGTTTTTATGTCTGGTCTGTGCCTACTCAGTAGGTTTGTTTCAGTGAGTATAAACTGATCTGTGTGACCACGAGGTTTCCTGAGGTGCAACGTTTGTCTGCTTTATCATAAGGCACAATGATAAGAATGTTTGAAGAAATATTATTTTGCAATCATCTCACCAATCCATTTCTTCTGTGCTTAGGTGCTCCAGGTCTGCAAGGGATGGCTGGGACTCCAGGATACCAGGGATCTCGAGGATATCCAGGTCCTCCGGGACCTCCAGGTCAACTTTCTCAAGTAGGACAGAAAGGTGCTGACCATTACTGTCCAACTGTTACACTTGGTTATCAGAAGGATTGTAGTCAAGTAAAAATTTATTTTCATTGGTCTAATACTCATATGCTGGGTCAGGGTGCTGACAAATCATTGTATTGTTAACTTATTTTGTATTTCATATTACTCTTTTCTCTGAATCAGCCATCAATTAATCTCTCTCCAGAATGTGAATCCAAAGAATGCACTGTTTTCTATTTGAAGAGTTGATTCCTCAAAGCTTGAGATTGGTTTGTATACTCTTTAACCAGTAATAATACTGATTGTCTCCATCCTCTCAGATCTGTTAGCATCCCTGCTATGTCCCTGACAGGCATGGCATCGTTGAGACAGACTGTATCTGCAACTTCAGGGGATTGCCCAGTTGTGGACCTTTGCCTCAGACTCCTGAAGGTTAGAGAAGCTGAGTCTGCCACTGACGTGTGCCTACCTTGTGCACAGCTTTGACATAAAGACAGAGTTCGTGCGAAATGTGCAATGCTCTGGTTAGCTGCTGCTAATTAGATTAGATTACTTACAGTGTGGAAACAGGCCCTTCAGCCCAACAAGTCCACACCAATCCTCCGAAGAGCAACCCACCCATTCCCCTACATTTACCCCTTCACCTAACACTAGAGGTAATTTAGCATGGCCAATTCACCTAACCTGCACATTTTTGGAATGTGGGAGGAAACCCACGGGAGAATGTGCAAACTCCAAACAGACAGTTGCCTGAGGTGGGAATTGAACCCGGGTCTCTGGCACTGTGAGGCAGCAGTGCTAACCACTGTGCCACCGTGCCACTCATAAATTCTGGAGCAAGGAGAACCCATAGCATTGAGAAGCAGTCAGTTACCCACTACTCACCATCAGGTTGTTCTATGACATCTCCACAAACTCTCAAAGCACAAAGCCCAGCACCAGATCGCTTTAAGGATCCCTTTGCTGAGGTGATCAAGGGCAAACAATAAGGAAATTGAATGAGGAGCCTGGGAATGGATCCTCTCATCTACTCACCTTTCTCAAGACCCTGTGAGACCCAAGCATGGGGAAGGCCCACAAAATCCTCAAGCAAGTTCACGAAATCCTGGAGCAGGATAGTGGAATTGGAAGAGAAAGAACTAACTTTTTCAATTTAATTATTTTTTGCTGCAATTGGAAAGAAAGCATTCCGCAGGTGTAAAATGATGATGGTTGCTCCTTTTAATACTTTATACGTAGCACACATTCTGTGGCAGAGTCACACATGTATTTGTGACAGCCATTCCATCATACTTCCTGCACAGTCAAGTCCAATTATGCGAAAACAATGCATCTTCCAAATCAAGGTGAGCAACAAATTGGGAGTTTTGCTTTAAAGAATAAACTTGGCATCTCTTCCCTAGTTTTCTGAAAGTGAAAGGAGTACAGCTGCATGAGCAGCTTTCTAATGCCTTGAATGTCAAAGAAGGGTGTAAGTAGATAAGTTGGTTATTAATGCAGTAATACTGCAACTGGCAGTTTACTTGGGCTCATTGATGCTTGCATGAAGAGTATAAGCCTCTTCAATCTGGCAGGAGAGTGTCAAACAGAGCAGAAGAAGATCATTTTGTTCCAATTGTGCCCCTCAGTATTCTCACAGAGCTCAAAGACTCTATCCACTATACACTACCTATAACATTCAATAGATTTTCCACTATAAACCTCTCCAATTCCCTTGAAATTTACTGATATTTCAACCTCACTCCAAGTCTATTCCAAACATTCTAGTTGATCCATTCACTTCTCCCTTTTGCAATTTCTTACTTGCCCCTTAGTGTCATTCACTGAACCATAATGTAGTTTCTCAGTTTAAGGATCTGAAATGTCTCTTCTACTTCCGGACAATATCCTTAATTTGACTTCATTTCCTTCAAGCCTTTCTTCATCCACTGCTCTTTCTGAGGTAAAACCCACTTATCTGGATGCAGCACAGCTTGGTATGGTAACTGCTCTGTGCAGGGTCCATAAGAAACTATAGAGTTGTTGACACAGTCCAGTCCATCATCCAGGCCAACCTTTCATCCACTAGTTCCATCTACACTTCTCCCTGCCTCAGAAAAACAGCCAGTATCATCAAAGACCCCTCCCACCCCAGTTATAATCTCTTCTCACCTCTTCCATCATGCAGAGGATACAGCAGCTTAAACACCCATACCAGCAGGTTCAAGAACAGTTTCTTCTCCATTGATAATGGATTTCTGAATAGATCTCACATATTTTAAGTCTAATGTTGATCTTGCTTTTGTGCAATTTCCTTACAGGTGTAACTTTGTGTTCCTCACCCTATGATCTTTGTATGTTATGATTTGTCTGTGCTGTATTTAGGTACATGTGACAATTATAAATCAAATCAAATAAGTTATTGATACAATAATACTGAACCTGGCATTTTACTGGGGCTCATTGATGTTTGAGTAAAGGATATAAACGACTTCACTCTGCAGTATAGCATTATATGTTTAGCAGTGGTTCCACTGTTAATTTAGTTCCTTATATCAATAATAATATTTGGTTTTGTTCCACCAGGACTCCCAGGCTCTCCAGGACTAGATGGTTTGAATGGTTTGCCTGGACCTAAAGGACCCAGAGGAACACCAGGTACTTAGCAGCTTTGTTATATTCTGTTTGGGATTGAGGTATTACCTCATCCTTATCAGACCATAAGATTTTGGAGCAGAAGTAGGAATCCCAGGACAATATTGACCTAAAATTTCCTGCTGAGGCATAGAGAGGGAGCTTCTATTCTTTCTAGTCTCACAAGAAATGCTTTATTTTTAAAAAGGAAAATGTTCTGTCTTGTCCTAGCTCAGTTTCTGCTACATTAGGGCAGAAGCAGGGCATGAACAATTGATTTTAATTGTCGATTCACTTAATTTTAGTCAGGCAATTTTAGTCAAAATCATCACCTTTCTTTGTTTTCTGAACGCGAGAATGCTTTGCACAATGAAAAATGTAAGAAAATCAATTTATTTAAGCATATTGTGGAGTGTTCGCTGTCAATTCATTTAATGGGCTGACTCAAGCAATGACATTCGATGAAAACTATTCGTAAAAATCGAAAGAGCTCTTGAACTTGCTCCTTCCCAAAGTGATTTTTAATCTTGGGCGAAATCAAAAGTGTTGCCAATCATCAGCAGCAGTGAGGTCATCAAGCAGACTTAGCAGCCAATCAGATTAAATTATTCTCACAGACAGCAAATGAGGAAATAAAAATCACAAATCATTTTATGTTTGATTATAAATTTTACAGATAGAGAGTGAAATAATTGAAGCAAACACAAGAAATTGAGTTGAATTGTAAAGTAAACAAACTATAAATACAAGTACTCTTTGATTTTAAAAAAAGGTGAATTTTCGTAAAGCAACGGCAAAATTTTACATATGGTAAATTTGAAATTCCACCTTTAGAAGGTGTGGCTGCAAGATTCATCTGTCCAGGAAGTGTGCCATAGAATGTCTAGTCTGCTTAATTGAAATAATTAGAATTATACTTTCACAGCCACTAAGACTATTCATCAAAAGTTATGAAACGTCAAGACATTGAAAATAGGAACATGAGTAGGCCAATTGGCCTTTCAAGTCTGCACCAGTTTAATGCTATCATAGCCAATCATTCACTTCAGTATCCTGTTCTTGCTTTCTCCCCAATTAAAGATCCAGTTACCCTTCAGTAAAAAAGATGCAACATTTTGAAGGGATTTGACAGGGAGACTGAGAGTGCATGAGTAGGAGCTCTCATGTCTTCCTTAAATTCTAACTGATAGTGATTTTTTCATTTATTCATAAGATATAACTATTTAGGCGAGCAGTATTATGCAGAGGATAGCTAAAGGTCCATGTTGCAATAAAGCTAGAGATCAGCTGAGGATGGCTTGCTTTTTTCCTCGTGAACATTAATAAATCAGATTACTTTTACAACGATCAGCAGTGCTTAAATGATTAACATTAGACAAGCTTTTAATTACAGAATTTTATTGATTTAACTTTCACCACCTGCCATGTGAAATTAAAACCAAAATTTCCACAACATTACTGGGGGTCAGAGAGTCATAGAGCTGTACAGCATGGAAACAGGTCCTTCGGTTCAACTCATCCATGCTGACCAGATAGCTTACATTAATCTAGTCCCATTTGCCAGCATTTGGCCCATATCCCTCTAAACCCTTCCTATTCATGTACCCATCCAGATGCCTTTTAAATATCGTAATTGTACTAGCCTCCATCACTTCCTCTGGCAGCTCATTCCATACACGCACCACCCAGTGCGTGAAAAATTTGCCCCTTAGATCCCTTTTTAATCTTTCCCCTCTCACCTTAAACCTATGTCCTTTAGTTTTGGAATTCCCACCCCAGGGAAAAGACTTTGGCTCTTTACCCTGTCCATGCCCCTCATGATTTTATAAACCTCCAGAACATCATGTCTCAGCCTCCGATTCTCCGGGGAAAACAGCCCCAGCCTGTTCAGCCTCTCTCTATAGCTCAAATCCACCAACCCTGGCAACATCCTTGTACATTTTTTCTGAACCCTTTCAAGATTCACAACATCCTTCCTGTAGCAGGGAGACCAGAACTGCATGCAACATTCCGAAAGTGGCTGAACCAATATCCTGTACAGCTGCAACATGACCGGTTCTGTGTTAAAAATCACACAACACCAGGTTATAGTCCAACAGGTTTAATTGGAAGCACTAACTGTCGGAGCTCTGCTCCTTCATCAGGTGATTGTGAGGAGCAGTGCTCCGAAAGCTAATGCTTCCAAATAAACCTGTTGTTATGTGATTTTTAACTTTGTACACTCCAGTCCAACACCAGCACCTCCACATCCTGACTGGTTCTGGATTACTAGTGCAGTGACGTTGTCAAGTCACTCTTGTATTTGGGGGATCTTTAACAGCACACCCTCTGGAGAATTACTGGGAGCAACTTCTGGTGTTGAACATTTTAGTTTGCATGTGCAAACACAAGAGATTGCTGTTAATATAATGGAGTGATAATGGTGAAACAAATGAACATGCTACATGAAAAGCAGATGCATTGGTGACTCTCACCATGTCATGTTTGATCTGATTATGGTCTCAAGTCCAGTCTCCTGCCTATCCTCTATGTCCTTTAACTCTCTTGTTAGTCAAATACTGATTAAATACAGACTTAAAAATATTTTAAAAATCTTACCTCTACTAATCTCTGGTGAAGAGAATTCCACCAACTAATGACCCTCTGAGAGAAAAAAATATACTTGTCCTCATCTCTCCCATAAATAAGAAACCCTTATTTTTAAACAATGCTCCCTGTTTCTGCTCTCTCCCAGAATGTGGTAACTTCCTCTTACCATCCACCCTGTCAGGACCCCTCAGGATCTTACATGTTTCAATAAGATCACCTTTGATTCTTCTAAACTCCAATAAGTAACTTATCAAATCTTTCCTCATAAGATAACCTCTTCTTTCTAGGAACTAGAATAGCCTACCTTCTCTGAACTGCTTCTAATGTATTTGAATGCCTTATTAAGTGAGGAGACCAAAATTTTATGCAGTACTCCAACATGGTCTCGCCAGTGCCCTGTAGAACTATAGCAAAACTTTCCTTTTTTAAAAGTCTATTTACCATTTTAATAAAGAACAATATTCCATTTGTCATCCTAATCACTTGCTGCATCTTTTATTTGTGGGATATGGATATCCCTAGCTAGGCCAGCATTGCTCATCCCTAATTGTCCTGGGGAAGGTGGTGGTGAGCTACCTTTTTGAATCACTTTAACTCGTGGAGCTTTAAGACACCCACAAATCTGTTAGGAAGGAAGTTCCAAGATTTGACCATGAAGTAGAAGTGATCTACTTCCAAGCCACGTCGCAAGCTTCTTACGTCTGATCTGTGTACCAGGACACCCAGATCCCTCTGCACGGCAAAGTTCTGCAATCTTCATCCGTTTAAATAAAATACTGCTTTTTCAATATTCCAGCCAAAGTGGACACATTCACATTTTCTACATTACACTGGTTAGATGCACCATCATTACTGTTGCAAAATTCAGTCAAAAACGCTTTACAGATTCTGTTCCAGAGACAATAAACAAAGCATGAATAGGTTGTAAATGGAGCAGGGAATTCTTTTTGCTTTAATTCAGAGTTAATGGTTGGCAATTTCTCCAAGAGCTGCTCCCTTGACTTTCCACCACCCATCTGCCCTCGGTATGGCAGGAGCCACTTGGAGGAAATTCCCAGCCATTGGCTTGATAGCGAATGAATATTTATCTCCTGTTGTTCTGTTTAGGTGCTGTTTTGGCAGCACCGCCAGGGCCTCCTGGTCTTCCTGGGTTAAAGGGTGAATACGGTGCACCAGGCATTGGTGTAGGCGCACCAGGATATCCAGGACAAAAAGGACCTCGAGGAGATCCAGGTAATTGACAAAATCGACTGTTAATTGTTTACTATTGTTTTACAGGACATTCTGCTGCCAAATCTAGTGACAAACTTGGCAATTTTGTTCCTGACTATAGTGACAATTGCATTATCACAGGGAACTTGTACCTCAGTATTTTCATTGTAAAGTTTCACTGTGCATCAATAAGGCATGATGTTTCACCTGGGATTCCAGTGCATGTTCCATTTATGAAAAAATATCCCATTGTATGGAGACTCAATGGTTTGAATCTTGATAGGGAGTGGAAAGATGGGGAGGTTTAGAGTTGTAGAGTCATAGAATGGTACAGAACAGAAACAGACCCTTCAGTCCAACTTGTCCATGCCGACCAGATACCCCAAATGAATTTCGTCCCATTTGCCAGCAATTGGCCCATGACCCTTCCTATTCATATACCCATCCAGATGCCTTTTAAATATTGAAATTGTACCAGCCTCCACCACTTTCTCTGGCAGCTCATTCCATACATGCATCACCCTCTACCTGAAAAAGTTGCCCCTTGTGTCCCTTCTAAATCTTTCCCCTCTCTCCCTAAGCCTATGGCCTCTCATTCTAGACTCCACCACCCCAGTTGCTGTCAGGAAATCCAAATGTTTGGATTTCTCCACATGTTTTGGAGTTTTGAGTTGAGTCCCCCACTTGTCTACATTAGCCTAAACAGACTCAGCTTCCCTCTGAGCAGGGAGCACTCCAGAAGAAGCTGCCATTGCACTTCCATCATGTGCTGCTGCTAGTGAGAATTGTGCTTCTGATAGCCGGTTAGTAAAGAAAAACTAACTGGCAGCCTTCACTTGAAAGAGATTTGTTCACAGACTGAAACATTACAGTCATATAATTCCTGACTCTGCTCTACTTTTGGGTCAGTAAATGAAATGAAAGAACTACAGATGCTGTAAATGAGAAATAAAAGTTGCTGGAAAAGCTCAGCATTTTAGGTGTGGTGACCCTTTCTCACTTCTGAGGAACCCGAAACATTAACTCTGATTTCTCTTCACAGATGCTGCCAGACCTGCTGAGCTTTTCCAGCAACTTTTATTAATGTCTCTCTTATCTGTGCTCAAGTAACCATCCAGTCAATGGTTTTGACTTACGTGTACTTATTAATCATCACTTGTATGATCTGAGTTTATGACAGTTAGATTGGGGTATGGGCAGTTATGTAAGGTGGTGTTCACAATCGCCTCAACTGAATCCAACCTACGTTTCTTTCGTTCTTACGATTCAATCCACCAAGTTTGATACTGCAATAACTGCAATTCTGTCATAAATTGTGCAGATATCTGTTCAGTTGTTACACGTAACCAGCTGATAATTAAAATCTATCAATTTCGAAATAGATAGCTAGCTCCCAGCAGAGACTGAGAAAAGTGAACCAGTGTTACTGTTGCTGATTTTAGCCATTGACTCCTAGTGCCCAATAAAGGGGAGGCTAGATAAGGAAATTAATGAGAAAGGAATAGAAGGGTGTATAGATCTACTGAGGTGAAGTATGGATGCAGATGGCTTACACAGAGCCTAAATACTAGCATAGACCAGTTGGGCTGAAACCCTCCTGCTGCTGTGCTGTGATTGCAATGCAATTCTGTGATTGGACTATGAGTAAGAGTACTTTAGATGTGTCAGTTTTTGTCCAATGTGTGCAGGACGGTTTCCTGACACAGTATGTTGACAGGCTAACAAGGGGCAAGGTGACATTAGATTTGGTACTGGGTAATGAACCTGGCCAGGTGTTAGATTTGGAGGTAGGTGAGCACTTTGGTGTTAATGACCACAATTCGGTTATGCTTACTTTTAGTGATGGAAAGGGATAGGTATACATCGCAGGGCAAGAGTTATATCTGGGGGAAAGGCAATTGTGATATGATTAAGCAAGATTTAGGATGCATAGGATGTGGCAGGAAACTGCAGGGGATGGACACAATTGAAATGTGGAACTTATTCAAGGACCAGCTACTGTGAGTCCTTGATAAGTATGTACCGGTCAGGCCGGCAGGCCGGGAGGAAGTTGTCGAGTGTGGGAGCCATGGTTTACTGAGGAAGTTGAATCTCTTGTCAAGAAGAAGGAGAAGGCTTATATTAAGATCAGATGTGATGGCTCAGTTAGGGCGCTTAAGTGTTACAGGTTAGCCAGGAAAGACAAAAGAGAGAGCTAAGAAGAGCCAGGAGGTGATATGAGAAGTCACTGGCGGATAGGATTCAGAAAAACCCAAAGGCTTTCTTTAGCTATATCAGGAATAAAAGAATGACTGGAGAAGATTCGCGCCAATCAAGCATAGTAGTGGGAAGTTGTACGTGCAGTCAGAGGAAATAGGGGAAGTGCTAAATGTGTACTTTTTTGTCAGTATTTACACTAGAAAAAGACTCTGTGGTCGAGGAGAATACTGAGATACAGGCTACTAGAATAGATGCATAAGGAGGAGGTGTTAGCAATTCTGGAAAGTGTAAAAAATAGATAAGTCCCCTGGCCGGATGGGATTTATCCTAGGATTCTCTGTGAAGCCAGGAAGGAGATGCCAAGCCTTTGGCTTTGATCTTTATGTCATGGGAATAGTGCCAGAAGGCTGGAGGATAGCAAATGTTGTTCCCTTGTTCAAGAAGAGGAGGAGAGACAGCCCTGGTAATTATAGACCAGTAAGCCTTACTTTGGTTGTGGGTAAAGTGTTGGAAATGATTATAAGAGATAGGATTTATAATAATCTAGAGATGAATAAATTGATTAGGGATAGTTTTGTGAAGGGTAGGTCGTGCCTCACAAACCTTATTGAGTTCTTTGCGAAGGTGACCAAGCATGTGGATGAGGGTAAAATGGGTGATGTGGTGTACATGAATTTCAGTAAGGCATTTGATAAGGTTCCCCACGGTAGGCTATTGCACAAAATACAGAGGCATGGGATTGAGGGTGACTTTGCGTTTGGATCAGAAATTGGCTAGCTGAAAGAAGACGGAGGGTGCTGGTTAATGGGAAATATTCATACTGGAGTTTAGTTACTAGTGGGCTACTGCAAGGATTTGTTTTGAGTCCACTGTTGTTTGTCATTTATATAAATGACTTGGATGAGGGCATAGAAGGATGGGTTAGTATATTTGCGGGTGACATAACGTTGGTAGAGTTGTGGATAGTGAAGATAAATGTTGTAGGTTACAGAGAGACATAGATAAGCTGCAGAGCTGGGCTGAGAGGTGGAAAATGGCATTTAAAGCAGGAAAGTGTGAGATGATTCACTTTGGATGGAGTGTCAGGAATGCAGACTACTGGGCTAATGGCAAGATTCTTGGCAATGTAAATGAGCAGAGAGATCTCGGTGTCCAGGTACATAGATCCTTGAAAATTGCCACCCATGTTGATAGGGTTGTTAAAAAGGTGTGTTAGCTTTTATTGGTAGAGGGATTGAGTTTTGGAATCATGAGATCATGCTGCAGCTGTACAAAACTCTGGTACGGCCACATTTGGTGTATTGCGTATAGTTCTGGTCACTGCATTACAGGAAGGATGTGGAAGCTTTGGAAAGGGTCCAGAAGAGACTTACTAGGATGTTGCCTGGGATGGAGGAAAGGTCTTACGAGGAAAGGCTGAAGGACTTGAAGCTGTTTTCATGAAAGAGAAGAAGGTGACTTAATTAAGACATACAAGATAATCAGGGAATTAGAAAGGTTGGACAGTGAGAGCCTATTTCTTCGGATGGCGATGGCTAGCACAAGAGGACATAGCTTTAAATTGAGGGGTGATAGATATGGGTGATAGATGTCAGAGGTAGTTTCTTTACTCAGAGAATAGTAGGGATATGGAATGCACTGCCTGCAACAGTAGTAGACTCGCCAACTTTAAGGGCATTTAAATGGTCATTGAATAGGCATATAGACAAGAATAGCAAAGTGTAGGTTAAATGGGCTTCAGAGAGCCGAAGGGCCTGGACTGTGCTGTAATGTTCTATGTTCTATTCTGTGTAAGTGATATATCTATGTTTCATTGTCCAAGAAGCCAATTATGGAGCACACGTAAATGTTATTGTAGAGACTGTTTATTCATGCTCTAGTATAAACAGTGTGTCAAGGATAGGAAGAGAAAGAAGACAAAAAGGGGAAATGATAATTGGTTTCTTGGCCTGTTTTCTATCCCTTGAGGTTTAAGCTCTCACTATCATTTATATCCAAAGTTCCAAACTGTAGAATTACTTATTGGCTGAGTGATATTTACATCTCATTCAGTACTGCTGTATATGGCTGAAATATGTCACAGCCACATTATATTTAAATCACAATATATTTTGGTCATGGACCTATTAAAATGAAACTTACATGCTGATGATCCAACTAATTGGTACAATAATTAGTGCTATGTAGTAATTAGAATTCTCTAATCGTAAGAGAAGTCCAAGGTAAAGAAATCCCTTTCAAATAGGAATGGAAAATTGTAATTCAGTAACTGGGTAACTATGGCAGTAACTTTAATTCAATTCTCATAGTCAGAAGCTTATAAAATCAAATTGGCTACTGATTTCACACTTTTTAAAAAATTCACTCATTGGTTTGTTGGTATTGCTGGCTAGGCCAGCATTCATTGCTTATTCTTAGCTGTCCTTGAGAAGGTATCGGTGAGCAATTTGTAAGGCTATGAGATTTCCTGCCAGCCACACATATTAATAATGCCTCAAGGTATTGCTCAGACTTAATGCATATTCTCCAGAATTGAGACTGGAAGATGTGCCCATCTTGTATTCCATGTTAGACATATTTGAAACAGGTAATGAATCCTTCAGGAACACTCAGTTATGTCTCCACTTCAAAACTACAGTACCCCTGCTTCTTACTCAAACACTGTATGTTGGGCATTAGTTGAGGTAAAGGTTAAACACAATTCCAATGCCGTCCCACTCATTCTACCTCTTTGAAATCTGGTCAGAGTACAAAGGGGTCAGATACAATTACTGCAAACATTGCCACCAGTGGAACTCCTGACAGCTATTAATGTGGGACAGAGACTCAGCAATATTGAGTCCTTTCCTGTTTTTGCACTCACTTGCTCAGATTACTCCAGCTGAGCCCAAAGAAAATGTGGGACCGTGAAGTTGAGAGAAGGGCTGAGGAACAAGATGTTCAGCAAATGTCCATGAAGAGGGTACAGTGTATTATGCAGGGAGAGATGAGGAGAGCAGCTGATTTCTGGGGACCTAGATTAGATTAGATTAGATTACATTACATTACATTACAGTGTGGAAACAGGCCCTTCAGCCCTACATGTCTACACCGCCCCACCGAAGCACAACCCACCCATACCCCTACCCCTTACCTAACACTAGGGGCAATTTAGCGTGGCCAATTCACCTGACCTGCACATCTTTGGACTGTGGGAGGAAACCGGAGCACCCGGAGGAAACCCACGCAGACACGGGGAGAACGTGCAAACTCCACACAGTCAGTCGCCTGAGGCGGGAATTGAACCCAGGTCTCTGGCGCTGTGAGGCAGCAGTGCTAACCACTGTGCCACCGTGCCGCCCACCTAATCGTAGTTCTGAAAAATAACCAAAACAGACTTGAATTGTTAACTCTGTTTCTCTCTCCACAGATGTTGCCAGGCTTGCTGACTTTCTGGTTGTTTCAGATTTCCAACAGCTGTCATATTTTGTACTGTTGTACCCTCATTAGCACTTTAAAACTTCCATTGATTTATGCTGTTTAAGAAAAATGGTGAAAAGAGATTAAATCTATTGTTTAAAGCTGTGAGTCAAACCGATTGATCCACTCCATAACTCCTTATTGCTCCATTAGGCCATGCTGGATTAATGGGTCCTCCAGGGAAACCGGGTTCCCCAGGATCCACCATCCCTTCAAACATTCCTGGGAAGCCAGGTGATGTTGGTCCTCCTGGATACGATGGTGAACGAGGTAAGGTATTGCTCGCTTCACAAAAATGCACAAGGGGAGTAAATCTTTTCTGTCAGTTTGTGCTGGCGCCTGTGTAAAATCAACATAAACAGTTCGTGAGTTTGTGTCCTCATATTCAGGATCACTAAGAATTATTCCAGGTGTGATATAGTTGCTAACCTCATCCGTACACACTAGCTATTATTTTTGCTTCTTTTATATTAACAAGCTAACAGTTATACAGCATCTTTACCGTTGAAAAGATTTATAAAGGGAAAACTAAAGTTAAGCCAAAGCAACAAAGTTTAGAGCTGTAAGCAATGCTTGCTAAAAAGGATAACTTGGCTGCAGGATGTTAAAGGAGCTGAGAGAGGAGAGGATATGGAGGCAGCAAAATAATGAAGTCCAATTTCAAACAACAACAGTGACTAAATTGAACTCTATTCAGTCCATATTTCAGGCATCGTTGGTGGTCACCTCAAACAGACATTAAGCCCACTGTTTATACAAACGAGAGCCCTGGCAACTAACTGTCTCAGCTCAAAGTTCGGTTGCAACAGAGAAGTATGGGCCTGCACTGCCCAGGATTAGGCAGCCATTGCAACCTGAACAGTGACAACGTAAAGAACATTATGTGTTTGTGTTTTTCACAGAATTACTGCAAACAGTGGAGCCAGAATATGAAGAATATTCCCCCAACTCCACAATCATCATGATTCTATCCTCTTACTAGTTAATGCCCGTTCCAATCACTCACATAGATATACCGTTGAGTCACTGTTGGTCACAATGCCCAAACTTTGATAATATTTACAGTTCTGCTCAGGATCGCATTAAGCTGCTTTGTCCTGACCTCAAGCTTCTTTAGTGTTGTTGGAGTTACACCTATCCAGGAAAATGAAGAATATTCCATCACATTCCTGACTAGTGCCTGGTAGATAATAGAAGAGCATAGAGGAGTCAGGAGGTGAGTTACTCACAGCAGATTTCCTCGTCTCATGCATCTGTATAGCCACATCTTTTGTACTGGTGGTTCAGTACAGTTTCTTGTCAATGGTAACTCTCATAGAGTCATAGAGATGTACAGCATGGAAACAGACCCTTTGGTCCAACCCGTCCATGCCGACCAGATATCCCAATCCAATCTAGTCCCACCTGCCAGAACCTGGCCCATATCCCTCCAAACCCTTCCTATTCAGATACCCATCCAAATGCCTCTTAAATGTTGCAATTATACCGGCCTCCACCACTTCCTCTGGCAGCCCATTCCATATACGTACCACCCTCTGTTTGAAAAAGTTGCCCCCTGGGTCTCTTTTATATCTTTCCCCTCTCACCCTAAACCTATGCCCTCTAGTTCTGGACTCCCCAACCCCAGGGAAAAGACTTTGCCTATTTATCCTATTCATGCCCCTCATAATTAAGGTCAATAAGGTCACCCCTCAGCCTCCGACGCTCCAGGGAAAACAGTCCCAGCCTGTTCAGCCTCTCTCTATAGCTCAAATCCTCCAACCCTGGCAATATCCTCGTAGATCTCTTCTGAACCCTTTCAAGTTTCACAACATCTTTCCGATAGGAAGGAGACCAGAATTGCAAGCAATATTCCAACAATGGCCTAACCAATGTCCTGTACAGCTGCAACATGACCTCCCAACTCCTGCACTCAATACTCTGACCAAAAAAGGAAAGCATACCAAACGCTTCTTCACTATCCTATCCACCAGCGACTCCACTTTCAAGGAGCTATGAACCTGCACTCCAAGGTCTCTTTGTTCAGCAACTCACCCTAGAACCTTACCATTAAATGTATAAGATTTGCTTTCCCAAAATGCAGCACCTTGCGTTTATCTGAATTAAACTCCATCTGCCACTTCTCAGCCCATTGGCCCATCTGGTCAAGATACTGTTGTAATCTCAGGTAACCCTCTTCGCTGTCCACTACACTTCCAATTTTGGTGTCATCTGCAAACTTACTAACTGTACCTCTTATGCTTGCATCCAAATCGTTTATGTAAATATAAAAAGTAGAGGACCCAGCACCGATCCTTGTGGCACTCCACTGGTCACAGGCCTCCAGTCTGAAAAACAATCCTCCACCACCACCCTCTGTCTTCTACCTTTGAGCCAGTTCTGTATCCAAATGGCTAGTTCTCCCTGTATTCCATGAGATCTAACCTTGCTAATCAGTCTCCCATGGGGAACCTTGTCGAACGCCTTACTGAAGTCCATATAGATCACATCTATTGCTCTGCCATCATCAATCCTCTCAACTTAATACTGTATTTGCCTTCCTAACTACCAACTGAACCTACATGGTAACCTTGAAAGAATCCTGAACTAGGATCCCAAGTCTTTGTGCTTCAGATTTCCAAAGCCTTTCCCCATTTTGAATATACCACCTTTAGTCTTTTCACCAATGTGCAAAACCTGACATTTTTCCACTTTGTGTTCCATCTGCCACTTCTCTGTTTGCCCACTCTCCTAGTCTGTCCAAGTCCTTCTGCAGCTTTCCTGCTTCCTCAACACTACCTATTCCTACACCTATCTTTGTGTCATCTGCAAGCTTAGTAATAAGGTCCTCAGTCCTTCTTCAAAACCATTATTGTATAATGGAAATTGTCAGGGGCCAACACTTTCTGCAGTGGAACTCAACTAGTGACCGCTGCCATCCTGAAAAAGACCCCTTTATCCCTACCCTCTGTCTTCTGCCAGTCAGCCAATCCTGTATCCATACCAGTACATTGCCCTAATACCCAGCAGCATCCTGTCTGCAGCATCTTCTCAAAGACCTAGTGGAAACCCAAATAGATCATGTTCACTGGCTGTCCTTCATCTAACTTGCTTGTTACCTCCTCAAAGAATTCTAACAAATTCATCAGACATGATCTCCCTTGGACAAAGCTGTGCAGACTCAGCCATATTTTACCATTCACTTCCAAGTACTCAACCATCTCACCCTTAATAATGGACCATAAAATCTTGTCAACGACCAAGGTCAAGCTAACTGACCCATAATTTTGTGCCTTCTAACTCCCTCTCTTCTTAAACAAAGTGTTACTTTGTCCAATTTCCAGTCTTTTGGGACCCTCCCCGACTCCAGTGATTCCTGAAAGATCACCACCAATGTCTACACATTTCCTCAGATTTTTTTTTGGAACTCTGAGATGTCGTCCATCCAGTCTGGGTGATTTATCTGCCTTCAGATCTTTCAGCTTCCCCATCACCTTCTCTTTAGTGATGGTCACTACACTCTCTTCTGCTCCCTGACTCTCTTGAAGTCTGGCATGGCACTAAAGTCTTCCACTGTCAATGGTTAGATTTGGTCTTGCTGTGTACCAATATGAACATAAAACTTAGGAATGAAAAACAAGAATAGGCCATTCAGTCGCCCTTTGAGCCCACTCCACCATTCAGTAAGATCATAACTGATCAGATTTCAACCTCATCTCTACATTCCTGTATACTTTGGGAATGAAGGATTTATGTACCTCTGCCTTAAAATTGTTAAAGTTAAAAATCGCATGTCAGGTTATAATGCAACAGGTTTATTTGGAAGCGCTAGCTTTCGATGCGCTGCTCCTTGATTTTGAACTTTGTCCACCCCAGTCCAACACTGGCTCCTCCACATCATGATTAAAATTATTAGGGGAGGGGATGACCTTGTGGTGTTATTATTAGACTATTAGTCTAGAGACACAGGTAATGTTATGGGGATCTAGGTTTAAGTACTGACTTAGCAGTTTGTGGATTTTGAATTCAGTAACAATCTGGAATTGAGACTCTTCTAATGATCATGAAACATAGAACGTAGAGAACATAGAACAATATAGCACAGTACAGGCCCTTCGGCTCACAATGTTGTGTCGAGCATTTATCTTAATTTAAGATCAACCTAACCGACACATCCCTCAATTTACTGCTGTCCATGTGCTTGTCCAGCAGTCTCTTAAATGTCCTGAATGTCTCTGACTTTACCACCACTGCTGGCAGTGCATTCCATACTTTCACCACTCTCTGCTTAAAGAACCTACTTCTGACCTCCCCCTGTACCTTCCTCCAATCATCTTAAAATGATGACCCCTCATGACAGCCAATTCTGCTTTGGGGAAATGTCTCTGGCTATCTACTCTACCAATGCTTCTCATTACCTTGTACACATCTACAAAGTCACCTCTCTTCCTTCTTCTCTCCAGTTTGAAAAAGCCCGAGTTCACTCAACCTCTCTTCATAAGACAAGCCCTCCAATCCAGGCAGCGTCCTGGAAAATCTCCACTGCACCCTCTCTAAAGCATCAACATCCTTCCAATAATAAGGTGACCAGAACTGGACACAATATTCCAAACCAGGGTTTTCTAGAGCTGCAGCAAAACCTCGCCGCTCTTAAACTCAATCCCCCGTTAATGAAAGTCAAAGCACCATACGCCTTCTTAACAACCCTATCGACTTGGGTAGTAACTTTGAGGGATCTATGTACGTGGACCCCTGGATCGCGCTGTTCCTCCACATTGCCAAGAATCCTGTCTTTAACCCTGTATTCAGCATTCAAATTCAACCTTCCAAAATTAATCACTTTGCATTTGTCCAGGTTGAACTCAACTGACACTTCTCAGCTCAGCTCTACATCCTGTCAATTCTTGTTGTAGCCTGCAACAGTCCTCAACGGGGACATTTGTGTTATCAGTTAACATACTAACCCACCCTTCCATCTCTTCATCTAAGTCATTTATTAAAACAACAAAGAGCAGAGGCCCAAGAACAGATCCCTACGGGACACCACTGGTCACCGAGCCCCAGGCGGAATACTTGCCATCCACTGCCATCGCTGTCTTTTTTCAGCCAACCAATTCTGTATCCAGACAGCCAAAGTTCCCTGTATCCCACACCACCTAACTTTCTGAACGAGCCTACCATGGGGAACCTTATCCAATGCCTGACTGAAATCCATATACACCACATCCACTGCTCAAACTTTGTCAACTTGTCTCATCACATCCTCAAAGAACTCAATAAGGCTTGTGAGGCATAACCTGCTCCTCTCAAAGCCATGCTGACTATCTTTTATCAAACTATGTTTTTCCAAATAGTCATAAATCCTATCTCTCTGAATCCTTTCCAGTACCTTGTTTACCACAGAAGTAAGACTGACTGATCTGTAATTCCCAGGGATTTCCTTGTTCCTTTTCTTGAACAGAAGAACAACATCTGCCTCCCTCCAATCATCTAGTACTACTTCCATGGTGCGTGAGGATGCAAAGATCATTGCCAGAGGCACAGCAATCTCATTCCTTGCTTCCCATAATACCCTTGGATATATCTGGTCTGGCCCTGGTGCTTCTCTATCTTAATGCTTCCCTGAATTTCCAGCACATCCACTTCCTGAATATCAATCTGTTCAAGCCTATTAACCTGGTCCATGGTGTTCTAGCTATCAACAAGGTCCATCTCTCTAGTGAATATTGAAGCAAAAAAAACATTTAGGGCCTCCCCTACCTCTTCAGACTTCAGGCACAAGTTGCCTCCACTCTCCTGATCTGCCCTACCCTTTCTCTGACCATTCTGTTATTCCTCACGTAAGTGTAGAATGCCTTTGGGTTTTTTCCCTAATCCTTCCTGCCAAGGCTTTTTCGTGCCCCTTCCTGGTTCTTCTCATTCCATTTCCTAGCTATCCTGGAAATCCTCTAAAGCTGTGCCAGATCCTTGCTTCCTTATCCTAAAGTGAGCTTCCTTCTTCCTTTTGACAAGGAGCTCCTCTGCTCTTGTCATCCAAGGCTCCTTCACCTTACCATTCCTTGCCTCTCTCAGTGGGACAAAGTTATCCAACACTCACAACAAGTGCTCCTTAAACAGCCTCCACATTTCTGTTGTGCATTTCTCGTAGAACAATTGTTCCCAATTTATACTCCACAGCTCCTGTCTACAGTATAATTCCTCTTCCCTCAATTAAATACCTTCCCATACTGTCTGTTCCATGTTCTATCCTTCCCATACTGTCTGTCCTATCCCTCTCCATGGCTATGGTAAAGGTGAGGCCGATGTGGTCACTGTCAATGAAAAGCTCTCCCACCGAGAGACCTTGGACAATCTTTGCTGAGTGTCAGAAAACCCAGCTAGTTCACCAACGTCCTTTAGGGAAGGAAACTGCCATCCTTACCTGGTCTGGTTGACATGTGCCTTGCCCATCCCTCTGCATGAAGGCAACAAAAATTTAAAGATTCTGCGTCGGCAGCTTTGTGAGACTGGAAATTCCATAGGCTCACAACACTCTGAGAGAAACAAATGTTTCCTTATCTTTGTTTTAAATGGGCACCCCCTTATTTTTAAACTATGACCAATAGCTCTAGATTCTCCCATGTGGCATTCTCTTATTATGTAGCTCAATTGTTCACTTAGTATGCCTGATTGTTGTCCATGTCTGGCTACATATGGACACTGTCTGCTTCAGTATTAGAAGGAGTGATGAATAATCTGGAGTCATCAAAGAACACATCACTTGTGACCTTTTGAAAGAAATCTAATGAACACCTGCAATGGAGCTGGGCTCAGCCTTGTGGCTGAGATATTGACCTCAAATAATCACATTCATCTTCCTTTGTGTTGGGCATGATTCCAACCAGCGGAGAGCTCTCCCCGAACTCCTGTTAACTCCAGTTATCTTAGGGCTCCTTGATGTCACAATCAGTCAAATGTTGCCTTGATATCAAATGTACTCTCACCTCACCTCTGGAGTTCAGACTTATAATTGAAATGTTCTCACCACTGTCACTATCTTATAATGAGAGATATGATTTGGGATATCTTGGGTAGACTTGCTTACGAGTATTAATCTAGGCAATTTATACCATGTGGTGAAAGATGCTCACATGACATCTGATTGAATAGCAAATGGGTTTAAGACAGATGTGCTGAGCAAATGCCCCTTGATTGAGGCATCTTTCAATTTGTTCATGTTGCAATGTGAAGTAACTGATGTGTAACATCTTTAAATATGTACATATAGCAGTGTGAAGTAATGGATATGTACATTTAACAGTGTGAAGTAATGGATATGTATAATATATATATAAAACAATGTGAAGTAAGTGACAAAATGCCACATTATTATTTTAATGGTGTTCAATGTAGGCAACACTTTTCATAAATCACATTTACCTTCAGTGAGTCAATTCTCTGTAATCTCAGCACCCACCTCCTTATGGAAACTGGTATTTCTGAAATTAAGTATTTACACCTCGGTGCTTTCCTTAATAGTCAAATTATTTTTGTCTTGGGTTTTGAAGCAACTTGATGCAAATGAAAAGGTATTGGAAAATATTTGTATCATTCATATTTGCATGAGAAAAGAGATGAAATAGAAATTGCTTTTAGCCTCCAGCAATTCTGTTTTTTTCAACTGTGTCATGTTTATCCACCTATTTATTTTTATACCATCTATTCACTCTTTGTTGAGATTGCTGGCCAAACTGTGGTGATGTGATTATGATAAGGATTGAATTCCCTTTTTAATTCTCCCACTGTGGTGCTAGACCTGCAGCAGGAATTCATCTGAAATCCTGTTCATAGGGGTAAAAGTTTGAGGTGGTGAAGCAGGGAAAAAATTCCAAGGAAATCCATCCCATTGGTTTAAGTTCATCTCACCTGACAAAGGAGCAGCACTCTGAAAGCTTGTGATTTCAAATAAACCTCTTGGACTATAATCGGGTGTCATGTGGCTTCGGTCTTTGTCCATCCCAGTCCAACACCAGCACCTCCACATCATAACTTGGGTTTGTTGAAAATATTGCAGTGAGACTTTCCTCCAGTAGGTGGCAATCTATCCCTTGATGTTCAATAGCATTGTCATCTCTCAATCCCCACAATGAACTTCGTGGGGCCACCATTGGCCAGAACCTGAATGGCATCAGCCATGTAAATAAAAGTGCACCTCAGCTATTGGGAATTATGGAGCAAGTAAGCCATCTCCTGATTCTCCAAAGCTTGTTTACCATCTATAGGACTCAAGCTTAGAGTATGATGGATTACTCCCAATTGCCTGGATCAGTGCAACTCCAACAACACCCAAGAACCTTAATACCATTTAGGACAAAGCAGCCTGCTTGATAAACACCCCAACCATCACCTTAAGCATTCACCCACTCTGCAACCAGTGACATCAGTGTGTGTCATTTACAAGTTGCACTATATCCACTTGCCAAACTTCTTTTGATAACTACTTCCACACCTCGGCACACTACCACCTAGAAGTACAAAAGGAAACACATGGCAATACATCACCTGAAGGGGCGATGACCTAGTGGTATTATCGCTTGTCTATTACTCTAATCATCTATGTTATAATCCACAGACCCGGGTAATGTTCAGGGGACCTGGGTATGAAACCCACCATGGAGAAAGTGGAATTTGAATTTAGTAAAAAGAAAATCTGGATTTGAGAGTCTAATGATGACCATGAAAGTATTATTGATTGTTGTAAAAACCCATCTGGTTCCTTAATGTCCCTTAGGCAAGCCAACCACTGTCGTTGCCTAGTCTAGCCTACATGTGACTCCAGACCCATAGCACCAAGGTTGATTCTTACCCACTCTCTGCACAGTTAGGGATGGGGATCAGTTCCCTAGCAGTGCCATCTTCATCCCATGAATGAATACTTTTTGTTTCAAGAAGTTCATCCTTGAGAATACATCATTCTGTCTTGGATCTATTCTATTGTTCCTTCGCCATGGCAGGGTCAAAATCCTGGCACTCCCTTCCTAATTTCACTGTATCTCTCCTTATACCACATGGACCCCAGCAGTTTAAGAAGGCAACTCACTATCACCTTCTCAAGGCCAATTAGAGATAGCAATAGCTGTTGACTTCACCAGTCCAGCTCACATCGGACAAAGGAGGCATGATGACTCCATTTTCCTTTTTGCTCCTCTCCTTCCACTTCCAATAACCCCAACCTCCTTGTCTATTGAAAGTCAGCTGAGCGTTAAAAAAAATTCAATGACCAAATTGTCATTGCTTTTCTAATCTGTTTGAGGGAGGAAAACGCTCTCCTCAATGCTGCCTTGAATATGTGACCTCTTATTGTTAAAACTGTTTTCAGAACTCGTCCTTTCAACTCCCACAGGATATTTTGTGTTTCAATTCGATGTCCCATGATTGTTTGACTTAAATTTGTATTATTATCCAGGGGCTTGGTGGTGACTTTGTTCTTGGAGTATTGCGTGAGAAAATATTCTGCTGCCTGTATCGTAACTTACTTAGAATCTTGGTCAGCTTTTACCCTGTACTTGGGCCCTAATACATTCAATATAAAATAATCACTCCCATGTTTGTATGTGTTTTGTTGGTCTCTCTCTCTCTCTCTCTCTCTCTCTCTAATTTTTTTCACTTCCACAATCTTCTGAAAACACTGCATAGATCCAATTCCAGTTCTTCTCTTTTCCCCACGTCCTTCACCTCACCATTGACAATTGTGTTTAGACTTGCTTGGAGACAATCTGCAACTCACTGCCTGAACTTGCCCACCCTTCTTCTCTCCTTTTACGTATCAGAGATCAAGTGTGTAGGTGCCTCTTGCAAAACAGAAATGCATGCCTTTGGTTCAGGTAGTATTGTTTCAAAAGTTAGTTCTCCTGAATGGTTTGTTGAACAATTTACTGAAAAATGTCAATCATTCATGCTGATGTTGACTTATTTTCATACACTTTGCAGGTCCTTCAGGTCCAGTTGGTCCTCCTGGGCCACCAGGCTTGGGTTTTGAAAGAGGAGATCCCGGTGACCCTGGCTTTCCTGGTACCCCTGGGCGACAAGGTGCAAGGGGGGACATTGGGTCTCCTGGACTGCCAGGCGTTCCTGGTCCTCCAGGATTCAAAGGTGACTTTTCTCCATCCTAGTCAAACACTGCATTCATTACAACAAAGGGTTCAATGTCCACTGAAAACTAAATGTATACATGCCAGTGCTCTAATCCACTTTATGTACCTCCCTGGTCGATGTCTGTGATGCTTCACAATCCCTTGAGTTGCTTCTCCATGACAGAGTAAGAGGGATCACAGTACAACATGAGGGAACCAGGCTCAACATTCTTGATGTACCGTTTGGTACAAAGTAGATTAGGAGAAGGTGTAGTTTATTCTGAAAATGGCCCTATCATTCATTTCTTTAATCTCCTATTTTGTACTGCATAAGTTGCCAAATTTGTGAAACACGCAGTTCTTTCTTATTTCAAGTGAACACTTGGTGTTTTTATATTTGGAACGGATGTTTTCTAATTGAGAGTTCTTTACATTTGACTGTAATTTGATACGCTGTGAACTGTACTCTCCAGAGAAACTCCCTGATGGCACATTGGGCAAAAATACTTCCTGATGAAAAAATAAGCCCTTGTCCCTTGGAAGGGTTGATTTCTGCATTCAATGATGTTAGCTGGGCAGCAACTTGAGTGCACCATCTGGTTTTGGCTCCTTTGGGTAGGGATTGAAAAAAAATCAATAATTGATCCCTTTTGCTTTGATCACTGTCTCGAGACCTGCCCATTAGTGTCTACGTATAGATATTGTGATAGGCTTGAAATGTTGTTGTCATTGAGTAGCTTGCTAATGACCAGCACTTAAGTGTACATATGAATGGTGACCATATCAGTATGGTGTTGGAAGTCATAGTTCTAGTGGACCCATTCTGAATTGTAAAGGTCTGTCTGATGTCATTCCTGAACCCAGTTGTTAAGGTTAAAACCCCTTGTTGCTGACTTTCCCACCAGAGGAAATAGTTTCTCTCTGTCTGCCTATTCAGTCCATTAATCATCTTTAAGCACTTTAGATGATCACCTCTTAACCTTCTGTGCTCAAAACAATAGGAGGCCAGATTCCTAGTTGCCTGAGCAGGAGAGTTTCAGATATGAAAAGAGATTTGACAGAGTAAGGTTGTTTTTCTTAGAGCAGAGGAGACTGAGAGGGTAGACAGAGTTCAGAGAGGGTAGACAAGGAAACCTTTTCCCTTGTTGGACGAGTTAGAAGGTTTCAGCGGGTGATGAGAATTTGAACTCACTTCCTGTAGCGGCAGCGGTAGAGGCAGAAACCTTTGTGCCATTTAAGGAGTATTTAGGTATGCACTTGTGACCCTAAGGCACATGTCCTTTCGACTGGTCTGGGCTTGATGGGCTGAATAGCCTTTTTCTGTGCTGTAGATCTTTATGACTCTGACATTAGGCAGTTTTCTAATGATTTAACATTTTTAGTCCTGGTATTGTTCCGGTTCCTTTTGGTGATAAATGACCTACATGAAATGGGGTTGCAGAAATCTTAGCAGATCAGGCAGTATCCGAGGAGCAGGAAAATTGACGTTTCAGACCGGAGCCCTTCATCAGGAATGGCATCCTTGAAAAGGCTTTGCAGTAAGGTTGACATCAACTAGTAGACAGTGAGGTCTGTAGATGCTGGAGATCGGAGTTGAGAATGTGTTGCTGGAAAAGCACAGCAGGTCAGGCAGCATCCGAGGAGCAGGAAAATTGACGTTTCAGGCTGTAGCCCTTTATCAGGAAATGTTGATTCTCACTCTCAACTCTGATCTCCAGCATCTGCAGACCTCACTGTCTCCTTGCAGAAATCTTAGCCAAGTTACATGGTACAAGGCAAAGCTGCTATAAAATGTTCAGAATCTTGCTGCAAGAGGAGTTATGGGTAGTGATACTGAAGTTATCAAGTAAGAGTATCTACCTACATTTCTTGTTAAAGCAAGCTGTGAAGACAAGGCAATAATAAGATCAAGTGGCTGTAAAAACACTGGGAGAGTACCCTTTACTTCGTTGAAGCATTACAACAATAGGAAAACTTTGAAATTCTATACGAACGCTTGATTGGGGTTGATGTGGATGACTAGTAAGTTGGATGTTGGGTGGCAATAATAAGCAAAATAATAATAAATAATTAAATTCTTTGTTTTAGGTGAAAGGCCAGAACAAAGCATCATGGGATTTCCAGGAACAAACGGCCCTCCTGGTGATCCAGGATACCCAGGACCCAAAGGGGATACTGGTCCTGAAGGTAAGAGGTGTCACTATTTCAGTAACTTACACATAGAGCTTTTTCTCTGGGAATCTGTTACTTATGATAAACTTTGTTCGATCAATAAAGTATAATCCTGAGAGTTGGGCAATTCGGTAAAATACCATATCATAATTTCTTCTCATTGGGAACATTATACAGTACTGGATTCAACATTGAGTTCAACATCAGATCACAAACAGTGAAACCTAGTTAGATTTTTTCTCCCAATTGACAGTCTGTACCGCGTTTGGTTTCATTTGTTGCCAGTGCAATTGCAGAGAGGGTACTCACTGCACATGCCATGGCAGTGCCTTGGACACCACTGCATTTGAATGGAAATTTTGCAATAGCAATGTGAAGAACACCTCAGCTGTTCACTCTGAAAAATAGCACTTATAAAGACATATTCTCTGCTCTTTGAAATGTATTAACGTGTGAGTAGTATTAGAGGTGTAAACATTGCAAGTTTAGCTGCGGGAATTGGGATGTGTCCTGTACACATTGAGGCTAGATAACGAAGTAATGAGGGGGCCAGCGAGAGGAGAACAGGGTGGCAAGGCACCAATGACAGGCCCATTACATCTGGTTGATGTTCCATTTTCTGGTTGCACTGTGGGTGCACAACAACGATGTCAATGTTTTGCTTTAGTGAGTTGGTGGGAAGCATGTTATACTTCTGCATTTAGACAGACATTGCTGTATTCTGAGTCGAAAAGTGTGGTGCTGGAAAAGCACAGCCAGTCAGGCAGCATCGAGGAGCAGGAGATTTGACATGTTGAAGAGCTTATGTTCGGAACGCCGACGCTCCTGCTGCTTGGATACTGCCTGACTGGCTGTGTTTTTCCAGCACCACACTTTTTGACTCTGGTCTCCAGCATCTGCAATTCTCACTTCCTCCTCCATTGCTGTACCTTGGTTGTGACAGAAGGTTCTCATAAGGCCAAGGGGATTGCTTTAGGGATGGCCTCCACCTCTGGGCCAAAACTTTGTTTCTTTGCTATTGCCATTCCCATTGATCTAGACTTTAATTCTGTGACATCTTTGGCAGTTAATCTCTTCCAACCTCTATATTATCATTGGCTTTTCTCATGACCTTGTCCATACTTTTCAACAGCAGAAGATAACAACTTCCATTCCGAACTCTCTTAAGTTCCAAAGAAGAGTCCAATGGATTTGAAATGTTAACTTCATTTCTGTCTCAAGAGTTGCTGCCAGCCCTGCTAAATCTTTCTGTTTTTATTTTTGATCTCTAGCATTTATAGTATTTTGCATTTATTATGTCATTTATACTTCATTTCGGAACCCAATGCAAAATTGGTTGAAATTAATTGCAATGGGGTAGAAATGAGCTCAAATGCAGCAAAATGCACAACTATATACGGGTCATTCTGATATAACACGCATTTCATCAACGCAAACTGGTTATAATGTAATTGACGAATTGTAGACACTGTTTGGATAATGCAAACTTTCTACTGAATGGATATAACAACTTTCTATAGTGATCTTCCATAGCAATTTTCTCTACGTTTTCACAAAATGATGTTCTGTCGTCAAAACTTGATTACAAAGAGGTAGGACCTTGTTGCAAAGAATTTCATTCATTTCACACATTTCCCACGTTGTAGAACAGTCAAATTCTAACTCTAAAAGAGACAAGTCAAATTCTGCACCTCACTGTTTGCTGCTGAGATAGCTGCACTAGTGTGGCCGGCAGCTTTTTTGCTCAGTCGCTTGGTCAAACACAAGTACCATTTAAATACGTTAATTAGCATTGTGTACCTAAATGGAGAACTTTTTGTAAAATTGATGCCTGTATGTGCCTGAAATATCACTTCCATAACTCGCCCATAAGAATCATTACAGGAACAGTCAGAAAGCAGTATTCTCATGCAGTGATCATCATCATTATTAAACTGAAGTGTCTGGTCAGTTGTTTTAGTAACTTTTTGACTGGTTCTTATGTAGCATGCCCTCAAGACATTGCAATTATTTAGAATTTGAAGGCCGATGGCAGGATCTCAGTGTGGTGATAACTGATTGGGCTGACTGCATTGGGCTGGAGACTGCAGAATACGACTGTGTTGTTGAATCTTGTTAAATTTCAGGAAGAAATCCCCCTGTAATGTTACAAATCTGTCAAGTCCAAAGGGCAGAGTTTTCAGCTGCTCCGAGGTAGTGGGCCGAGAGTAAGGCCTGGGGACTGTGTTAGGATGGCTTGCTCCTCACGTTTCCCTCTTTTTCTCTATATCCAAAAGTACTCTTTCACATCATTGAACGTTTGTTTTCTTTGCATCACCAAATCACCCATGGCACCTTATTTCATCTAGTAACCACCATTAGTGATTCACTGGTGTTTTCCAATTGATCAATTTAAAGCCCATTGTAGACTGTGCAAAGAATCAAAGGTGAGGGAGAAGTAGAGGGTGGAACGGAGTCTAAACGAAAATGGGATTGGAGCTCTCTCGTTTCCCAGCTTTAGAACTTGCTGAGAAACAGCTGCCTTGTCAAATGAAGGTGAGGAGCTAATAAAGGCCCTGTGTTAAGAGCCTTTCTGCATTTTGCCACAGCCCTGTCAGCCCATGTAACAAAGCCACCAGGTTTGTGGAGCGTCAGAGCACACAGAGGAGCTTGAGGACAGGGGAAGCAGACTCCAAAGTCCAATGAGGGTTCCTCTCCAAACTCAAACCACCTGCAGGTGCCACCAAAATCTCTGGTTTGTCTCAGCACCTCCTGCCTTTCCCACTGATTGGGGTTTCTGACGTCTGATTGGACCAGCAGCATCTTGAGGCCACCTACTACCCAGAATTGGGTGCCCTGCCAATTGGGATCTACCTCCAGTAGAGTGGCTTAGCCGATCCCACTAATGGCAAGTGCAGGGCCGGGATCCTGCCCTCCCCCTACCTCCTTGCTTCGGGTGGTGGGGCCCTGAAGTCGAGAGTGAAACTCAGCCAAAAAATTTGAGAGATCATCTAAAGTGGCCCCATGTCTTTACGGAGTTTCGCAGAGTAACAGGTGATTTAGTTGAAAAGTATCGAATGCTCGGGGATTTGACACACTGTGAGCTGGGAGACTGTGTAACACACACCCTACCCCTACCCCTAGCTGAACATTCTAGAGTTACAGGCCCCATGCTTTCAACAAGGGATCAGTCATTGAGAAGTAAGATGGGGAGAAATCTCTTCTCTCAGAGAGTTATGAATATTTAGAATTCTCTACTTCAAAGAGCTGCGGGCATATATTCCAGACTAGTGTTGATAGATTCTTGGATACAATGTGAATCAAGGGATTTGAGAATAGGGTGGGAAACTAGTCTCTGCATAGAGATTCAGGCATGATCATATTGACTAGCAGAGCAGGCTTGCATGGTTATATATGACCTGGCCTTCTGATTTCCTATGATCTGACTACATTCTGCTTTTAAAATGATCCTTTTCAGCTGGTATCCAGCCATGCTCTTTCTTTGCACAGTAAATAATCAATGAATCACTGTGTCCTGCGCAGGTTTTCCAGGAGAACAAGGCTTACCAGGAGCGGTATCAGAAATTATACTCGCATCACCAGTCCCCGGTCCCCCAGGTCTGCCCGGACCTGCTGGTTTATCTGGTTCTTCGGGAAATCAAGGTATCCCTGGTTATTTAGGATTTCCAGGTATGTTTAACTTACTGTTAGATCACATGTTTTCAATGTCATTGCTTTAGTTGTATTTCACAGTCAATCAAATGGTTTTTGCTCTAGCAAACAGCTCGGGGTTATGGTACAGAAGTCAACAACACAAAAATCAGACAGAAGATGAGCTAAATCTAGACCTTGTGGTGAAGTGTCCTGCCCGGGTATGAACTTGTAATATCCTTTTTAGAATGTAGGAAGAAGGTAGACTGAGGGAGGTGAGGCTTGTCTTCACTTTATGGTGGATCACCTGTCTGGTCAGGAATCCATTGGGTCTAATGGGATGAGAAAATTGGGCAGAGTCATAGAGATGTACAGCATGGAAACAGACCCTTCGGTCCAATCCGTCCATGCCGACCAGATATCCCAACCCAATGTAGTCCCAATTCAAAACGATCTCAAGTTTCGAGAAGCAGTGATGTCATTAAGCAGAAAAGAGATGGGTACTTACTTAGCAAATTTAGTTTTTGTATATTTTCAGGCTATCAATGGTTCAAAGTCATCCCAAGCTGCTGATGCAGCCTCAAAACAGCCCAAGTCAGAGAAACATTCACTTTTCCTAATATTAATTTGAATCAAGCCCCAATTAGAGTCATAGAGTCATAGAGATGTACAGCATGGAAACAGAGTCTTCGGTCCAATCCGTCCATGCCGACCAGATATCCCAACCCAATCTAGTCCCAATTCTGTCATGAGTAGACGTCCTTGTTCTGCAGTTCTGCAGTTCCCTGAGTTATTAGCTCAAACAAGTGCCTGGTGGAAGCTATCCAGGGAGATGATGGCCCAGTGGAATTATCAGTGGGCTATTAGTCCAGAGACCCAGGTAATGCTCTTGGAATCTGAGTTCAAATCCTGCTATGGCTGATAGTAATATTTGAATTCAAATAAAAAAGAATATTTTGGATTAAGAATCTAATGAAACCATTGTCAACAAAAGCCCATCTGGGTCACTAATGTCCTTTAGGGAAGGCAATTGCCAGAATTTGTTCTCACATGTTGGAGTATAAATAGGTTAGGAATTTACCCCATTCTCTGGCTATTACGTTGTGGATACATGAGGATTCATCTGACAGAATGTAAATGTTCTAAACTTATAAATAACTTGAGGGTAGATTATTCTATTCAGTGTTCCCTCGCTGGCACAGAACAGCATTGTGGCTCATAATACACCATTATCTGGTTCCACTTCTAAGAAGCTGTTGTGCACACCAGGACATTGAACCCTGGTGTGATTATGTTCCAGTTGTGATTTGCATTGTTAGAATATAGAACGTAGAACAATACAGCAAAGTACAAGCCCTTTGGCCCTCGATGTTGCACCGACCTGCAAAATTAATCTGATGCCCATCTAACCTACACTGTTCTATCATTATCCATCTGTATGTCCAATGCCCATTTAAATGCCATTAGTGTCGGCGAGTCTACTACTGTTGCAGGCAGGTACTCCTCTAATACTCTCTGAGTAAAGAAATTACTTTGATATCTGTCCTATATTTATCACCCCTCAATTTAAAGCTATGTCCCCTTGTGTTAGCCTTCACCATCTGAGGGAAAAGGCTCTCACTATGCACCCTATCTAAACCTCTGATTATCTTATATGTCTCGATTAAATCACCTCTCAACCTTATTCTCTCCAACAAAAACAGCCTCAGTTCCCTCAGCCTTTCCTTGTAAGACCTTCCCTCCATACCAGGCAACATTCTGGTAAATCTCCTCTGAATCATTAGCCCAATATTCTGCATTCCTGTTACTTCTTCCGAAGTGAACTACCTCACATTTTTCCACATTAAACTCCATTTGCCATTTCTCCGCCCAGCTCTGCATCTTACCTATGTCCCTCTGTAACCCACAACATCCTTCATCGCTGTCCACAACTCTGCCTACCTTGGTGTCATCCACAAAATTACTAACCCAGTCTTCTAAGTCAATGTTCAGATCATTTATAAAAATGACAAATAATAGTGGCCCCAAAACAGATCCTTGTGGCCCGCCGCTGGTAACTGAATATTTCCAATAAACCAACACCCTCTTTCTTCATCAGTTAGTCAATTTCTGATCCAAACCGCTAAATCACCTTCAATCCCAAAACTCTGTATTTTGTTCAATAGGCTACCATGTGGAACCTTATCAAACGCCTTACTGAAATCATATACACCACACCAACTGCTTTACCTTCATCCACCTGTTTTGTCACCTTCTCTAAGAACTCAATGAGGTTAGTGAAGCACGACCTACCCTTTGCAAAACCATGTTGACTATCCCTAATCAAAATTATTCCTTTCCAGATGATTATAAATCCTATCTCTTATAACATTCTCCAACACCTTACTCACAACTGAAGTAAGGCTCACAGGCCTATAATTACCAGGGTTGTCCCGACTCCCCTTCTTAAACAAGGGAACAACATTTGCTATTATTCTGGCACTACCCCTGTCAACAATGATGACATAAAGAACGAAGCCAAAGGCTCTGCAATCTCCTCCCTGGCTTCCCAGAGAATTCAAGGATAAATCCTATAGTCTTAACTATTTTCAGATCTTCCAAAGTTGCTAAAACCTCCTCTTTGTCAACCTCAATCCCATCTAATCTTGTAGCCTGTATCTCCGTATTCTCCAATATGTATACTGACAAAAAGACAATTATGTAGCTATAAAGGTGTATGGGTGCAGTATTACAACAGGACATCTCAAACTAGCTCTACTTTGATACCAACTTAAGACTATTGCTTGCCTCCCTGTGAAAAATGCAAGCATCCACACTGCTGCAATTATGTTGATGATAAATATTTGTTGTCTTCATTATTAATTTAGGTGTCAAAGGCCAGCCTGGGAAATCAGGTAGAGTGGGACCAAATGGTTTACCTGGCCTTCCAGGTATGTCAGGAGATCCAGGCCTGAAGGGATATCCTGGACCACCTGGATTAGAAGGTAAGCCAAGTATGGAAACAATTTAAAGCTAGCTCTCTGTGCTTAAACTCAACAAGATGGTGCTATCTTAACTCCTGAAATAACTTCATCAAGTTTGAAGAGATATGGATGCAGAATTACATTTATTGGAAATGTTTCTCATGTTGTTGTCAACATAGAACAGATTTTTGAATTCATTTTGAGATTCCTTTGTACATGAGCTGCCTGAACATCTTGCCACCAATGCAGTTTGTGGAAAATGATCATGCTCATCATTATGTTATTATTTTAAAATATGTTTGCTATACCATTTGACACCCTGTCACATGTTGCGGTATTAGGACTAGTGACCAAGTGCTAGAACAGTAGCTTGATACTGATGAGAGCTTCCAGCCAGTGAGAGGCTCATGACAGCTGATAATGCTACTGGAATCACCAAAGGATCCAATCAGATGGGCAAAGGTGGAAGAGGAGTGGTACGGTGGCTTAGTGGTTAATACTGCTGCCTGACAGTGCCAGGTTCAATTCCAGCCTCGGGTGAGTGTCTGTGTGGAGTTCGCACATGCTCCCCTTGTCTGTGTGGGTTTCCTCTGGGTGCTCCAGTTTCCTCCCATAATCCAAAGATGTGCAGGTTAGGATGATTGGCAGTGCTAAATTGTCCACAGTGTTCAGGGACATGTAGTTTGGGTGCATTCGTCAGGGGTAAATAGATCTGGGTAGTTTACTCTTCGGAGGGTTGGTGAAGACTTGTTGGCCTGAAGGGCCTGTTTCTGCACTGTAGGGATTCTATGATTATATAGGGATTGTGGGCCAGGGACCGTGAGCAAAGGAGAAGGGTCAGCACCAAGGCCCACCTCCTCAAAAAAATGGGTCCTCCCCCATCCCGAAGAAGCTCACGAGTGACCCTGTCAGAGTTTACTTTGTACCCTCCATTATGGTGAGCTGCCCACCTGGCACTGAGTAAAAATCAATTGCCTATTTAAGGGCTTTGATTGGTAACAGGGTATAAAAGCAGTCTGTAGGAGAGTTAGGAAGGTGATGGGCTCCTTACCTGCCATCTTTCTGCCAGGTGAACCCCCTCTCCACCTGCCATCCCCCTCTGCCTGCAAACTCACCACGAGGCAGCACATTGAAACCCACCTATCTCTTCAGCTCCCTGGTCCTCAGTTCTGAAACTCTCTCCCTAAACCTCTCTGCGTCAATCAGCATCTCCAGCATTACAATGCTCCTCAAAAACATTTTTTATAATTTGATTGATAATACTAATACCTCTTTATCTGACTACTTGACATTTTTTCTGTCTGCAGTTCTCTAGCTGAAGCCTAAAGGTTTGGCATATCTCCCTTGCATTGGCAGTTGATTTGGATATGTGAATTCCTCCACCTGACATTTTGGCTGGACCATTTTAGTTTAGACTGTTTCTTGTAAACCTGCCTTTCAAAATACATCACTTCTCATTTTACCATGCTAAATTTAAATGTTCATCTGTTTTGTTTCTTGGTCCAATGGGATGTGTGCCTTACTGACTAGTCCAGCATTTAATTCCCTGTCTTTATTACCTTTGAAATACTGGCAATAGGCAATTTTCTTGAAGTGCTGCTGTCGATTTTCCATAGATACACCCATGGTGCTGTTAAGAATGGAGTTTCAGAATATTGACTCCGTGATAGTGAAGTAATGGTGATATATTTCTAAGTCAGGATGGTGTATAGCTTAAAGGGGAAATTGCAGATAGTGTTCCTCCCATCTGTCTGCTGATCTTGAGTGTCCAGCTGGTAGATGTTGCATATTTGGAAGGTGCTGTTGAAAGAGCCTTAGTGTGTTGCTATAGTGTGTCTTATAAATGGTATAAACAGAGACCACTATGTACCTGTTGTGGAGGTGTCAGTCAAGTGGACTGCTTTGTCCTGAAGGCATGCTGTCCTGAAGTGTTTGCATGCTGTTAGAGTTGCACTCATCCAGGCAAATGAACATATTCCATCATACTCTTGACTTGTACCTTCTAAGTAACAGATATTCTTTTGGGAAATAGGTTCTTTTATTTGGAACAGAAGAGACTTGGGGGGACATGATTGAGATATATTAAGCAAAGGCCTCACTTGAAGTACTGTGAGCAGATCTGGCAACCACAGCTTTGTAAAGATATATTGCCCTTGGAGAGAGTCAAGAATGATACCTGGACTTCAGAAGTTATGTTATGAGGAAAGATTGCACGCATTAGGCCTGTTTTCTCTAGAATTTAGAAGGGTAAGGGGTGATTGATCGAAGCCTACAAGATATTAACAGGAAACGAGAGGATAAAGATAAATTATTTCCACTGGTTGGGGATTCTGGAACCAGGAGGCATTGTCTGAGAATTGGGATCAGACCATTCAGGAGAGATATTAGGATGTGTTTCTACACACAAAGAATGGTAGATGTTTATCAATCTCTTCCCAAAGTTGCACTGGCTGCTGGATCAGTTGTTAATTTTAAATCTGAGATAGATTTGTTCTGTTAAGCAAAGGAACTTGGGTTTATGGCCAAAGACCTTATGGAGTTATCAGATCAGCCATAAACCTATTGAATGGCTCAAGGGCTGAATGAGGTAAAAACAATGACTGCAGATACTGGAAACCAGATTCTGGATTAGTGGTGCTGGAAGAGCACAGCAGTTCAGGCAGCATCCAAGGAGCTTCGAAATCGACGTTTCAGGCAAAAGCCCTTCATCAGGAACTGCTGTGCTAATCCAGAATCAAGGGCTGAATGGCCTACTCCTGTTCCTATGTTTATATGTGCACATGTGATGCCAAGGCTCTGGGCCAAGTGCTGGCAAACGAGATTAGAATAGTTAGGTGTTTGTTTTGACTATTGTGGAGATGATGGGTCGAAGGGGTCTTCCTCTTTGCTGTAGATTTCTATGAGTCTATGACTGTGATTCTATGAATTATTTGATCATTGTCTGGCCCTTGTGTAATATGAAGGTTAATTGCGACTTATCAGCCAGCAATTGTCCAGGTCATGCTACATATTGACGCTGACTGCTTCAGTGTCTGAGAAGTTGCAAACAGTGCTGATGCCCGTTAATCATCAGTCAACATCCCCATTTCTTATGACCTTAGGATAGAGGAAAGGTCATTGAGAAAGCAGTTGTAGCTTGTTCAGTCTAAGTCACTACCCTGAGGAACTACTTCATTGATGTTCTTAATCTGATGTGATTCACTTTAAAGAACCACAACCACCTTTCTTTATGGAGAGCTTTCCCCAGTTCCCATTGACTTCAGTTTTGGCTCCTTGGTCAAATGCTTGGCTTCCACCCTCACCCTTAAATTCAACTGTTTTATCCATGTTTGGAGAAAAGATATTTTACATCCATCCAAGATGGCAGACAGGAGCCCAGATTAATGTCCGATAGTCAGCACTTCAACAGTGCAGTACTTAATGGAGTTGTCAGTTGAGGCTATGTTCTCAAGTCTCTGGCATAAAATCTGAATTTTCATCTGCCTGACTCAGAGTCTGGAGCACCACCATTGAGTTCCAGCTTGCGGACAGCGTAAAGCTGAAATAAATTATTGCCATTAGTGTGGATTTGAATTCCGACATTCATGCAGAGTTTGCATCACTTGAGACTTACATTAACTTCAATAATTGCCAAAAGCACAGTGGTATCCACATCATATACGCAAGAAAGCAATCAGTAAACATATGGCCTTGGTATTTTGACATTTATAAAACCACAGAAATAACCACTAATTATTTCTTCGTCCCTGCCCCAATTCGCAACAGGTAGCCCTGGGAAGCCGGGAACAGCAGGACTTCCAGGAATGCCAGCTCGTAGTGTAAATGTGGGCTACACGCTGGTAAAACACAGTCAATCAGATAGCGTGCCTCCCTGCCCATTGGGAATGAACAGATTGTGGGATGGATACAGCTTACTGTTTGTGGAAGGTCAAGAAAAGACTCATAACCAGGATTTGGGTGAGTCCACAGACACTATGCCACAGAGCAAACCCATTTATCCAGAAATGCTGCTACAGTCATTATATTGTTTCAATTTTGCCTGAAAGTCCTGAAGTTCAATTAAATGTCTCAGCTACATTTCCCATAAGTTGCTCAGGTGTCTCCGTTTTCACATTTTCAGTTTTCATCAGCAATAAATTGGCCTTTTGGGAAGAGACCTCTGCTTGAAATTTCATGGGAAACACCAAGTACACTGCATTGCACTGCATACAGTGGACCTGTGCACCACTTACTCTGTTATTATCTACAGGGGACACTTCGTCTGGTGTCCACAATCCCATTACTGATGAAGCTTTTTAAACATTCTATCGAGTAAGGTTGCCAAACTTACCCTGGCAGATGTCATCACATGATCTCTTGCCTTCAATAATCACTCCCTCAGACTCCTACCATTGGTTGCCAAATACACCAATCATTGTGGAGTTCCATCCTCCCATGGTTTGTTGATTTGTCCTGGTTTTGACTTTTGAAAATCTGGTCACCCTAAAATTTGTGAAAGCCAGGAACACATCAATGTCATGATGCAAAGTACCAAATCTCAATGAGACAGTGTGAGAAAGCTGCAGTTTATGCCTCTGACATCAATATCCACATGAAGCCAGTGTACCATGGCTATAGCTCATGATACCCAAATGCTTGTAGACTGTGGTTAAGTACTATGTATGAATTATTTCCACAGACAGGGATCTCAACATGCATTATTATGGCAAAAAAAATTAAAAGCAACAAAAGGAAAAAAGAACATGAATGTGAAGCAAAAGTTGGTCATTTGACTCTTGAACCTCCCCTGCTGTTCAATCTTGTCTCTGCTACTCTCTGGGGAAGAGGATTCCATAGACTAACAATTCTAAATGAGAAGGATTCTTTTCATCTCAATCTTAAATGGGAGGGATCTAATTCTTAATCTGTGTCCCTGGTTCCGGTACATGGAGTGGAATACCCCATGCTTAAGGCACCTGGAAGAAATTGGGCCTGAATTTATCTGATTATTGATTGCATTTTAAAAGTCAATCATTGATGGTGAGGAATGAGGTTTATGTCATGCACAATGGTTGAATATAGTATTGCACGAGTGACCATGTGAAATATTCTTGAAACCATGCGAGACAGTGTACAGGATGCAATTTTAAAATAATCTCGTCTTTGCTGTTCTGCAGGAATGGCTGGCTCATGCTTGCCCCGTTTCACCACTATGCCTTTCCTGTACTGCAATGTTGATGAGGTGTGCCACTACGCAAACAGGAACGACAAGTCTTACTGGCTTTCTACCACTGCCCCAATCCCCATGATGCCTGTCTCCAACCAGCAGATCCAACGCTACATCAGCCGCTGCTCAGTCTGCGAGGTGCCATCTCAGGCTATTGCTGTGCATAGCCAGGACATAACCATTCCACAGTGCCCTGAAGGCTGGAGGAGTCTGTGGATAGGTTACTCTTTCCTTATGGTTAGTGCTAACTTCTTTTGGCAGTAATTGGTCCTGCCATTGGCACTTCACTTGTGTTAAACAAGGTGTGGGAGGGATAGAGGGCTTGAGTCAGCAGCAACAAGTATTGCAGGTAGGGTCAGCTCTGCATAAGCTCCTGAGGAGGCAACACCCTCTTCCAACTCTGCTGAACAGGTCAGGAGACCAGGTGCACAAAGTTATTGGCTCATGCAAAATCTATCCCAGTTATTAAGCATTAAAATGTGGATTTCTTTCCATCAGTTTTTTTCTCTTTTCTACCTAGTGGACAGATTGTATTGCATCGTTCAAGTGCCCATTCTTTATATAGATGATGAGTGTCCACAAGTCAATTTATCTTGGGTCCATAGTCAAAGTTTATCGGGCCTTATGCTGATCTGTCTTGTATTTGCCACTATGCCCTCTATTATTGTATGAATGCACGTATTTATTTATTTAATTTTCACACCCACAAGGTTGAAGGAGAAAGTATGCATAGTTTTAGAGTCATACAGATGTACAGCATGGAAACAGACCCTCTGGTCCAACTCGCCCATGCCAACCAGATATCCTAACCTAATCTAGTCCCACTGACTAGCACTTGGCCCATATCCCTCCAAACCCTTCCTATTCATATACCCATCCAAATGCCTTTGTAATGCTGTAATTGTACAAGCCTATTCCATTTTCTCTGGCAGCTCATTCCACACACACACCACCCTGTGTGTGAAAAAGTTGCCCCTTAACAACAATAACATCCTCAATAACAAGGAGGCATAATTTTAAAGTGAAAGGGAAAAGGTTTAGAGGCTGTTAAGGGTCTGAAGTGTATCGCTTGGGAGGGTAGTTGAGATGGGAAACCAGATGAGCATTTGAAGTGTTCTAACATTTAAGACAAGGGACCTAATGAGACAAAGTGGGACTAGTGTAGGGAGCAGTATATTTTATGTGGTACAGATTTGATTCTTCCCTAGTGTAATGTTAACTCATTGCCTGAGTTCACTTGTCCAGTTCACCCCACTTTAAATTTTTTTGGCTGTCATGTCTTCAGTTAGCATGAGATAAGACTTCCACGTCCCTTCAGGGACAAGTCCTGTTTCATGCAATTCCTGACCAACTGGGGTCCAGCAGCTCTGCAGCCTCCACAGTGCCAATCAGAAATGGTGGCCCTTCTTGGTACTGCACCCAAAGTCAGCTATGGACCTGGATCTCCAGGATCTCAGGCAGGCCCCAGGAAGGTGGGTGAGATGAGGCAGGGTTTCAGGACATGTTAGACAGAGATGCCGAACACGGGAAGACATAACTACCAGGAGCCTGTCAGCTTTCAATTAGCACCAAGACAGAAAGTAGGCAACTTTACTGGGCCGCAGTGCACAGGGATGAAACCTGGCATTTCCGCATTTCACACATGCCTGCCTGTTGAATCTAATGAGCAGTGAGATGAGGCCTCTCAGTAGCAATTAGTTTGGTATGCTTGCCTTCATTAATTGGTGCATTTAACGTAGGAGTTGACATGTCATGATGCGGCTATATAGGACATATTGGAGGCCATTTTTAGAATACTGCGTTCGATTCTGGTCTCCCTGCCGTAGGAAAGATGTTGCTAAACTTGAAAGGGTTCAGAAAAAATTTGCATGGATATTGCTAGGATTGGAGTGTTTGAGCTATAGGAAGAGGCTGAATAGGCTGGGGCCGTCTTTCCTTGGAGCGATGGAGGTTTGTGCAATCATGAGGAGCATAAATAGCTAAAGTCCTTTTATGACAGTGGGGGAAATAGAGAGCATAGGTTTAAGGTGAGAGAGAAGGATTTAAAAGGGAGCTGAGGGGCAACTTTTTCACGCAGAGGGTGGCGCATGTATGGAACAAGCTGCCAGAGGAAGTGGTAGAGGCTGGCACAATTACAATTTAAAAGGCACCCGAGGGATGGGTACATGAATAGGAAGGATTTAAAGGGCTGTGGGCCAAATGCCAGCAAATAGGACTTGATTAATTTAGGATATCTGGTCGGTGTGGACTGAAGGGTCTGTTTCCATGTGGAAACCTCTGGCTCTAGTTGCCCCTCAAATGCCTCAATAGAATCATGGTGGATGAACACTAATAAAATTGCAGCATTGGAGAAGAAGGGGTAGAACTAGTACAGCATCAATAGTTAAGCAGATACAATACAGTCCACCTTTTCCTGGCCAAGAGTGGTTAATAGCACCACAGCCTTATTACAGGTGGCAGTCATCACTGAAAGAATGCAGTCGCTCGAAGTATCTCTGCTGTCACTCACGTGGATTCTTTCTCTTTCCAGCACACAGCTGCTGGTGCTGAAGGTGGAGGCCAGTCTCTTGTCTCGCCAGGCTCCTGCCTGGAGGACTTCCGCTCCACCCCCTTCATCGAATGCAATGGCGCCCGCGGCACGTGCCACTACTTTGCCAACAAGTACAGCTTCTGGCTGACCATCGTGGAGGAGGGCCAGCAGTTTGTGGAATCGCCACCCTCGGAGACGCTGAAAGCGGGTCAGCTGCGCACTCGGGTCAGTCGCTGTCAAGTCTGCATCAAGTATTTGTAGCGGCCAGCTTGCTCAAAGCTGCCTGACTGGCGTGACTGTTGGTCTGCTGACAAAGGCCTTTTTGATGAATCACCAGCCAGTTTTACAAACTTTGTAAATTAGGAGGAGAAGGTTTCTAAAACAGATTGTATTTTTAAAAACAAATGGCATAACTTGATTCATACAACTATGCAAAGTCCCCCCCACCCCATTTTATTAACCTACTAAGCTTCCACTGAACAAATAAAGGACCAGCTAAAGTCATTATTTACTGGGCCTGCTCTGTCCAACTTATTTAGTTGCAGTTTATTTTCAGTAGCTTCTTTAAGACTGATTAGGCTGATGCCATGCCTGAGTATGGTATAGTTGGAGTTCACTACATTCTAAAAAGGTGTAGGATGTTGTGAATTCATTTGTGAATAGTAAAGCTAGGGAATGTCTCTTAAGCATCTCATGTCCGTCTGATGGGCTGTGCCACATGATATGCTACCGCCCACTTGTAAGAAAATGCCAGCTCTTCCACAGGCATTTTTGAAAACTGGGCATGGGGTTGAGTTATTTTAAGACATCTTTGCCAATTGTGTTTCTTCATATTCCTGACTGTTCAGTGCAAACTGTTAATGCTCCTATAAATTATCCCTGGCATTATCACACATGGTGCCCTTCTCCAAGTTGGCATGACACCAAAGCATTTTCCTTTTTGCCATTATATTACAACTTATCTCGGTTGCAGCTTCCTTCCTCTAAGCTGTGTCCCAAAAGGCTTACATCGGGGCTAGGACAGAAGATGGCAAGCTTTAAGGCAAGAGAACCCATTTTTCAAATTTAGTCAGAAACAAATATCAGAAGAGATGTAATAATGTTACTCAGACACCAAAAACAATGAGAAAGAAGATAAGCAGATTCCAAAAATATTTGTTTATTGAATTACTTTTTGAAAGTACAGTGTTAATAAAATAAAAAAATGAAATAACTAATTTAATTGCCCAAATAAATGAGTTTGATCAATTTAGGTTGGGAGTTGCATGCATCATTAATGAGTTGCATGTGATTCAAGAACCAGAAGTTACAGACAAGGAGACAGGGCATAGGGATGCTGAACAAAAGATGTCTGACAGTTCAAAGTGGTTGCAATTCAATGTTAGCTACTGAAGATAAACTGGTCTATGTTTCAAAGGCTTTTATATATATACATACTGTAAATACATTTGCTTTATTGTGAAATTTAATTTTAAAAGATGTGTGCTGACCCAACTTCCCCATCCTCATTATAAAAAAAACTAAAATGTACTCTTCTGAAATAGGAATGATTTGTGTAATTCTCACAAAGAAAAAAGTATTTTTAAAATACTCATTTTGCAAGATATTTTTCCGCAATACAAATTGTGTGCGGGACTAGGTTTAAAACTATCGCGTGCACTTCCTAGATCATAAGCCACATTAGAAAAGGGCTGTAGAAGGAATAGCAGGAAACTAAAAATATTGTGGAGGTTCACGTTTACTTATCACAAAGATGCTCTTACAGTTCACGGCTACCTCAGAAAGTGAAATTGTTGCCTTACTTTCTTTCTGCTACCACAGAATAGATCTGAGTCATTGAAATCAATAAACAAGTGTGTACCTGCACTGATATATCTAACTGGCTTTCATTCATATTTGCACAATGGAGTTTCTATTTTTTGTGTCTACTCCTTAAAAAAACATACAGTTCCCTTAAGTGGAGAGGTTGTAAATAACAACCAAAGACTGTCTGCAATAGTTAATTATCAAATTTATGACATATAATTGGCAGATGCAGTGAATTTTCCTCTATCACTATTAATCATTAACTCAGAATTCTTTAACACAGAATTATGCCCATCTACGTCCCTCCCTACCCACAGGTCTAAATGGTTTTGGCACATTTTTGGTGCATTCAACTGCTGCATTCACTGTTAATCATTACGTAATATGTAAATTCCCAGGTGTATTCACTAACTGTGTTGCACTGGTTAAAATTTCAGCATTTAGCAATTAGTAGCAAAATAAAAATGAATGGAAATGTGGTATTTTTGCATTCTGGCTTTGATTATAGGTTAAGAACCAGTCAGTAGAGAGATGCCAATAGACAGGGAGGGCTTTATTCTCCTACTTGCTTAGAGAAGAGATTTGGCAGTCTTTAATGAGAGTTTAGAAAGGAACTGGTGCTTGGTATGTAGATCAAATCCAATTAAAAGGGCTCTGTCACACCATAAACTACAAATGCCAGAACTATTATTTCTTCAATCTAAAACTGAGGAACATTTGTTGTGTTGGTTGCATGTGACATCAATTTGAGCCATCTTTGTCACAATTCAAATTACAGTGATTTACTGTCAATCATTAGTATTGCAATGTGGGGATAAATGGTGCTATCAGTTTAGTGAACCACTCATCACTCCACCATTTACAAATCAAAAAAGCCATGGGTCACCAAACTTTTTACTGAGTGCAGAAACTGTCTTCAATGAACATGCTGCTTTTCTTTCAGAGGTAGCTTTTAGTATTACAGTCGAGGGTTTTGTCTTTAATCCAGAATAAGCAATAGGGATATGCCAGAGATAGAAAAGGCAATTAGGCTGAAGCAGAATTTCAGCTAAAAATGGACCTTCATAAAAAAGCTCTGCTTTTGAATTGAATAGCCAGTTCAAATGCACAGTATTTTAGGATGTGGAGATGCAATATTTTGCCATTTTCAAAAGCCAACTGAGAATGTAATTAGAGGCCTGGTAAGGATTTAAATCATGGCTTAAGTTCTGAGGGTAAAATTTCCAAATCCTCAAATGACTTAAGAGAATATTGGAAAATTGTGTGCACTTCAAAACCAGACAGTGGCAAACCCTTGTTGTGCCAAAGAAAAACAACATACTTTTTAAACCCACAAGTGTTTGTATTCAAAATGGTGCTATTTTATATTGCTTCACTGCATTTAGGGTATTCAACCCAATTTACTTATGGCAGGGCATCGTGTATTCAGTATGTAATCTCTTGAACCTGCTTCTGAGTCTCTGAAAACTTCAATCACCACAACCCCACCCAACCTCCACCAATTTGGAAAGAATGTACATTTCAGAATTTAGATGAATTGGTTTTAAGTGTGCTCTTGTCATTGTATCTGGAAATGATTTATGTCTGATTTTAAAGAAAATAATTCCAAACTTTATCTCCTTTTTGTTTGTTGTTGCTTAATACATTGTCACATATAATTACTGTTATCAGGTTTCTATTTTGAATGGCATTTGGTACTACTGAAATTTAAAATTTAAATATTTGTACTAAAAAAAAACTCTGAAGCTGTAGAAATTCAATTTATAATATTTTAAAACAAATAACCAAATGTTAAATGCTAAGAAGGCAACATTGCTTTCCCTAGGCCATTGATGTTGCAGAAATATATAAACTGCCGAATGATAGTAAACAATAAATTCATGTATTCTTGTCAAAAGGACTCTGTAAAGTCTCCTCTGTCTGCTGAATCTAAGGGACTTGCCGAAACTCTGCTTGAGTTAGTCTCAGCTGAGATCCTGGAGGATGTGAGCACAAATGCAACATTATCTTAAATTTGGCACTGATTGGCATTTCTGCTCCAAGTGGAATGGGAATGATAAATTATTGGGTTTTGAAGTCCTTTTCTCTGACTGACATGAAGGCATTTGGCTGGAACAGAATATGGAAAGCTCAATCAAGCTGGAAACACTTGAAACAGGAGACAGTAACCTCTCCAGTCTGGAATGCTTGTGTCCAACACATTTCTGGGTTTTTACATTTTCTGGATCATAGAATGATACTGGAAGGTCTAACCATCAAGTGTGAGATCAGAAAACAATGTCGATGTAAATATTTGCATTAACAAAAAAATGATATAAACAAGAGTTTTCCTCATCTAAACACCTTCTATGGTTTCTTTCCCAAAATATTGTACGAAAGTGACATTGAACAAATGCTCAAAATATTTTCAAATAGCAGTTTTTTTCTGAATGATAGATTTTTGGATTAGAGAGGTTAGAATCTACTAGATTTCCAATTTGAGGGAAGTATTCCATTTCCTAAATTAAAGGTCAGTATTGACATTGATCGAATGGTTATTTTATGTGTTGTATGTTCCATGGAATATCCCTCATCTCAATGAGCTTAAAAGTTCACCAGAAAGTTAAGGATTGAACAAGAAATGCCTCCATAGCCATGTAAGGTAAACGTATACTCATACTAACTTGGTGCCATCTGAGGTAATATGTGAGGTGGAAGCTCCAGCGGACTTCTCCTCTCAGTCTTCTCTCTTGCTGTGAAGAAGAATGGGTTGGTTTCAGCTCTTAAGGCTTTTGTGCTCGTCAGGCATTTTTTTAATGTCTAGGTGCATCGAAGTGCTGAATTTACCTTATGCTCCCATTTCTTTTAATTACACAGAGTAAAGTGGGATCTAAAACCTCATGAAGAAATTTGATTTAACTATCTTCTATTTGCCTTTTTGGTGGTTTTTGGTTCACCAATGCAAAGGTAGCTCATTGAAAGCCTGACCTTCCTAGATCTCCCAGTGTCTGCGTGGGTTTCCTCTGGGTGCTCCGGTTTCCTCCCACAGTCCAAAGATGTGCAGGTCAGGTAAATTGGCCATGCTAAATTGCCCATAATGTTAGGGACTTTAGTCAGAGGGAAATGGGCCTGGATGGGTTACTCTTCGGAGGGTTGGTGTGGACTTGTTGGGCCGAAGGGCCTTTTTCCACACTGTAGGGAATCTAATCTAAAATCTCTGATTGGAAAGCACTGCTCAATGATCTGCCTGTTCTACAGCTGAAAGAAATTTTAGCTGAAGGAAGATTGATGTTCTTCCTAGTCTTGGAAATCTGTGAACAAATTTAGCACTGATCAGAATTCCATTGATTCTATTCAAGTCAGATCTAGAGTCTGATTCTAAGGTAAGACAAGATACAAAGAATTTTGTTGGAGAGTTAGTAGGTCAAACCTGATGAAAATACCCATTAAAGAATCTTCACATTTTGTCTGGTGTTCGAATTTGCAAAAGATTCTGTACCATTCCTTTGGACAGATCAAATCTCCCAAAAACAATTTCTCAATATCCAAAGTTGTTTGGTTATAAAGAATCTGAATCAGTAAGATTCGATAGTACAAAATAAAACAATCATTCTCTTTTCTCCGTGCAACTCTCAATTCCATTCCGTTAAAAATATTTTAGCCCTTTATCAGAAATCCACAGTTGTAATACAATAATGTGCTATATCTTCACATAAACAACATCGGGGCTAATGAGAACACACTGGAGCGATAACTAGATAGGATCAGCTGTCATATTTGCAATGGCTTTCAGAGATTTTGCAGTGACAGACTTTCTTGTGTGCACTTTTGACGATTGCCCCACATAATAATTTGGAAGACAGCCAACATCTATGTTTTGTCAATATTTCTTTTGTCTTGGTGATAATAGTCATCTCCTTAAAGGTAACTAGCCTTGATGGTGAAAGTACTACCTGCTCCTGTGACTCCTATTTGAGTGCTTAATTTTCTGCCAGATTTCCTTAAATGTCTATTATTAATGTGATTTTTTTGTGTGGTTGAATATTATTAAGCAGATGATTACTAAACCCTGTGTTGTCCCATGTTGAACATATTGGAGCCATAATTGGGGAAACAATTCTAAGTACTGTATATGTCCTGGACCCTAAATCTCGGCTTTTGGTGTGCTACTATTGTACCAGGAGTGGGTGTGTGTGCATTTTAATGATATTCCAATAAATCATTATACTTTCTTGTGTTTGATACCATTGTGCTTTTCCCTTCACTTTTTAACTTTCTGACTTTTCTTTCCCTGCATTCGTATTGGGAAAAGGTCTGGTTTGTTTTTACTACACTCATGAAATTGCATTAATAGAGAAGCAATTTCAGAAGTCCTTAAGTAGGGGATCTCAGTCGAAATGCTGCAGTATGTAATTCTCCCAGTGGACCCGTGTAGCTTCTTAAAGTGTCATGTCCAATTGGGAACATAAAACAGGCATTCTAAAATGCCACTCTTTAAAAAGAAAAGAAGCCATATCTAAAGAAAGGGAGCTTGGTCCTTGTCTGCAAGTGCTGAATGGGCAGTAATGATACAAAAAAGCCACTTCTACACCAGTCAATTTGCTGTTCTATTGATGCTGTCCTTCCACTGCACTCCTTCATTTTTGCACAGCTGGTGTAGTTATTAGGAGATCAAATCAAATAATGTGTTAGCCTCAGTAAATTTTGTGTTCTAGGCAATCCTTTAAATAATCACCATGTTTTAATCATTTAACAACCATGTGGAGATAACTGAATCATTGATGGGCTGTATTAGGTTTGAAGGATTGAATCAGTGTACTAATTCTGAGTAATAAACATTTAATCAAAATCACATTTTGGTGGATTATTTTGATTTTAGCCATTGTGCATAAAATTTTTTAAGTACACGGAGAAGAATTGCCAGCAGCAGTGGTGGACTCTCCCTCTTTATGGGCATTTAAGCGGGCATTGGATAGGTATATGGAGGATAGTGGGTTAGTATAGGTTAGGTGGGCTTGGATCGGCGCAACATCGAGGGCCAAAGGGCCTGTACTGCGCTGTATTCTTCTATGTTCTATGTTCTATGTTCTAATTAAGCACCAAAACATTGGGCCACACTATGTCCTATTTACAGATGTTTAAAAGAAACCCAAAGATCCAATATGGCTGAAAAGGTGGGCAAGCTTATTTCATGTCAGTAGTGTGCCACTTTCACATGAACTGTGAAATGATATCCAAAATGATATCCAAGACTGAGGCCCTCTTTACAAAGTTTGCTTGCCATTGAATATATCTTGCGCTGAACTTGTAGTGATGGCACCTCCAAACGCCACCACCTTGGTTGTTGAAGTCACAGTGTTGAGAGATGCTGCAGAAGAAGTCGTGAAGGCCATACATACTGATATAGTGTGAATTATGAAGGGAGTGAGCATTTAGGCTTTGAAGACATGGTACTAATTATGTAGAACACTTTTTATCTGGATAGCATCAAATATTTTGATTGTCATTGCAAGTGGGCAAGTGGATGTATTCCATTAGACTTGTGCCTTGTATATGTTAAGAGGTGAACTATTCCTTACAGATTATCCAGCCCCCAAATAGCTCCAGTACCAATGTTTTACAAAGACATGAGATTTCTTCAATTGTGCACCAACAGTGTGAGCTGCAAAGTAATGTGACTCACCTGATAATTACTGAAAGGTCAGGTAACCTTTGAGAGGAGACAGAGCTTTAAAGAGAGAAGGAAAATTAGGTTTATGGCTTTAATGCTGGACAACTTTGTTCGAAATGATGGGGTCTATATAATGAGGTCTGCCTGCTAGCAATCTTGTGAAATTGGTTTCTGTTTTTATCAGGACACCTGGGTGTGTCAGTAGAAAGAAAATACATCCAATCTGAGCAGTAAGCAAGTCTCCTAAATAAAGTAAAAAGAAACTTTACAAGGACAAGACAAGCTGCACAGATCACAATAGCCTCATTAACACAGGCTGAACTGTTATTGCTCACTGACTTTCCTTCTGAACTAAAGTCTATTCTGAAGAATTTTCCTCACTCTACAGCAGTCAGTATTTCATTTCCATCAACAGGAGTCTTAGGGAAGTGTGAGAAGTCATCCTATTTTTATCCTTTGAGATCAGACCCTTGACCTGCAGCATTTTTTTTTCAATTTGCTTTTTAAAAAAGATATCACCCCGGCAGAGCCAAGTTACTTCATTTATCACATGAATGTGTTTAGATTAAAGGGATATATTTTAATTCTGGATTTCGGCTTAGTTATTAAGTAGCTTTTCCACTTATTTAAAGAATAAGTTTGCTTATAATAAATGAGTTATTCTTGAGTTTATTAAAGACATCTTGTTAAAGTTTCTTTTCTTTTGGATAACAGTAACACAGAGAAGCAATTTGACTATTTCGGCAACTGAATCCAAAGTGTGTCATTTATTGTATGAGTCATTGAGGGAAAGGATTTGATTACCTGCTCATTTACCCTATTAAAGTCATGGTATCAGGTTTATTCACCATACTTAATTCAGCATAAGTGACTAATTTTCCACAGAATGGCCCTGACCAGATGGGGCAGCACGGTGGATCAGTGGTTAGCACTGCTGCCTCACAGCACCAGGGACCCAGGTTTGATTCCAGCATTGGGCTACTGGCTGTGTGGAGTTTGCACATTCTCCCTGTGTCCACGTGGGTTTCCTCCAGGTGCTCCAGTTTCCTCCCACAGTCCAAAGATGTGCAGGTCAGATGAATTGGCCATTCTAAATTGCCCATAGTGTTAGGTGCATTAATCAGAGGGAAATGGGTGGGTTACTCTTCAGAGGGTCGGTGTGGACTTGTTGAGCCAAAGGGCCTGTTTCCACACTGTAGAGAATCTAACCAATCTAACCTAAAATTTGTTCTTATACAAGAACCTTTCTACAAGCACCATAACTGGAGGATGCATCTATCTACATCCAATTGATACAGCATTTGAAATGTTGATATTGTTGTTTGTGATCTTGGGATTGCTGTTGCATGACAAGGTAAGCTGTTTAGACTTGATGAAAATGTCCACTGTCTTGCACTTGTAGATGTCAGTTTTTGCTGTAAATTCTTGTGTTCTGAGGAAGGAACCTAAAGCATGAATATTTTCTTCTCACCCTGGATCATGTCTGACATGCTGAGCCTTACTTATTTCATTATCCCCTTTTTGTACCTTAATTCTCATATGGCTTGTGAAATAATTCCCAACACACTCTCAATGAAATCTCACTCACTGGCCAAGAGGTTTCATTGCAGATACCAGTCAGTATTGACAGTTATGATGTAATTGGGAGAAGTGCACTAATAATTGAGCCGCACTATTCCACAAGTGAGAAATATGGTTCACAAACTGTGCTAAACTGAAATAGGGATACGGTTAAATTTGGCTGAAATGGAGCAGAAAGTGTTGCAGAAAAGATGGTGAGGAAGAATGGTAGACATTTAAGAAAATCATTCATGATTTAGAGCAAATATATATCCCAACGCAGAAGAAGCATGTTAGGATTGTTAAACTGACTATGGTTGCCCAAGAATGTTAAAGATAATATCAAATAGAAAGAGTAAAAACATATAATGGAGCAAAGATTGGAGTAGTTTAAAAGCCAAACGATGACTGAAAGAAAATAATCGAGAAGAAAGTAAACTGTGTGGACAAGCTAGCATGTCATTTCAAAGTAATCTGCAAGGGCTTCTTTAAAGATATAAGGAAGAGGTGGGTCAAAATGAACGTAGGCCTCTTAGAGAATAAGATTGGGGACTAGGAAATGGCAGAGGAGTTGGCTATTGGTAGCAATCTTCCAAGAATCCATGGATTCTGTAGATGTCCCAGAGTTTTGAAAAACTGTCAATGTAACAACCATATTGAAAAAGGGATGTAGACAAAAAAAAAACACAGGTGACTATAAGCTGATTAGTATAGTATATGTCATTGTGAAAATGTTTGAGTCTATTGTGAAGGATGTCGAGCATTTAGGAATAGATAATATAATTAATCAGAGTCAGCAAAGGAGAAATCATACCTCATAAGTTTATTAGAGTTCTCTGAGGAGACATCAGGCATGATAGATAAAAGGCAACCAGTAGATATAATATATTTAATCTTCCAAAAACATATTTAATAAGACACTCACAGAAGGTATTTAAATAAGTTTAAACCTCATGGTTTTGTTGGTAGTATATTAACATTGATAGACAATTGGATATCTAATAGAAGACAAGAGAGTTGTGAGAAAGGGAACCTTGTCAGGATGGTGATGTGTAACGAGTGGAGTGACACAGGTATGAGTGCTGGGCCATAATTCTTTACAATATATATCAATCACTCAGAGAAGGAATATATTCAATAACAAGTATACTGTTTTAGATAATTTTGGGGGGGATGACTTACCAGGGTAAGCCATGGGGTACAGGTCTCTGGCACAGAGTCAGAAGGGAAGGGAGGAGAGGAGCAGAGCTTTAGTCACTGGGGACTCCATAGTTAGGGGGATAGATAGGAGGTTCTGTGGGAACAAGAGAGACTCATGGTTGGCATGTTGCCGCCCAGATGCCAGGGTTAGTGATGTCTCAGGGCGTGTATTTGGGATCCTTGATGGGGAGGGGGAGCAGCCCCAAGTCACGATCCACATAGGCACTAGCAACATAGGTAGGAAAAGGGATAGGGAGTTAAGGCAGAAATTCAGAGAGCTAGGGTGGAAGCTTAGAGCTAGAACAAACAGAGTTGTTATCTCTGGTTTGTTACCCGTGCCACGTGCTAGTGAGGGGGGGAATAGGGAGAGAGAGGAGTTGAACGCATGGTACAGGGATGGTGCAGGAGGAAGGGTTTCAGATACCTGGGCAATTGGGGTTTATTCTGGTGTAGGTGGTACCTCTACAAACAGGATTGTCTATACCTGAACCAGAGGGGTACCAATATCCTGGGGGGGGGGGAATGTGCTAATGCTCTTCAGGAGGGTTTAAACTAATTCAGCAGAGGGATACAAACCTCAATTGTAGTTCCAGTGGTCAGGAGGTTGAGAGTAGTGAAGTCAGAAATAAGGTTTCAAGGTCATAAGATTGCACCGGCAAACAGGAAGGTGTGTCTACTTCAATGCCAGGAGCATCCGGAATAAGGTAGGTGAACTGACATCATGTGTTGGTACCTGGGACTTTGATGTTGTAGCCATTTTGGAGACATAGATAGAGCAGGGACAGGAATGGTTGTAGCAGGTTCCGGGATTTAGATGTTTCAGTAATAACAGAGAAGATGGTAAAGAATGGGAGGTGTGGCATTGTTAGTCAAGGACAGTATCACGGTGGCTGAAAGGGCATTTAAGGACTCATCTACTGAGGTAGTATGGGCTGAGGTTAGAAACAGGAAAGGAGGGATCACCCTGTTGGAAGTTTTCTATAAGCCTCCAAGTAGTTCCAGAGATGTAGGGAAAGGAGAGCAAAGATGATTCTGGAGGAGCGAGAGTAATAGGGTAATTGTTACGGGGGACATAAACTTTCCAAATATTGACTGTAAATACTATAGTTTGAGTACTTTAGATGGGTCAGTTTTTGTCCAATGTGTGCTGAATCGTTTCCTGACACAGTACGTAGACAGGCCAACAAGGGGCGAGGCCATGTTAGATTTGGTAGTGGGTAATGAACACGGCCAGGTATTAGATTTGGAGGTGGGTGAGCACTTTGGTGATAGTGACCGCAATTTGGTTATGTTTACTTTAGTGATGGAAAGGAATTGGTATATATCGCAGGGTAAGAGATATAGCTGGGGGAGAGGCAATTATGATGCAATTAGGCAAGATTTAGGATGCATACGATGGGGGAGGAAACTGCAGGTGATAAGCACAATTGAAATGTGGCTTATCCAAGGACCAGCTACTGCGAGTCCTTCGTAAGTATGTACCTGTCAGGCAGGGAGGAAGTGGTCAAGCAAGGGAGCCGTGGTTCACTGAAGAAGTTGAATTTCTTGTCAAGAGGAAGCAGAAGACTAATGTTCAGATGAGATGTGAAGGCTCAGTTAGGGCACTTGAGAATTACAAGTTAGCCAGGAAGGACCTAAAGAGAGAGCTAAGAAGAGCCAAAAAGGGACATGAGAAGTCATTGGTGGATAGGATCAAGGAAAACCCTGAAGCTTTTTATAGGTATACCAGGAATAAAAGAAAGACGAGAGCAAGATTAATGCCAATCAAGGACAGTAGTTGGAAGTTGTGTGTGGTGTCCGAGGAGATAGGGGAAATGGTAAATGAATATTTTTCATCAGTATTCACACTAGAAAAAGATGATGTTGTTGAGGAGAATACTGAGATGCAGGCTGCTAGACTAGGTGGGATTGAGGTTCACAAGGACAAGGTGTTAGCAATGCTGGAAAGTATGAAAATAGATAAGTCCCCTGGGCCGGATGGGATTTATCCTAGGATTCTGTGGAAAGCCAGGGAATAAATTGCAGAGCCTTTGGCATTGATCTTTATGTCATCATTGTCAATAGGAATAGTGCCAGAAGACTGGAGGATAGCGAATGTTACTCCCTTGTTCAAGAAGGGGAGTATAGACAACCCTGGTAATTATAGACCCGTGAGCCTTACTTTGTTGTGGCTAACGTGTTGGAAAAGGTTGTAAGAGATCGGATTTATAATCATCTAGAAAAGAATAAGTTGATCAGGGATAGTCAGCAAAGTTTTGTGAAAGGTAAATTGTCCCTCACAAACCTTATTGAGTTCTTCGAGAAGATGACTGAACAGGTGGATGAAGGTAAAGCAGTTGATGTGGTGTATATGGATTTCAGTAAGGCATTTGACAAGGTTCCCCATGGTAGGCTGTTGCACAAAATGTGGAAGCATGGGTTTGAGGGTGATTTAGCAGTTTGGATCAGAAATTAGTTAGCTGAAAGAAGACAGAGGGTGCTGGCTGATGGGAAATGTTCATCCTGGAGTTCAGTTACTAGTGGTGTATTGCAAGGATTTGTTTTGGGTCCACTGCTGTTTGTCATTTTTATGATGAGCTGGATGAGGGTGTAGAAGGATGGATTAGTAAATTTGTGGATGACACTAAGGTCAGTGGAGTTGTGGATAGTGCTGAAGGATGTTGCAGGTTATAGGGGGACTTTGATAAGCTGCAGAGTTGGGAGATTTACTAGGATGTTGCCTGGTATGGAGAGAAGGTCTTATGAGGAAAGGCTGAGGGACTTGAGGCTGTTTTCACTCGAGAGAAGGTTGAGAGGCAACTTAATTGAGACATATAAGATAATCAGAGGGTTAGTTAGGGTGGTGGATAGTGAGAGCATTTTTCCTTGTATGGTGATGGTTGGCATGAGGGGACATAGCTTTAAATTGAGGGGTAATAGATATAGGACAACTGTCAGACGTAGTTTATTTACTCAGAGAGTAGTGGAATGCCCTGCCTGCAACAGTAGTTGACTCAATAACTTTAAGGGCATTTAAATTGTCATTGGATAAACATATGGATGAAAATGGATTAGTGTAGGTTGGATTGGCTTCAGATTGGTTCCACAAGTTGGTGCAACATCAAGGGCTGAAGGGTCTGTACTGCACTGCAATGTTCTATGTTCTAAGGAAGTGAATGTAATATTGCTAAGTTTGCAGATGGCACAGAAATACATGGCCCATAGTGAGGATGCCACAAAAGTCTACACAGCAATAGAGACAAGCTAACTGAATGGGCAACACTTTGGCAGATGAAATATAATGTGGGAAGATGTTTGGCAGAAAACAGAAGAGCTGAATATTATTTAAATGGAGAAAGTCAAAAAAAGCTATTAGCCAGATTCAGAGGGAGGGTAAATAGACTGTTGGTCTTTGTTTTACAGGGATTGCAGTATAAAAATAGGGAATGTTTACTAAAACTGCACAATTCACTAGTCAGACCACAGCTAGATTTCTCTGAAAAGCTTTGGTCCCCTTTTCAAAAGAAGGATATATTGGTGTTGGGGTTAGTTAAAAAGGGTTCGTTAGATTGATTCCAGGTATGGAAGGATGTTATGATGAGTGGTTGAGTCAGAAGGGCTTGCACTCATTGGAGGTTAGATGAATGAGATGAAATCTTATTGAAATATAGGAAATCTTATTGAAATGTAGAATTCTTAGCGGACTTGACAGAGTAGATGACAGTTCTAGTGAAAGGTCACTGAACTCTACGCATAAACTCTGTTTTTCTTTCCTAAGATTCTGCCAGACCTGCTGAGTTTCTCCAGCACTTTGTTTTTGTTTTAGATGTTGAAAGTATGCTTCCCCTTTAAGATAAAAATATAAATCACTAGATGTTCCAGGTTGTAAAGCTCTCCTGGTATTTTAACTACATAGCAGTGTCTGACTTCTGCGCCAGTTTACAGTTCAAACTGGAAAAACAAATGTCTTCCTTTATGAGCTGAAGACTTAAAATCATCCAATTTATGACTTCCCACAATATGTCAAACTCTGGTTAATTGACTGTAATGGTGTTGGATACATTTAATGGTCTTCAAAAATGGGCATTTGAAAAATTTGACCCTTAGCAAATTCTCCAAAATTCCAGACAGCCAATTGCTTCTGACGATAATGTATTGCTTTTGCTGAAACCACCACTTAAAAAAAATGGAACTGCCAGGGTAATGCATGATCATGTCAGAATAATATGACCACTGGCAAGCTGACGATCCACTCATGGGTCTTTTGCAATGCCTTTACTTGTGTCTAGATTTATTTTATTTGATTTGATTTATTGTCACATGTATTGTTACAAAATACAGTGTAAAGTGGTGTAAGGTGTTGCCACTGTCAGGCATCATCTTGAAACACAGAAAAATCAACCAAAATATAGAACATAAAGGCAGAAAAATAAAGAAATAGAGTACAACTTTACATTCCTTCCTGTTCAGTGCTCTCACCTTAAACCTATATCCTCTAGCTTTGGACTGTCCTACCCTGGGATAAAAACCTTGGCTATTCACCCTATCCATGTCCCTTATGATTTTATAAACTTTCAGGTTTTATAAACCTCAGGGAAAATAGCCCCCAGTCTATTCAGCCTCTTGCCTCTCAAACCTTCCAGTCCTGGCAACATCCTTGTAAATCTTTTCTGCACACTCTCAAATTTAACACCATCTTTCTTATAGAAGGATGACCAGAATTGTTTGCAGTATTCTAATAGTGGCCTCACTAGTGTTCTGTACAGCCACAAGCTGATGTCCCAACTCCTATACTCAATGTTCTGACCAACAAGGGCAGACAAGCCAAATGTTTCTTCATTATCTTCTCTGCGACTTCACTTTTAAGGATCTATGCATCTGCATTTCTAGGTCTCTTTTTTGGACAACACTCCCCAGCGCCCTCCCATTAATTGTATATGTCCTGCCCTGATTTACCTTGCCAAAATGCAATACCTCACATTTATCTAAATTAAATTCCATTTGCTACTCCTCAGCCCATTGGCCCATTTGATCAAGGTCCCAATGTACTCTGAGATAATCTTCTTCACTGTCCATTACACCACTTATTTTAGTGTCATGTGTAAACTTACTAATCATACCACCTATATTCATATCCGAATCATTTAAATAAATTATAAAAAGCAGTGGACCTAGCATTTATCGTTGTGGCAGACCACGATTCACAGGCCTCCAGTCTGAAAAGCAAACCTCTACCACCACCCTCTGTCTTCAAACCAAATTTGTATGCAACTGGCTGTTTCCCCCGGATCTCATGTGACCTAACCTTACTAATCAGGAGAAAGTGAGGACTGCAGATGCTGGAGATCAGAGCTGAAAATGTGTTGCTGGAAAAGCGCAGCAGGTCAGGCAGCATCCAAGGAGCAGGAGAATCGACGTTTCGGGCATGAGCCCTTCTTCAGGATTTCAGCTCTAACTTTACTAACCAGTTGATCATGCCAAACCTTGTTGAATACTTTGCTGTATGGCTGAAACGTCGATTCTCCTGATCTCTGGATGCTGCCTGACCTGCTGCGCTTTTCCAGCAACACATTTTCAGCTCTAACCTTACTAACCAGTTGATCATGCCAAACCTTGTTGAATACTTTGCTGAAGTACATATAGACAATGTCTACTGCTCTGCCTTCATCAATCTTCCTTGTCACCTCTTCAAAAAATTCAATCAAGTTTGTGAGACACGATTTACCATGCACAAAGCCATGTTGACTATCCTTAATCAGTTCTTGCCTTTCCAAATCCATGTAAATCCTGTCTCTTAGAATCCCCTCCAACAACTTGCTCACTACTGACCTAAGGTTCAACAGTCTATAGTTCCCCAGATTTTGCTTACAGCCTTTCTCAAATAATGGCACCCATTGGGCAACCTCCAATCTTTTGGCACTTCACTCATGGCTGTTGATAATGCAAATACTTCAGCAAGGGGCCCAGCAATCCCTTCCCTTGTTTCCAACAAAGTTCTGAAAATCACCTGATCAGGTCCTGATTGATGTGAGGAGTGTTATAAGTTACTGGGTGTTATAATTACTGGGCCAATGTCATTTTTGTAACATTACGACATTGGTGCCAATTAGTTTTCATGCAAAGCACAGGCAATTCCTTTACAAGTAAACATTTTAAAGAAGCTAATGTGATTCTGAGTCACTTTGCATTCTGACTCAAGAACAGCATAAGGAAAGAAAATTAATTCCATATATTCTTTTGAAGAAGTATCCAGACTGAGTGACAAGAAATTACAGACAATAACTCATCTCACAGATTAAAATGATTCACAAGATTTTTCAAGCTTGATTACATTTTGCTTTTAAACCCAATCATACAAAATAGACTGCTTTGTCGGCATCTATGAAAGAAAGATTTGAATTTACGTGACATCATTCACACACACTTAGAAAGTCTAAAACGATTTACAACCAATGCAATATCTTTGAACTATGGTCATTGTTGTATTGGGAACACAGTAGCCAATTTGTGTGATAATAGTGATGAAGAGAATCACCAAGGTCATCTCTTTAAGGTGGTGATTATGCATTATGCATTGTCATAATTTTGTTGTTAGATCTAGCAGAATGTATCTATGTTATACACATTTTCCCCACCAGTGGCTCATGCACTCTAATATCCTTCTTTTTGAATTTGCAAGATCTGTGCACATTCTTGTATGCACACATGTAGTGTGTTGTACGTGTACATTATTGTGTGCATATGATATGCAAGATCACAGATTTATGTTATGCAGCCAAAATTATTTAATGCCATTATTGTTCACTTGGGACCAGACAATTTCGACTCCACGTGTTTTCCTTCTCTCTTGATTGAGCCTGGACTCACATATAAGGAATTTGTAAGTGAGTTTATTGACATAAATTCAGTGAACATTGACTGTTCTATGTGCTTGTAATATTCTCTATGATCTCGTTTGCAATGGTTCAATGGTCATTTGCACAAGCGGTGCCAAGTGCTTATATTTTTTGCAACCAATAGAAAGTATTTCTCCTCATGTCTACCTTAAAAAAGGAGACATCTTATTGTTAAACTCTGTCCCCTTGTACTAATCACCCCCACAAGAGGAACCCCTTGCATCCGCACCATTAAGTCTCCTCAGGATCATATATGGTTCAACAAGATCACTTGATGAGAAAGGAGGTTTCAAGGTGACACAGTCTAAGTTCAGAGCAATGCATTATCCATGTTTCATATTTGTTACCTGGATATCATTTTGTGCATATTGTGTTCCCCATCTGTCACCTGTGTGGATTTTTCAAGGTGGGGGTAGTCTCCCACAGATTTCTATTTTATGAAATAAAAGAGCATCCCATATTTGTGAGGAGATTCCAATAAAAGGCTGTCACAAATAATGCCGAGTCATGCTTACATTCTGATAGTTCTTTCACAGCATAGAACAGATGGATGGAAGCAAACTACATCACCTCTTCCACAGTGGTTAGCTGCTGTATCCTGACATTTAAAGATCTCAATAGCCTCGTTGACAGTTGCTGTAAAGCTGTAGGTACATAAGTTAAAAATCACACAACACCAGGTTATAGTCCAACAGGTTTATTTGGAAGCACTAGCTTTCGGAGCACTGCTCCTTCATCAGGCAATCGGGGGTAAGTGTGATGTCGGAGTTGTTATGAAGGTGTAAGGGGTACTGTTCCTTTAAGAGAGTTAGAAACTGGCAAGGACTTAGGTACAGAGAGTCTGGAACAGCGTAACAATGAAACATTTCCCCTGTGTCATGACAGAGTGCTGGAATGGTAAGGTGTCAGATGGTTGGGGACTTAGGGTGCCAGGTACATAGGGTGTCAACTGGGTAAGGGCATGGTACAAGGGGTTAGAATACCAGTTGGACAGAGGTAGGGTGCTAGGTAAACATGGTTCCAGGTGGATAGGTGTCAGGCAGTTTGACAACCAGCTAAGTAAGATGTTAACTGTGGAGTGTGTGCCACAAATAAGATGCAAGAAGGGCACTGGTTAGGGTGACAGGTAAGAAGGCTGCCATCTGGATGGGGATGAAGGAGGTAGGTGGGGAGGATGGCAAGTGGGAAGGTGACAATTGCAAGGGGTCCACATAACTGATGCATTGCTTAGGGCAGGCCTTGGTGAGTGGGAGAAAGCAGGTCTAGGTGGGTGATTGGGATTGGCGGGGGGGGGGGGGCATGAGCCCAGTGGGTGTTGGGTCATGGTTTGGGGGTTTGAAAGGGTCCAGGGGAAGTATGACATATGTATAGAAGTTTGCGGAATAGTTACTCAGGAGGTCCAGAATTAATTTAGTATTCTAACTTTCCCCGAGTAATGAGCAGCATAGTGGCTTAGTGGTCAGTATTGCTGCCTCACAGCGCCAGGGACCCAGGTTTGATTCTGCACTTGGGCAACTGTGTGGAATTTGCATGTTTTCCCTGTGTCTGCGTGGGTTTCCTCCAGGTGCTCTGGTTTACTCCCACAGTCCAAAGTTGTGCAGGTTGGTTAGATTAGCCAGGCTAAATTGCCCATGATGTCCAGGCTAGGTGGATTAGCCATGGGAAATGCAGAATTACAAGGAAAAGATAGGGAGGGATTGGGTCTCAGTGGGATGATCTTTGGAGGGTCAGTGTGAACTCAATGGGCTAAATGGCCTGCTTCCATACTGTAGGGATTCTATTCTATGAAACTGTTTTACTTAACTGGAACCCTCCAAATTCTCTAAATTCTCTAAATCAAATGGACACTTACAAAGGGTACTGGGTGTAGAGAATTGTCCAGCTGAATCTTCAATTTCCCAGATAATTCTTTCAGAGTCTGTTACAATAACAATTCCGCAGGTCCCTGTGTCCAACTCCTGTACACACTGTAATAACGACTGGCCATCAGATAATTTGGGGCATCGTTTTGGATGTGGAAGCTCCCACAGAATGCAACTTTAGAGTCCTCCTCACCAGAATACTGCACAAACTCTAACTGACGCTGTAGCCTTTCAGAAACAAAAGCCAATGTGCAGTGCAACCAAACTGAATGTGCTGCCCTACTGGAGGAGTCTGTCCTCAACAAGAGATGTTTCAATGAAAGATTAATCTGAATATTTGGATAAGGTGATTGTGAGTGATGAGGTTCGTGGTGATCATGATAAAGAAAAGGTTACAAATACAGTTTTTCTCAATTTTTTTAATCAACCTATTTGGAAATGTAGTTACATACCTCTGGAACAGATGGAACTTATGCAGGCCTCCTGGATCAGAGGTCGGGACACTGTGTCACATGAGCCCCTTTTTTTTAGCATGCGCCTCCACAGTCACTTTCTAAATAAAATGAACAATTTAGTGCCAATTTATGTGATATTTTGTGCAATAATCATTGAATGTAACTGCCAGAGCTTTTGTTCACTGGAACTTCGGTGGGTCACTGTATTTTCCAGAGAGGTGGGAAGAGAAGGCATAGATTGATTGAAGCTCATAGTCTTCATATTCTTCCTACATTCCCTAGGGTCTCTGCAGGGCTACCCTGTCTGAATCTATTCAATTGAAAACTGCCAAACTGTAAACAAGATAGATTCTGGAGCTGATGATTGATAGTGTTCTGATTACTGCCCATGATGACTAGACTGCACTTAAACTGTCTTGACTAATTCATGCAAACGACAGCTCTGTTAATTGACACATTCATGGAAGAGAAGAGATGAATTAGAAAACAGCAGATTCCATCTCCATCAAAAAATGTATACACTATTCCAACATTGTTGAAATACTCATCCCTACTGGTTTACAATTTAGTGAACACCAACAGCTCTCAGGAAATTATCTGAGCAAATTCTATACATGTATATGTCATCTAACTATGGACCACATCACCACTCGTAACCTAAGCATTTCTGGCAAAACTATATAGGGTGGCATGGTGGCTCAGTGGTTAGCACTGCTGCCTCACAGCACCAGGGTCCCAGATTCAATTCCAGCCTTGGGTAACTGTCTGTGTGGAGTTTGCACGTTCTCCCCTTATCTGTGTGGGTTTCCTCCCACAGTCCAAAGAGGTGCAGATCAAGTGAATTGGCCATGCTAAATTGCCCATAGTGTTAGATGCATTAGTCAGAGGGAAATGGGACTGGGTGGATTACTGTTCAGAGGGTCAGTTTGGGCTGAAGGGCCTGTTTCCACACTGTAGCAAATCTAATCTTAATTGGATGTTTTAAAACATAACTCAATATGAATATCTGTCCAATAACTGGCATCAAGGCGGTGTAACAAATACATTCTGAAGACAACCCTGAAAAAGGGTTATTATACTTGAGGCATTAACTCCGCTTTATATCCACAGATGCTGCTAGCTGAGTTTCTCCAGCAATTTCTGTTTTTGTTTCTGAATTCCAGCACCCACAGTTCTTTGTTTCATTTTAGGTTTCACCGAGGTTCCTTCTTTATTTCCTTCTTATTTTTCCTTCTTTATTTATTCCACAGCTGAGGACATAATACAACTCTAATGTTCAAAATGAATGTGATCTGTTCATCTCGTTTAGGTCAGGATGCCCTGTCATGTCAATAAGAAAGTATGAAACCACAAGCAGAGACTACGCACAGGCCTACGATAAAAGGATAGAGCTTACAGTAAGTTTTAGCTGGTTTAAGTTTATTGTTTCAATGGTAGTTTGCTTTAAAATTCTTCCCACGTTTTTGAAGGCTTAATTTTAAGTTCCTCATCTCTTCATGAAATTAAGTGAATTAGAGAGGTAACCAATTAGTTCAAATTGTACATGACTATTTGATAGGCCAATTGGCCCTTACTATCTGTGATTCATATGTTCTAAGAAGGTTGGCAGTACATCTTTGGCTGTTGGTGGCCAAAAGTGTGGGTAGAATGACAGAACTATACTAAAATGACAGAACTACTCCAAGGACAGTTACTGTCTCTGACTCAGAAGGTTGTGGCTTCAAGTCCCGCCACAGGACTTGAGCACAATAATGAAAATGCAATTTGCAGAGAATGCTATACAGACAAGAAGTTTCAGAAAGGTTTAATTTGTCCTTTCAAGTACATGTGAAAGAATCCATAACTCTTTCAAAGAAGACCAAGGGAGTTAACCCCAGAGGCATAACTAATATTTATTCCTCAATTAATGGCACAATTCAGGTCATTATACATTGTTATTTGAGGTTTTGTGGTACATAACTGCATTACAATAGCAAACTTCACAAGTGCTTCATTGGTGGCAAAGCATGAAAAGATGTTAGAATTCTTTGGCACACTTTTAAAGGAAACCCATTATCGTGCCGGATAGAGCTCAAATGGAATTCTCCAGTTTGCCAATATGACTCAGAGGACACCAAGGGATAAATGGGGAGGCCAGGCAACTCAACAGAATTTCTCTAAGCCGATAGCCACGATTGATGATTGAATTGTCAGCTGCCATGACCCAGAACTTTAGAATTCCCTCTTTAACGTCTCTGCCTCTCTAATTCCTTTGCATCCTCAGCCTGAGATTTGCCTCTTTGACCAAATTTTTTTTATCACTCACTTTAATACTTCCTTATATCACATGATATCAAATTTTATTGACGTTCCTGTGAATTCCCTTGAGATATTTTACCACCCATTAACACTCAGCTTGAATATGGTGTTCCCTTTTGTTTACAAAAGGAAGGTCCTGAACCTTGGAAAAGTTGGAAAGAAGGAACACAAGATTGACCCTGAGAAAATTGAAAAATCCAACTGTTCAGGCATGCAATGAGCTGACCAGAAATAGATCTTTTCTTAAGCTAGTAGGTGATATGGAAAATAGAGCACCATTTCAAGTTAAGCCATGATTGAAGGACAATGGAATCCAGGTGTAAACTGGTAAAAGGCCAAGGTTTGGGATTCATGTCACGAAATGCATTTGGATTATGTCTTTTATGTAGAAGCAAAAACTCTTGAAAAATTCAATGCTACTTGGAGGCTCAACATTTCTAAGTGAGGATGAGTTATATGAAAAGAATAGTCTCTTTCACTTGCACTGCCATCAACCACTGTCTAACGTTTGAGCAAATTTGATAATTAAACCTAATGTGATATCATGTGGCGTCTGGGAGTGTTTCTTAATAAATAGCTACCACTGTTCACCCAGATCTTTAGCATGTCATGCTGCAAGAGGTCTTAGTAAAATGGGATACTGAGACCTTTATGATATCAGGTCATACATCATGACACCTCATGAACATGTGATATTGTATATTAGTGAAACCTAAAACAACAAAACACACCGGTCAGAATATTATTTCAGCCTTTAATTAATAAAAGTTTACTTTTGCAAAGATTGTGTGCAACTTTATATCTATATTTTCAAAATCAAGAAGATCTGCGTTGGTGCAAGTCCATAGAAAGACTGATTGGTGGGACAGGTTGAGTAAGTACTTGCTAGGTAAACTACAGCAGATATATTCAAAACAGTCGTCGGAAGATTACCTGGTAATTTGAAATAAACTATGAACACCAGATTTCTTGCAAGGCAAAATAATAATTTTGCTTCACTTTAAATTTGGGGAAATGCAAGTTAGAAACACACTAAAGGGAACATCCATTTTTTCAACCTTGAAGGGACAAAAAGCAAATTAATATCCTCTCAAGTGAACACAGAAGATCCAAAGGCACTTCATAAGGGTAGTTAAGAAGTCATACGGTGTGTTAGCCTTTATTAGTAGAGGGATTGAGTTTCGGTGCTACGAGGTCATGCTACAGCTGTACAAAACTCTGGTGCAGCTGCACTTAGAGTATTGTGTACAGTTCTTGTCACTGCATTATAGGGAGGATGTGGAAGGTTTGGAAAGGGTTCGGAGGAGATTTACTAGGATGTTGCCTGGTATGGAGGGAAGGTCTTATGAGGAAAGGCTGAGGGACTTGGGGCTGTTTTCATTAGAGAGAAGGTTGAGAGGCGACTTAATTGAGACATATAAGATAATCAGAGGGTTAGATAGGGTGGTCGATATTGAGACCCTTTTCCTGGGATGGTGATGGCCAGCGTGAGGGGACATAGCTTTAAATTGAGGGGTAATAGATATAGGACAGATGTCAGAGGTAGTTACTACTCAGAGTAGTAGTGGTGTGGAACACACTGCCTGCAACAGTAGTAGATTTGCCAACTTTAAGGACATTTAAATTGTCATTGTATAGTCATATGAATGAAAATGGAATTGTGTAGGATAGATGGGCTTCAGATTGGTTTCAGAGGTTGGCGCAACATCGAGGGTTTGAAGGGCCTGTACTGCTCTGTAATGTTCTATGTTCACTGTTTAATGAGAAGCAATGGAATTCCTGCAATAACCTAATTATTCCTTCACCAAAAGTTTTTGAACAAATTACTTCTGTTTGGTTGGAAATGCAATAATCTACAAATGTCCTTTCTGGTCTGATGTAGTCATGTGATCTTTACCTTGAGGCACAAACACTATAGGTATATTGACTTTAAGACCTCTTATTGTACACACTGCTGTGTTGTAAACTCTTCGCATGTTGTCAGAAGTGGAGCTGAAGTGAGTGGTCTGAACTCTGAACCACAGCTGCAGACAGAGAGACACAAGCGTTTGCAAAGCTGTGCACTGCCACCCTATGAAACAACCCAAAAGTGAGATCCTCAAAGGTAAAAATGAGATTCTGTGATGGAATGATGCTCACCGCAACAGGAACAAAATAACCTGAGAGCCCAACACTATGGCAAGACTGAAGATCTGCAATGCCAGGAATTGGACACTAAGATATGCCCAATAGCAGAAACACATTGGAATAATAACCTTAAATGTTGCAGAAGAGATTTATCAGTGTTTCACAGACCACATTGACTGACAAACACACAAACTGTACAAGAGAGGGTCCAACCGCAGAGACCAAGAGGAAACTTGATAGTGAACTAACAAAGTGGTTTCTTTGTCAGATACAGCTAAGGCAACTAAAGAAATAAGTGTTAGGGCAGCAGGGTAAGTCAGCAGAATCAGCCGAGATGATTTTACATCTGAGCCAGAGAAAGATTCATTGCAACCAGCAGGTGTTAAAGAAAAAGCAGACGCCTGGCATGTTTTCTTTCACAAGGGATAAACTCTTTAAAGACCATGTGTGCAATATGTGTAAATGAAGACAAAAGTGTGGCTAGTTGGAATAACAACAGTTGTTAATGCACAAGAACTAACATTTATATAATCATAACAGGATAAAGGTAACTCATCAGTTACAAAGAGTGCATGCTGAGTTGTTTTTGCTTGTTGTAAAAAGTGGGATGTTTGGATGGAAATGCAATTGTGTACAAATGTCCTTCCTGATTTGTTGTAGTATTGTGATGGCTAACATGCGGTGTACACACACTCTTGGCAGATATTTTAGTCTCACTTCAATGAGGACATTGCATTGACAACATGACAGTTTTGCAGACTTGTAACTATCTCATTGTTCTTCAAACTTTTTCTGGTCATGGTTCCAATTACAACTGTGATTGGGCTTCAAAAGTGCTTTACTGGCTTTAAAGCAATTTGGGACATCATAATGTTGTGAAGAAGCTATATAAATGCAAATTCTTTCTTATTCTTTTAATAGTGTATTCTTTACACGTTGTGAAGAGAAGGCTTGATTGTTAGGCTTCTCTTATGATACTTTTGTATTCACATCATCTGGTTAAATCTAAAATAATGCATTGAGTACAGGTTGCAAAGTTGGCAAAAGTCGTTTTGGCATCTTGCATATCTATTGACATTAAAGAAACTTCCAAGTAACAAGACCCAAACTTCTGCTACAGTGAGTCTCAAACTTTTAGAGAGTTAAGGAAATCTTGAGAATTATGCTGGGTTTTCGATTGTCACGATCAGAGCACCTTGCATCCAACAGCAACATTGGGTTTGTAGTGAGGTTAGTTATTGGCCTGAAACAGTTGCATGGTGGCTCAGCGGTTAACACTGCTGCCTCACAGTGCCAGGGATTCCAGCCTTGGGCGACTGTTTGTGTGGAGTTTGCACATTCTCCCCGTAGTCTGCGTGGGTTTGTTCCGATTTCCTCCCACAGTCCAAAGATAGGTGAATTGGCCATGCTAAATTGCCCACAGTGTTCAGTGTAGGTTAGAATATAGAACATAGAACATTACAGCGGAGTACAGGCCCTTCGGCCCTCGATGTTGCGCCGACCTGTCATACCAATCTGAAGCCCATCTAACCTACACTATTCCATGTATGTCCATATGACTGTCCAATGAGGACTTAAATGTACTTAAAGTTGGCGAATCTACTACTGTCGCAGGCAAAGCATTCCATACCATTACTACTCTGAGTAAAGAAACTACCTCTGACATCTGTCCTATATTTATCACCCCTCAATTTAAAGCTATGCCCCCTCGTGCTCACTGTCACCATACTTGGAAAAAGGCTCTCCCTGTCCACCTTATCTAACCCTCTGA